>NC_079193.1:305324037-305656894 GCF_029499605.1 Hyla sarda
TAATCACGATTTTGGGCATTATCGGTATCGGCAATTACCTTGCCGATAAGCCGATAATGCCCTGCACCGCCCTCACAGCGACCGCCCCCCCCCCCCGACCCGCCGCACCGCAACCGCCCCCCCTACCCGCCGCACCGCACCATTACCTCCCCCATCCCCGGTTTTATAATTACCTGTTCCCGGGGCCCACGCTACTTCTGGCTCCTACTGCTAACTGCGTTACGCTGTGCGCAATGACGAGTGACGTGACGTGCGTGACGTCACCGTCAGCGCGCACAGTGACCGCTCAGGAGGACACCACCGGAGCCAGATGTAGAGTCGACCCCGGGAACAGGTTATTATAAAACCGGGGATGGGGGAGGCAATGGGGCCGGGGCGGCGCGGTGGGGGGGTGCAACGCGGCGCGGTGGGGCGGTAGGGGGCGCGGAGTGGTGGTAGGGGGAGTGGTGCGGCGGTGGTGGGAGCGGTGGCGGTGATAGGACTCAGGACCCCCGGACAGGCAGGGGGAGAGAAGCGGGTGGCGGCAGCGGCCTATGGCACCGCAAAAGCCACTGCAGTTCATTGATTTAAAGCGCCCACTTTAAATCAATGATCTGCAGCGGTGTCGCGGGGGGATTAATAGCCGATAACTTATACCGGTATATCGGTATAAGTTATCGGCTATCGGCCCTAACCTCCACCGATTATCAGTATTGGCCCTAAAAAAACGATATCGGTCGATCCCTAGTACTATGTCACCATCCATCTGAAACAACCTTGAACAGTGCAGTGGGTGCCAAGCTTAGAAAGTTCCCGCTAGTTTTCATAGTTAATTTTTTACGCCTCTTCTGTACTTCATTTGCGCACGAGGCTCTGGCATTGTTCTATATTTGAAGATCATTATGTGAAGTAGATAACAAAATAATACAGGACAATTACAGTACACAGATGTTCTCTATTTTGTAGGCTTCCATGGTAACTGAACTGTGAATAACATAATCTAATACTGTAGTGTAAGGGACTATGAGTAATATAGAGCTCATCCAAACGGTGTACATATCAACTCACTGTACTATCACAAGAGACTTGGAACAAAGGGTTTGGGGAAATACTATTGCCTTAGGTAACCTGAACCAAAATATAATAGTGTGAATAAAGGCAGTCAGTATTATTAATATCACACGTCTTAGGGCTGCGCTATCCACTTCATGTACAGCCGTATTCACATGAGAGATGAGCTAGAGGGTAGATTTACACACAGTCAGGTAAGAAATACTGTAAGTGTTTTATTTCTTTAGAAAAGGTGGTTGAATGGGTTATTCCAATAATACAACTTATTATAAATTAACAGGATAAGGGGATAAGTACAAGTGAAGTCATAGTTCAGGTTTTGAATAAAAAGAAAATCTGATCCTATGAAAACATGTGGGCCCACATGTTTCCATAGGATCAGATTATTTTTATATTCAAAACCTGGCTACTAGAGATAAGCGAATCGAAGCTGAAGAATCCAAATTCGTTAGGAATTTCATAGAAAATTCAATTAGCAACAAATGTGATTCTATTGTGCAAATCACTTCATTAAACTCCATTTAGTGCGGTCCAGGCTCCAGGGCATCTAAAATGGCGGATTCACATGTAAGGACATGGGGCAAGGAACTCTGGGAAGGCAGGAAGGCGGGATGACCCTGAATCACATGCAGGATGCAGCCTATCAGCAGGCAATCACCCCTGTGATGTCACAGCCCTATATAATCGGCAGCCATATTCTGGCTAGTCACTTCATTCATTACACTGCAGAGAGATAGGAAGGACAGTCTGTGTGTGTGTCAGAAAAGCTTTTATCAGCAGCGTTTCCCCTTTTAGTCACATCATTGTTCTGGTGGACAAAGGGCAGGGCTTTTTTTCACTGAAAATCATTTTTACTTTCATTAACCTCCCTGTCAATTTCTACAGTATTGTATTACAGAGGGGCATAGAGCTGTGTGTTGCCTCATACATTTGAACAAGCTACCTCAGCTTCATAAACCTTAGCAGAGGATGGAGGAATAATTTTTCTGCACAATTCTGTGTCTTTGTTCCACAACAAATGGTCTGCTGGTTATACAGGGTGGGCCATTTATATGGATACACTTTAATAAAATGGGAATAGTTGGTGATATTAACTTCCTGTTTGTGGCACATTAGTATATGTGAGGGGGGAAACTTTTCAAGATGGGTGGTGACAATGGTGGCCATTTTGAATCCAACTTTTGTTTTTTCTGCCCAGTGTGTTGGATTGTCAATGCAACCCTCTTCTCCCACTCTTCACACACTGATAGCAACACTGCAGGAGAAATGCTATCACAGGCTTCCAGTATCTGTAGTTTCAGGTGCTGCAGAATGGGCAAAACAAAGTTTACGCAGTTTACGCAGAAGATTTTGTTCAGTGATGAGGCAAACTTTTATGTGAATGGTGAAGTTAACAAACAAAACCACCGCTATTGGTCTGACACTAACTCACATTGGATAGATCCCTCCAATACTGTTGGAACACAAAAATTGATGGTATGGTGTGGTATATGGGGTACAAAGATAGTGGGGCCATTCTTCATCAATGGAAACCTCAAGGCCACTGGATATGCAAAATTGCTACATGATGATGTGTTTCCCTCTTTATGCACTGAAGCTGGCACGTTCCCTGAGTTTTTCCAGCAAGATGGTGCACCACCACATTATGGGTGTCAGGTCCGAGCATTCCTAGATGAACAGTTTCCTGGAAAGTGGATTGGTCGTCGTGGGCCAGTTGAATGGCCCCCAAGGTCTACCGATCTGACCCCCTTAGACTTTTATCTTTGGGGTCATCTGAAGGCAATTGTCTATGCTGTGAAAATATGAGATGTGCAGCACCTGAAACTACAGATACTGGAAGCCTGTGCTAGCATTTCTCCTGCGGTGTTGCTATCAGTGTGGGAAGAGTGGGAGAAGAGGGTTGCATTGACAATCCAACACAATGGGCATCACATTGAACACATTTTATAAGTGGTCAGAAACTTGTAAATAACTCATGAAAGAATAAAGTTAAGTTAAAACCAAGTAAATCATTGTTTTTCTTGTGAAATTTCCAAGTTTGATATGTCACATGACCCTCTTACTATTGAAAAAACTAAAGTTGGATTCAAAATGTCCGACTTCAAAATGGTTGCCATGGTCACCACCCATCTTAAAAAGTTTCCCCCCTCCCATATACTAATGTGCCACAAACAGGAAGTTAATATCACCAACCATTCCCATATCATTAAGGTGTATCCATATAAATTGGCCACCCTGTACTAGTCTGTAGATGGTATAATACCTATCAGTACATTCCTAATAGTCTTTGAGAGCAAGGGCCTAGATACTGTGAAAGTCCAGGCAAAAGTAATCACCAGCTGGTGTGTTACTCCAATACATTTTTTTAAGCGTACTGTAGTGCATTTTTCTGCCCTCAAAGGTGCATACCACATACCTACATCTAAGTAGTGTACTATTTTGTACCTGTTTATCTGGCAAGGGCCTAGATACTGTGAAAGTCCCAGCAAAAGTAATCATCAGCTGGTGTTTTACTCCAATACGTTTTTTTAAGCGTACTGTAGCGCATTTTCTGCCCTCTTTGTTCCACCACAAATGGTCTGCTGGTTATACTAGTCTGTAGACAGTATAATACATACCTAGCAGTCCATTCCTAATAGTCTGTGAGAGAGTGCAATTTTGGGTTTAGTACACAGCGACTGTGTGCTGCAGCACTGTAGTGTACTGCTGGTGTTGTGCAAAAATAAGGTTTTTAAGCGTACTGTAGCACATTTTTATTCCCTCATAAGTGCATACCACACATGTATATATAAGTAGTGAATTATTTTGTACCTGTTAATCTGTAAAGGGCCTAGATACTGTGAAAGTCCAGGCAAAAGTAATCACCGGCTGGTGTTTTACTCAAATACGTTTTTTTAAGCATACTGTAGCACATTTTTCTGCCCTAATAAGTGCATACCACATACCTACATCTAAGTAGTGTGCTATTTTGTACCCTTTAATCAGCCAAGGGCCTAGATACTGTGAAAGGACAGCCAAAAGTACACACCTTCGGCTGTTCTAGACAAATAATGTTTTAAGCATGGTGAAGCGTATTGTACTCCCCTCATATTAGTATGTCAGGCAGAAAAGTGCCAGGACGTGCACAGTAGGAGTGGCAGAGGCTTAAATTTATCAGGCGCAGGCCGAGGTCACAGCAGACCAGGGACAAGTAGCAGCAGGAGTCGCAGGGAGAGGCCTGAGCTCCCGGTATCAGCTAGCGGTCGTGTCTCCATCGGGCGCAATCCATCTGCCGTCATCAATTGGTTAACACGGTAATCCACGTCATCACAAGTGACATTTGACACCCCCAGTCATCAGTCGGTGTGTTCCTCAGACACAACCCTCAGTTGGAATTGCCCGGGAGCAGTCCCTATCCTGCCATTGCCTCTGTCCTATGCTTTTCCCTCCCCTAAAGAAGCATCTTATGCTGTGGGTTCAGCTCCACTATTCAGTAAGGACGATCTTATAGAGGACAGTCATAAGCTACTGCCCAGGACAAGAAGTGGAGGAAACATCTGCCGCTTCCTACGCTAGGCAGGCAAGTAGTGGTAAGGAGAGTGACGTTGGAGGCGGTGTTGCCAGCGTTCAGGGTCCTGAAGCAGACACTGTTGAGGAAACTGAGGAGTACATCAGTGACGTGCAGACACTTGTTGATGATGATGAAGCTGATCGCAATTGGGAGTCAGGTGCAGAAGGGGCTTCATCATACTCAGGAGAAGAGGGTTGTAGGTTACCCGTGAGTCAGCAGCTGAGCCAGCAAGGTGGTAGCATGATTGGCAGTCAGCATGGTGGCAGAAGTGGAAATTCTGGAGCCAAACGTTCCTGGGGTAGACCACTCGCTTTGCGGCAGCCTACCTTCCTGGGAGGTAGTGGAACAGGGGTTCCTGGAGACGGCAGCAGTAGCAGTCAATTACTGCGGACTGTTGGTGGGAAAAGCAGCTACTCGGCGGTGTGGCAGTTTTCATCAAGCTCTTGGAGGAGGTTAACATAGCCACATGCAAGATGAGTTGGCAGAAGGTGAAGCATGGCCAGGGTCCTATTGTTGCCACCACGGCCCTGCATCAACATATGCTGTGCCACCATAAAGCGGCCTGGGAGAACCACGGCGTGCCTGCTGCATCACCCAGTGGCACCCGCTCCCTTTTTCACCCAGCCAAAGCTCCACCACCTCAGCCTAAGGGATCTGTGTCATACCCTCCTTCTGTCGCTCTAGATGCTCCTGCTCCTCTTATTTTTAGTCAGTCATTCCGCCAACAATCAATCGGCAAAGCCATGTCCAAGAGATAACAGTATGCGCCAACTCATCCAACGGCACAGAAGCTGAATGTGCTTCTGTCCAAGTTACTGGTGCTGCAGTCCCTCCCTTTTCAAGTGGTGGACTCTGCACCTTTCAGAGAACTGATGGCTTGTGCCGAGCCGAGGTGGAGAGTGCCAAGCTGTCATTTCCTTGCAAAGAAGGCAGTACCAGCCCTGCACAATTTTGTGGAAGAGAAGGTGGTCCAGTCCTTGAGCCTGTCGGTATGTACCAAAGTGCACGGCAGCGCCTATGTCTGGAGATGTAACTACGGTCAGGGACAATACATGTTCCTTACGGCTCACTAGGTGAATGTGGATCCTGCACAGCCACAACACCAACTTGGACAGGTCATGCCGCTTCCTCCTCCACGCTCTCAGGCCATTGGTCCTGTGACAGTGTGCGACTCTGCCTCCTCATCCTCCACTGTGTCCTCTGCCTCCACAAGTTTCAGTGCTGAAGGCAGCATACCACGTGTGCAGGGCACGGCGATGTCTCACTATTCTTCACATGTTTGCCTTGGCGAACGGATTTACACAGGGGAGGAACTGCTAAAAGTCATTCATAAAGAAATCGGAGCATGGCATGCTCAACGAAAACAGAAAATGGGAACCATGGTGACTGACAACGGGAAGAACATCTTGCATGCACTGCGACTTGGAAGGCTGAGCCATGCGCCCTGCATGGCACGTGTTCAATCTGGTTGTCAAGCGGTTCCTGAAGTGTTTCCCCCATTTGCTAGACATCCTAACAATGGGAAGGAAACTTTGCATGCACTTCAGCCACTCGTACAACGCAAAGCACATCCTCCTTGAGCTGCAGCGTCAGAATGGTATCCCCAACAAAGTCTGATTTGCGAAGTTGCCAAATGTTGGAATTCCACCCTCCATATATTGGACCGACTATACGAACAGAGAAAAGCCATCACCGATTTCTTGATGATCCAAGCGGATAGGGGTACTCCCCTGTGTAACTTCAATGTGAACCAGTGACAGCTCATACGTGACACATGCTGTTTACTCCGGCCCTTTGAGGAAGCCACATTATTAGTAAGTCGCAAGGATTATGGGATGAACTACGTAATTCCACTGCTTCATTTCCTACAACATGTGTTGGAAACGATGACTGGTCAGGGCAATAGAGATGCCTACATCTCATGGCCACATGAGCCCTGTCGGGGCTGAACTGGAGGAGGAGGAGCAGGAGGGGCCCAGTGGAGCACAGTTTAGGTTTCATCAAATGTGCGGTTTTTCTAGTCATCTGACAGGAAAGGAGGAGCAGGAGCAGCCAGAGGTGGTAGAGGGTTATGAGGAAGGCGAGACAGAGGACTCAGACACACTGTGGCAGTATGCAGTGGAGATGGAGGCAGGGAGTCCCTCCTACTACAGAGACATCCAACATAGTCAGTTGACCAATGCCTATTGGCGCCATCATCCATCCTCTCGCAGGTCTGACTCGGGGGGCCCTCTGCGCTCACCTTCCACTGCCATGGCTGCTGGGGTGGGGTGGCAGGAGCAGAACCAGCTCCATCAGCAACAGCCTGAGTCTACAGTCGCTGATAAGTACCTTTCTTCACCCGCATAGTGAAGCAACTAATCAGCAGCAGGTAGACCTGGAGCAGGACCTGAACCAGCAGGTGGTGATATACCTTGACATGACCATACCAACAGACCTTGAAGATCCGCTGGACTTCGGGGTAGCCAAACTTGTGGCCACAACTAGCAGAGTTTGCCCTGGAAAAGCTGTCGTGCCCGGCCAGTAATGTGCCATCAGAGCGGGTGTTTAGTGCGGCGGTGGCCATAGTCACTCCAAGGAGAACTTGTCTGTCCACAAAAAATGTGGAGAGATTGACCTTTGTGAAGATGAATAAGGCATGGATCAGCCAGGATTTCCAACCACCAATACCTGATGAATCAGAGTAGATTGACCATGGTGCCAAGCCAACACTTCACAAATATGGATAGTGCCAAACAGATTTAGGGCGCTGCTCCCCAAGTACAAACATTCCTCTGTATCAGACCTTTTTTTCAACCACCTTCGTCATCTAGTACTGGTATTGTCACCCACCAAACCACTCTGTCACTGGGTCACTTTCAGGACTCATGATGCTGCTGCCACGAGCTGCAGGCTGTCTCATTCAGTCACTATATCGTCTCCTCATGCTTCAGACACCTCCAGGCTGTGCCATTCAGCCACTATATGGTCTCCTCAAGCTACAGCCACGTCCAGGCTGTGCCGTTCAGCCACTATTTGGTCTCCTCATGCTTCAGCCACCGCCAGGCTGTGCCATTCAGCTACTATATGGTTTACGGATGCTGCTGGGCCTGGGCCATTACCTAAAAATATTTTATGGCACTCACTACAATAAATCTTCAATTAAAATTTTAAAATTCATCTTAATCTTAGGGATTGTAAGGCCCTTTGGTCTCCTCCTGCTGCTGCGAGCTGCATGCTGTGTCCTTCAGCCACTATATTAATGCTTATGAAGAAATATAAAATACCATCACTTCCCCAATATCGCGCCACGCCCCTACCCTTCAATTCCCTGGTTGAACTTGATGAACGTATGTCTTTTTTCAACCATACTAACTATGTAACTATATGGTTTACTGATGCTGCTGGGCCTGGGAGATTACCTACAATTTTTCATGGTAGCACTAGCTACCATGAATCTTCAATTTAAATGTTAAAATTCATCTTTTAATCTTAGGGATTGTGAGTCCCCATGGTCTCCTCATGCTGCAGTGTGCTGCAGGCTGTCATTCAGCCACTATATGGTCTCCTCTTGCTGCCACCAATTCCAGGTTGTGTCATTCTACCAGATTATGGTCTCCTCATGCTTTAGCCACCTCCAGGCTGTGCCATTTAGCCACTATATGGTTTACTGATGCTGCTGGGCCTTGGACATCACCTAAAAATATTTTATGGTAGCACTAGCTACCATAAATCTTCAATTTACATTTTTTAATTCATCTTTTAATCTTAGGGATTGTGAAGCCCTGTTGTTTACTCATGCTTCCGCCACCTCCAGGCTGTCTCCTCCTGCCACCATATGGTCTCCACATGCTACCGCCAACTCCAGGCTGTGCCATTCAGCCACTATATGGTTTAATGATGCTGTTGGGCCTGGGACATTACCTCCAAATTTTCATGGTAGAACTAGCTACCATAAATCTTCAATTAAAATTTTAAAATTCATCTTTAAATCTTAGGGATTGTTAGGCCCTATGGTCTCCTCATGCTGCCGCGAGCTGCAGGCTGTGTCATTAAGCCACTATATGGTCTCCTCTTGCTGCCGCCAATTCCAGGATGTGTCATTCTGCCAGATTATGGTCTCCTGATGCTGCTGCCACCTCTAGGCTCTGTCATTTTGCCGCCATGTGACTCCTTGTTAGATTGGGTTTTGTGGTCATACAGTATAAGTTCAAATTAAACACCGGGACATTAAACTTGGGAATCTAATATAAATCTTAAATTAAAAAAAAATGTTGCCGTCATATTACCTGTGGAATTATCACAAGCAATCCAATGAAACAGCTTGGAGCGATAACAATGAACCATAACTGATTGAATGAAACATTCGCACTTTCACAGTCAGGGGGCGCTGAGAGTTAGGGGCTGGAACAGTAGGTATCTCGCCTGGCTGAGGACCGCCAGCTCGATTTTAAGATACAAGTACAAGCTTTTTCACTGCAGCCAGTTCTAGCTTTATGCGCCCACTTATCCAATGGCACAGAAGCTGAATGTGGTCCTGTTCAAGTTGCTGGTACTCTGAGAGGCAGGGGCTGGAACAGGTGGTAGCTTGCCTTGCAGCGGACCGCCAGCTCGATGTTCACCAGAATGGGTAATCAAAAAATGTAAATAAATTAAAATGAAATAAAAAATACATAAAAAATCTTCCACATCCAGATGCTCTGTGGCCGTGATTCTAATAGCGATGCCTGTAATCTGCATGTCTTATTGAATAACAGTATTATTTCACTAACACAGCACACTCCCTATGCTTGTTAGAACAAAGCAAAGTGTTCTACAAACCTATTGAGGCTCTCTGTAGGCCAGAAATAGCCATTTTTAATCCAGATTTGCCACAAATAAATTCAGACCAAACCAAATTTTTCTGAAAATTCGGCGAATTTTTAAAAAGTTCGCTCCTCTCTACTGGCCACAATAGATGCAAAAATACCAAGGCTGCAGGATCACACAATGGAATTTTCATGCAGAATTCCACAGAAGAATTCCGCACGGACGTTCCGATGCAGCAGCGTTCTATGGATTTCAATGGGATTCTGTTGCACTGTGCACACGCCAGAACTCTGACGCAGAATTTCAGAATCCGCCAGTCTTTCTGCATAGTCTGCATGGAAATGCGATGCCCTCTATGAGACGGCGCACTTCCGAGTGGTCCTAGCATCCGCATGTTCCACTAGCAGACATTCCACTAGCATCCACTTTCGGTGGAATGTCCGCACAGAAATTTTTAGTGCACACATTTCACTGTGTGAACATAGCCTTAGAGAGTAGTTTTAGAGATCTACTTTGTACATGGTAGAAGCATTTGTTTTTCAACAAATGTTTACATACAGATTATTTCAATAAGGATCTGTTCACACAAAGTATTTTATTTTATGCTTGCATTTGTGGTGGCCCAGTACAGGAGTTGTACCTCCTGTGTGGCGGAATCTATTTCAGTGTCCCCTGAGTACCGCCTTAATCTGTGTATCATAAATGATTAACAAGTGCTTCATGTTATGTTACAATAATGCCTTTATGATGGTATACATCTTAACTTGTGGGTGACCTATAGGACCCCTACAAAGTCTCCCCCATATAAACCATGGGAGGAGCTAGCTAGTTAGTTCTGTGCTGAGTGCACGGAAGTGAAGAACTGAGGGTGTCTGGTGTCCTGAGGAGACCCAAGGCCTAGTAACGCAGCCACGCTTCCATCACCAAGTGCCCCACAGGTGAACGTCAAAGCCTGGTAAGCTGCACAAGAGGTAAAGTCTAGTCAGTCCTAGTCACGTCAGTTAAGTCTGTCTAAATTCAGCATGGTTCTGCAGCATTCTGTCCAAGTCCATTACATGTCCCAGCGAGCCCGCAAGCCTCTAAAGTCACCTCCTTGGGCCTAACTGGGCCTAACCTCGGATGGTGCAGAGGTTAACCACACCCTGACACTACAAATACAAGGGGTTAAATAAAGAGGTGAAATAGAGGGGGGGGGGGGTGAAGAAACGTTTGCTATCTCCCATTGTGAACAGTAAAATAATTGTGCTGTCCTGTGTAAAATCTATACCTGAAAGGTATAGAGGACCCAAGCAGGAAGTTTCCTGGGCGCAGCCATCTTGTAAGTTCCGGCTGCTGCGCTTATCCCCGGCTGCAGCTCACAGCGCTGCACTGCAAGTTCTGCAAGCATCCCCGATCATCAGGATAGAGTCTCCAGTGCCACAGTTTGTCATCAGTATCCCGGTATTGTCCGCAAGTCTGGTTGTTAAGTCTTCTGTCCCTGGGTACCTGCAGAACAGAGGGGAAGTGTCTGCTGCGGTTACCCCAGCATCCAAACCGAGCAGCTGCAGCACCTCATCAGCTCTCTTAAAGGGGAATGCCTCTCATTCTTCTTAAAGCCACAGTGCACTCAAAATTCCACAAGATGTCTGAACCCAGCACTACAAATCAACCGGGCGTCAGCGCCCCTCCATCTCCTGCAGCAAATAAGCCATCTGGTTAAACAGCTAGTGTCCAGGCTCCTGCAAGCAACAACAACCCTGGTGTCCCAGCGACAGCACCGGTATTCATGGGGAACACTGTCCTTCCTACCTACAATGGAGAACCCTTCCCCCTGAGGGATTTCAAAGAGAGGATCCAGAGCTTGTTTGTCTTTTACTCTTTCCCTCCTTATCAACAGGTGCAACTGCTCAGGGGACAACTCGAGGGACCGGCGCTAGAGGAAGTCCGCACCTGGCCAGCATCTGAAAAGGCGACGGTGGAACAGATCTTTGAAACGACTGTACCAGGTATTTCAGTCACATTCTCCCTCAGAGGTTTGTCTCCGGCTGTATAAAAGCCAACAAAAGCCAGGTGAGACCTTGAGAGCGTATGCTGTAGCCCTACGCCATGCCCTAGAGACTGTCCAGAAGTTAGATTGTTTAACTCCCAAACAGGGCAACAAGGTGTTAATGGACAGATTCCTTGATGAAGCCCATAATAAGTGGGATAAAGCCTAACTGAGAATGTTAGCAGTCTGAAATCCCAATATGTCATTTCCTGCTTTTAAAAGACAAGCTATTCAAGTAATTGAATCCAAGACTGAGATGTAATATATTTGTACTCCCCTTACACCTGCTCAGGAACCACTATGGAAGACAGCCAGGCCTATACCATCACCATCAACTGTCCCTGCCCCAGTACAACCTCCTCTGCCAGTCACCACAGTCTCGGATCTACAGAGTGTTATGCAGGACATTGAGCAATTGACTACAGCTGTTAAGGCGCTTGTCACCCGGCCTGCTCCACCTGACCGTGAACCGCCTTTGACTAGAAAGCCTGCTCCTGCTCCCCACAATGCCAGGTACCGTACTGCTGCACTCAATAGATATTCAGGGACTCAGAGACCTTTTTGCAACTATTGTAACAAGCCTGGCCATTGGAAAATGCAGTGCTGGGATTTAAACGGATTTACCCTGAGGTCAAGGACCGGCTCTCAGGAAAACAGTCACAAGGTCCAACCCTCGAACAACCTAAATGAGGACTCTCACTTTATGACGCCTCCTGCCCCCTTTTAACAGTTATTGTAGAAGGTGTAACTTTAGAGGCATTGATAGATACGGGATGACAAGTGTCTACCATATCTAAATGTGTTTTCTACCAACATTGGGATGCTAGTTTATTGTGTGAGCCTGAGGATGTTAATTTCAGAGTAGTTGCAGGTAATGGGCAACCAGTCCCCAGACATGAATACGTGGAGCCAATCATTCAATTGGGTGAACATGTACTTAAAGGACAGGGAGTGATTGTAACCAATGTGACAGATAAGGGGTCTGCTGAATTTATATTGGAGATGAACATCATGAGGAATTGTTTTACTGAAATTCTAGATGCTTTCTATGTCTCTCTCCCCCATATGTCCCCTTCAGACCAGCAGGCTGTGCAGCACCAACTGAAAGTCCTACAAGCGGAACAGAAGTTTGCCAACAAGCAAGGCGAGATCTACAGAACAAGATTTCAGGTCGGTGACCTTACAACCTAACACTGAAACCCTCATATGGTGCTGTGCACATCCCAGAGTCAAGAATCGTGATTATCAGGCCATGTTGGAAACCATGCAGCTAGAAGATCATCCTTTAGTCCGAGCTGCAAGGAGCCTCGTCACTGTTTCCAATGGAAGTGTCCCAGTACGGTTAGTGAACCTGTCTGATTCTGCTAGTGTCTAAATACACTCCAGTGGTTCAGTTGTACCTTCTAGAGTCAAAGGACATTGTGACAGAGCCTCTAGTGGCACGACAGCGTGCGGCTCAAGTTACTGGTGGATCCAATACTAATCCCCCAGAGCCCTGGTGGGCACAGGTCCAGGTTGGGGATGACACTACCCCAAGGGACCAGGTCATTGGAGTTGTCAATGTCGCCAAAAGGTATCATGAAGCTTTCAGCAAACACCCCACAGGCTTCAGAAAAACTTCCATGATCCAGCACTGTATCCTCACAGGCGACGGCCCACCTATCAAGAAGAGACACCGTCCGGTCACGCCTGGCATGTATCAGACTGTCAAGAAGATGCTAGCTGACATGAGAGGCGGACGTGATACAAAAAAATCAGAATCCCTGGGCGGCGCAGCTCGTCCTGGTCAAGGAGAAAGACGGAACTATGCGCTTCTGTGTTGACTACAGGAAACTGAACAATGTCACACCTAAGGATGCTTATCCTTTGCCAAGAATTGAGGAATCGCTCACAGCCCTTGGGTTTGCTGCTTACTTCTTCACCCTGGACTTAACCAGCGGATACTGGAAAGTGCCCATGGCCACCGCCTTTCGTGACACCCATGGGGGTTGTTTGAGTTTAAAAGTATGACGTTTGGATTATGTAACACCCCTGCTACGTTCCAGTGTCTGATAGAAAGGTGCCTGGGACACCTGAACTTCCAAAGTGTCTTATTGTATCTGGACAATGTCATCGTGTATTCCAAGTCCTACCAGGAACACCTCAGTCATCTGTCAGACGTCTTTCAAGTCCTGATCAAAAATGGCCTGAAGATCAAACCATCAAAATGAAATGTCACTTGCTCAAACCTCAAGTCCATTACCTCGGACATGTCAGTGCAGAAGGAGTTCAGCCAAATCCAGAGGAGGTGGATGCTGTCAAGAACTGGCCTGTCACGATTCGGCAGGCTGGAGGTGGATCCTCTGTGTCAGAGAGGGTTTGGCGAGGACCGTGTCGGTGGACCGGTTCTAAGTAGCTACTGGTTTTCACCAGAGCCCGCCGCAAAGCGGGATGGTCTTGCTGCGGCGGTAGCAACCAGGTCGTATCCACCGGCAACGGCTCAACCTCTCTGACTGCTGAGATAGGCATGGTACAAGGGATAAGGCAAGAGCAAGGTCGGACGTAGCAGAAGGTCAGGGCAGGCAGCAAGGATCGTAGTCAGGGGCAACGGCAGGAGGTCTGGAACACAGGCTAGGAACACTCAGGAAAGGCTTTCTCTGGCACAAGGGCAACAAGATCCGGCAAGGGAGTGCAGGGGCAGTGAGCAGATATAGTCTGGGAGCAGGTGGGAGCCAATTAAGCTAATTGGGCCAGGCACCAATCATTGGTGCACTGGCCCTTTAAGTCTCAGAGAGCTGGCGCGCGCGCGCCCTAGAGAGCGGAGCCGCGCGCGCCAGCACATGACAGCAGGGGACCGGGACGGGTAAGTGACCTGGGATGCGATTCGCGAGCGGGCGCGTCCCGCTGTGCGAATCGCATCCCCGACGGCCATGACAGTGCAGCGCTCCCGGTCAGCGGGACTGACCGGGGCGCTGCGGGGAGAGAGACGCCGTGAGCGCTCCGGGGAGGAGCGGGGACCCGGAGCGCTAGGCGTAACATGGCCTACACCGCGCACAGTAAAAGATGTCAGGAGCTTCCTTGGATTCGCCATCTATTACCACCGTTTCATCCCACACTTCGCCCAAATTGCGGAACCCCTCTCAGCTCTCCTACGGGGTACAGCGAAGGAGAATTACAATGGAAGGCTACCTATTGAATGGGCTGAAGAGCAAGAGACAGCATTCTGAGCTCTTAAGCGTCTGCTGACAGAACCACCCATCTTGGCGTATCCAGACTATAGTCAGTTGTTCCGGCTATATACTGATGCCAGTTTTGTTGGTCTGGGAGCGGTCCTGTCCCAAGTTCAAGATGGACAAGAGAGTGATTGCCTACGCCAGTTGTAAGCTGTGAGAAGCAGAGAAGAACTATGCCAATTACGAACTGTTCAAATTGGAACTTCTTGCCCTGGTATGGGCCGTGACAGAAAAATTTTAGGATTATTTGGTTGCCAATTCATTTACTGTCTACACGGATAATAATCCTCTAGCCCACCTCAACACTGCCAAATTGGGTGCCCTTGAACAGCGATGAGTTTCAAGATTAGCTAATTACAGCTTCACTATCAAGTACAGAAGCGGCAAGTCAAATTTCAATGCCAATGTACGGTGTTGTAGCCACCTGTCGAAGACAAGTGGGAAGACATGGAGATGCCCCCATTTTACCAACAGTTTTTGAACCAGAATGTTGTGACCGCCCTCATGGACTGTTAAAGAAGACTTGTATACCTGGATGACTTTCCAAGATGAAAGTTGAGTTATGGGGGATCTGTTGGACTACCTTTTGGCAAAAAAGGTACCAACCCGTCTACGCCAGGCCCATTGTGACTACGAATTGAAACGTTTGTGGCGACAGAGGAAGGGACTGTGCACAAAGGACTGTTGTACCAAAATTCTTTGAATCCTGTCTCTGGTTCATCAGATTCTAGTTCCCCAAAGAGACGCGCCAATGGTCCTCAACGCATATCATGATCAATCAGGACACTTTGGAGTCCACAAGACCAAAGCCACTGTCAGATGAAGGTTCTACTGGATTGGGAATGCGGAGTGACATTGAGAAATGATGCAGTGAATGTTCTGTCTGTAACGTCATCAAGAATGTGCACAAGGACGCAAGAGAACCCCTCCACTCCATCCAGAGTGACAGACCCAACCAGTTGGTCACCCTAGACCATGTGAAGTTGTCTCCTACCCGGTCTGGGTATACCTATGCTCTCACCATGGTGGATCACTACTCCAATTAGGTCGTCCTTGTCCCCGTCAAAGTTCTCACAGCCAAGATGGCGGCCCAGATGTTCTACTCTAAGTGGGTGCACACCCTTGGATGTCCTGAGTCTGTCTTAACCGATCATGGAACAGCCTTTGAGACCTAACTCTTCCAAGAACTATGTCAATTCCACTACTGCAAGAAACTCCGAACCATCGCCTATCACCCCCAAGAAAATGGGCTCTGTGAGCGAATCAATCAAGCCTTCATCCATATGCTGCGAGCAGCCTCTGTGTCACGACAAGAGGAATGGCCCCGGTTGCTACCTGAATTGTTGGAGATTTACAACAATACCATGCACTGCTCCACCGGATACACCCCTTCTACTTAATGATGGAAAAACACGGGCAACTGCCTAAAGATTGGACATTTGAGTTGCAAGCCCCGATCAACATTTTTCCTCAAGCGTCCCTTGAGTGGGTTTCTGATTATCAAAGGTGGATTCAAGAAGCCAAAGAGATTGTTAGTAAGAAGATGGGCGAGGCCCGACAAAGGCAACAAGATGACTACAACCGCCATGCCCTGGCCAAACCACTCCAGGTGGGTGACAAAGTCTGGTTACAGAAGATCCCGAGAACAGACAAATTGGATTCCATCTGGGAGACAGAGCCCTACACAGTGACTGCTATACCCTATCCCGAGTTGGATGTGTACGAAGTTAAGAAGCCTGGGTATGAACCGCAAGTTACAAGACTAGTCTATCCCAACAATAATTTTGTTCAATTTATCCTGGTTAAACACCCTAAAAGCTGAGCATGTATGGAAATTTTGTAAAAATGCCACATGGACTCTTCCCCAGTTCATCAGCCCTGTGAAGGACATTGGTGCAATGCCCCAGGAACTGTCTCTGTTGTCATTTTATGGCCTCCAGTGGCCACTTAAACTCAACCGCCCTCCAGGACTAGGCACCAAGGATGGCTGCTGTTAAGAGGGGGAGTTTGTGGTGGCCCAGTACAGAAGTTGTACCCCTGTACCCTTGCTGTCCTGTGTGGTGGACTCTATTGCAGTATCCCCTGAGTCGCCCCTTAATCTGTGTATCATAATTGGTTAACAAGTGCCTCATGTTATGTTATGAGAATTCCTTTAAAATGTTATACACCTTTAAATGTTGTTACCAAGTCTTGTAACCAGGGAAGGTGTCAGTGACCAGATGACTTGTGGGCGACCTAAGGACCCCTTCAAAGCCCCCCCTATATAAACCCTGGAAGGAGCTAGCTAGTTAGTTCTGTGCTGAGTGCACTGAAGTCAAGACCTGAGAGTGTCCTGAGGAGACACGTCACGCAGCCACGCTTCCATCACCAAGTGCCCCACAGGTAAATGTCAAAGCCTGTTAAGCTATACAAGGGGTGAGGTCTAGTCATTCCTAGTCAAGTCAGTGAAGTCTGTCTAAATTCAGTGTGGGTCTGCAGCATTCTGTCCTAGTTCACTACAAGTCCCAGCGAGCCCGCAAGTCTCTAAAGTCACTGGTCACCTCCTTGAGCCTAACTGAGCTGTAAAGCCTATTCCATCTGTCTGCCTCAGTAAAGCTGCTGTTGGCATCTGAATCATTATTTGCCCCGTGCCTAGCTCAGGATCCACCGGCCATACCTAGGGTGGTGCAGAGGTTAACCACACCCTGGCATCACGAATACAAGGGGTTAATGCCATCTGCCCCTAGGATAATAACATCTGCCCTCATCACACCCTCACCACACATTTATAAAGTAAAGTTGACAAAATTGTGGCTGTAAAAATTGAACATAAAAGGGTGCGTAAAATAAAATATGCCAGTGGATTTTACACTTTGTCAACATACTCCTATAATTCACTATATTAAAATTCCAGTGAGTTTTGTGAAGTTTACATACACCAAGTTGACTCTGCCTTTCGATCTCAGCTTTTGGGCTTCCAAGCAGGGCGTAAAGGTACGCTCTGCGTCCTTAAGAGGTTGAAAGTAGTACAATAATAGAAAAACATGTAAACTTGTATCATTTGAATTGTATTGACCCACAGAATAAAGAAAAATTTTAATTTTACCGTAAAGTGTACAGCGTAAAAACTAAAGCCTCCAAAAAGCTGCTCATTCTGAAAGCTCTGCTAGCTCTGAACTAGTGGATATTTCAATAGCAGTTTTTACTGTTTTACCAGCGTAAACTGCCATGAATCTGGCAAGCGGGGGCAGCCAAACCCCTTTTGCTAAGCCATGGCAATTTGGCAAGCACTTGCAAAAATGGCAAATATTCGCACATCACCTGATACTTGCTAAAAAAATTACGTGGGGGGTGTGGCTCGTCGTGCCTGAGATGAGCCGCATGTGCTAGGAGCTCCTGCCTGGGCCGTCACTTTAAGGCTTATCTCGCCTGTTATGGGAGGCAGATCGCGGGGGAGCAGCCGGAGAAAGCTTGCCCAAGGTGCCAGTGTCCTGCCTAGACCGATTAACCGATTACGAGCTTCTTTCATCCCTGTACACAGCCTGCTCCAGCTCTGCAGCTGGCCACGCGGCCTTCCTCCCCTGCTCCGGCATCTACCAGCGCAGTGCGGGCTGCACACGTAACAGAAGCAGCGCCTTCAGGGGCCTCCTGTCCCTCGGAACCTCCTGCCCAACATCGCCCCGACCAGACTGCCGTTACTATGCACTCCCCCCGGACAGACTCGTCCAGAGATGCGGTGAGTCCTGCTACCCCTCTGCCACGTACACCGAAGGACTCCCGCCGAGACCCCGCAACTTCCCAGGCCCTGCATAGTGGGCCCGGCCCTCTGCACGCTCCGGCCATAATGGACCGCTCTCCCCATACTGCCTCTCTTCTGCCCAACAGAGCTGGCACTGCTCAGGGGCCACCCAGCCCGGCCATTCTAGAATACCCCACTCCTGCTGAAGCCCTGGGGATGATACCTGTGGGACACAGCCCCTCACAGCCGCCATTGTCAATCCCAGTCTTGCCACCTGACTCTCAGCAGCCCCACAACACTGCAGCTGCCCTACCGTCTCTCCATGCAGTCAGTGCAGCTGGTCCTTGGACACCCCGTGGCCCCCAAGTGAAAGGGCACCCTCATACTGCAACCCACACTATTGGCCAGTCAAACACTCAGGCCTGTGCCCCTCGTGCTTTGCCAGCTGCCCCTGTACCGGGCCCTCCCGCCCTTGATGTCACAAGCTGGTCTGACACCATGCACTCTGGCTCCTCACAATCTGATAATGACTCCTCTACGGAAGGTGAGACCCCTGACTATTGGGGGGCGAGCCCCCTGCCAAGAAGAAGCTATTTAAAACTCCGCTTAAAAAGCCCCCTCAAGATCTTCGGTATACGGACTGTTCTTCTTCTGATGACAACCCTGAGGTGACGCAGCACCTCTCCCGCTGCCAGCAAACACCTAAGAGACGCTCTCCTGTTAGTACACAACCACCATCCAAGCCTCTCTATGATCCTACTCTCCCGCCCCTGAAATGGCAGCTAACGTGTTAAAAAACCACCCGGAGCTACAAGCCCTACTCGCCCTCCTACCCACCAAGTCAGACATGCACGTTCTAGCTACTGAATTGAAATCAGCCTGGCGCCAAGAACTCAAACCTGTCAAAGCTGAAGTCTCCCGTCTGTCAGCTGGAAGACTTTCGAACCTCTGTATCTGCACAACTTCGGGATCTACAGGAGTCCACCCACCGTCTTTCCCTACAACAATCCGCTGATATTGATCATCTAGATGACCTGGATAACAGGAATAGAAGAAACAACATTAGAGTGAAGGGGCTGCCAGAATCTGTCCCTCCCCATGAAATTCCTGCAACTCTCCAGCGCATCTTCAATGGAATCCTTCAGAAACCCACAGATACGCCACTGGAACTTGACAGGGCACATCGGGCGCTCAAAGCCAAGGATCCTGATCCTAAAAAGCAGAGAGATGTAATTTGTAGGGTGCACCATTTCCAACTTAAATATGAAATCATGAGCCGGGCGCACAGACTCCCCAATCTCTCTTATGATGGAACGGCTATACATCTCTTCCCGGACTTATCCCTCCGCACCTTGAAACTAAGAGCGGCACTGAAACCTCTGCTACAGATGCTCAAGAATGCCCAAACCACATATCGCTGGGGCTTCCCATTTTCACTTACAACTAGATACGGTTCTACTACTGCTATACTACGAAGACTGGATGACCTCTGTATATTCCTGACTGCCTTCAAACTACCTCCAGTCTCCATGCCAGATTGGGATCGCTTGTTTCTTCCAATTCTTCCACTCCGACCAAATGCCCAGGGTGGGAACCTGCACTTGAATAGTCGACTGGCGGGCGCCTCCGTGGAGCCGCTCCCTCAAAGAAGCAAGCAAAAGACTTGAACAACTGTTCATGATGAGTATACTGACTTTTCTTCCCGAGCATTGCTGATACTGTAGCTCCAAAACCAGGGTCTTTGACCCCTAGTCGCACCCCTACTCCATACATTATGTTTTACGACACTGAAGTCTCCGACTATTTTGTTAGTTCCATGATAGATTTCTAGTATTAGCTAGAATTCTCCCCCACATTCCCTGTTAGCATGTCTGTTGCCCATGCCTCCCATTTCAATTCATTCCATTGTATTGCTTTGTCCTGGTTTATTGAGTTACTGTTAGCCTTACATTTCCTGCCAGCGCCTGAGTTGCTCCAATATGAGATGCAACTCCACTCGTCCATTAGGCCCTGACCATGAGAACCACTGTACCTCTGGTTGAGCGCGTCTTCAACGACCCCACTTTAGATTGACGGTTGGACTGGTTCTGACCATGTCAGAGGTCCTTATGACCTCCTCTCTTTGTACCCATTTTCTTATGGTTACTCTTCCTACCTTCCTTCTCTCCTAACCCTTCTTTTCCTTGTTCTCTTTCCTCCCCTAGGACTGGCCGCTTTCTTCCTCCTCCTCCCCGCATGGAGACTGCACGAAGGCACCGAGACATATGTGGTAAGTGGACACATTACTCACTAAATTATCATGGCAGGTGACAAACCACTAGCTACCATTAACGTTAAGGGTTTTAACACCCCCGAAAACAGGTCCCAGATTCTGTACTCAAACCATAAACAACACGTCCATATCCTGGCCATCCAGGAGACTCATTTCAAAGAGGATCACGTACCCAGGTTGAGCAATCAATATTACACCACCTGGTTACACAGTGTTAACCCCAAAGCCAGGACAAAGGGGGTCTCAATCACATTCCATAGGTCCCGCCCAGTGATGGTTACTTCCTCCTCCCTTGACCCCGCAGCACGTTATGTACTTGCTAATTGCATGGTCTCGGACCAGGCGTTCACAGTGGCCGCAGTGCATGCCCCCAATAGTAACCAAGTGGCTTTCCTCCTGCGGGTACTAGACAAGCTTGCGGACTTTGCGTCTGGTCCCATTTTGCTATGTGGTGACTTCAACTTGGCGATCTTTCCCCAATTGGACACATCCTCGGAGACCTCCTGCCTATCCCACAGTAAACTACGTGCCCTAAGGCGGAAGCTACACTCCCTTCAACTTAGCAATGTGTGGAGAACCCTACACCCCCAAACAAAAGACTACACCTTCTATTTGCATCCCAACCAGACATACAGCCGTATTGATTATATTATGTGCTCCCATTACATACTGCCCTCCATACTAGATTCTAAAATAGGTGTAGTATCTCAGATCATGCCACGGTCACCTGTACATTCCAACTCCCTGCTCTTGCCAAACCTCGATCCGTTTGGAGGCTAAATGAATCCCTCCTCCTAGACACTCTCTGCCTCCGAGATATCAAGATCTCGATTGCGAACTTCCAAGTGGATCACCTTCATGACCCCTCCACTCCATTGACTAAATGGGAAGCCTTGAAGTGCGTACTTTGAGGGATACTCATGAAACACGGGACACGTATCAAGAGAGACAACTCAGCTAAAATGGTCTTCCTCCTCCAGTAACTTAATGTTTTAGAAACTCTTCACAAACGGACGCAGCAAGATATGGTTTATAGAGAACTGGTGAGGCTGCGCTCGGAACTTGTAGCCCTCCTAAATGAGAAGCATACATATTACTTACAATTGACTGGTGAACGATTCTATGAATGGGGAAATAGATCGAGAAGACTGTTAGCCAACACTCTACATGAGAAAAAGTCCTCCTTGTTTATCTCCTCAATCAAAAGACCCGACGGAACACCCTCCTCCCTGACATCCTAGAAGCCTTCAGACACTATTACTCCTCTCTATATAACCTCCCTAAACCACCTGCCTTGTCATCACCTTCTCCTGACACCCCCTCACTTCAACAATACGTATTGGACACTGCCCTGCCTCCCCTCTCACCCGCCTCAATTCAAGCCCTGGAGGCCCCCTTCACCTCTGAGGAACTTGAAACGGCGATATCTTCGATGCCTGCTGGCAAAAGCCCGGGCCCTGACGGCTACACTTCAACATTTTTCAAGTCCCTCAGACCTGAACTGTCTCCTCTCCTTTCCGACTTCAATTCTATATCCGACACATCCCCCCTTCACAATCCTTTCTAGCAGCATTCGTCACGGTGAACCCAAAGGAAGGGAAAGACCCCCTACTATGCCCCAGCTATAGACCCATATCTTTGCTCAATGTCGACACGAAACTTTTTGACAAACTGATCTCTAACCGATTAGCCCCCCATATGCCAGCCCTAATCCACCCGGATCAAGTGGGTTTCATACGGGATAGAGAAACCAGGGATAATACCCTCCGTACCTTCTCTGCAATCCACGCTGCTCACGCTCGTAAGCTTCCTCTACTGCTGCTTTCCCTTGACGCGGAAAAAGCCTTTGACCGGGTGGATTGGGGCTTCCTCCTAGAAACTCTCAAACTAATTGGAATAGGGCCCTCAATGCTGATGCGTATAATGGCACTTTACTCCCACCCCTTAGCCCAATTGCGCATAAATGGCCAACTATCAGACCCGTTCGATATTTGCAATGGGACGAGACAGGGATGCCCCCTCTCCCCACTCCTCTATGTCCTGGAACATCTCATTGCAATACGCGATAATGTCAACATCAGGGGCCTCTCCGTCTCCTTCTCCCATAGTAAATGCTCGGCGTTCGCTGACGACATCCTTCTTTATTTATCATCCCCCCTCACCTCCCTCCCTTCTCCACACCATTCACCATTACTCGGAATACAGCAACTTCAAGCTAAACCCTTGCAAGTATGAGGCCCTTAATATTACCCTGCCTCCCTCCACAGTCCTCCACCTACAGAATGCCTATCCCTTTAAATGGCAGTCCAACTCACTCAAATATCTTGGCATCTCTGTCCCAGCCTGCCTGTCAAACACTTATAGAGTCAATTGCCCACCCCCTCTGCTCTCCTTAAAGCAAGACTTAACAAGATGGGAGCGCAGGGACTTCTCCTGGTTGGGTAGGATCAATATTTTCAAGATGAACCTACTCCCGAGACTCTTATATCTCTTTTCCTGCCTCCCGGTTCATCTACCACGATCCTTTTTCAGAGAGGTCACTGCGCTCCAGACTAGCTTTGTCTGGGTGAACAAAAAGCCAAGACTGGCCCGACATGTCCTGACCCGGCCCAAGACTAGCGGGGCTTAGCCCTTCCTGACTTTCTAGCTTATTACTTAGCTGTGATCCTTAATAGAATCCTCGACTGTTTCCATCATCAGAGTGACAAACAGTGGATCCACTTTGAAGCGACCACGAATGGCATTGACCCTAGATCTCTGATATGGTTCCCCCGTTACTCTTCCCCCGGCTCCACCATGCCCCATGACCTCCCCCGAACTCTGGCCTCCATTGTCAAGGCCCACGCTACTTACCTTAAAAACACTGGCCCCATCCCTCCTGACTGCCCACTGACTCCCTTATTTGGCAATCCTGACTTTCCCCCCACTTATTCCACCAGCTCGTTCTTAAACTTCACCAAGACCACAGGAGCGACCTTTCGGGATGTACTGACATCGTCATCTTTACGACCACTATTAGACCTCCTGCAGGGTTGCCCACCAACTCCACTTCATACCTTCCAATATTTACAGCTTCGTCACTTCTACAATGCGAAAGCATAGACACTGCAACTCCATAGGCCACTTACCAAATTTGAACACCTATGCACCAAACAGGAAGCGACTTTGCACGCTATCAGCGTACTCTATTCCCTCACACTGGCAATGTACACAACTAAGTCACTCCCATACAGACAGGGATGGGAGCGCGAACTGGGACATCCCATCCCAGACACGGACTGGGCGACAGCCCTGACTAGGTGCCACTGCACCTCCATCTCAGGGTTGTGGAAATTTAAAAAAAAAACTACTTGTCCAAGGGACTAAAGTGGATCACAATCTACTTGTCCCTCAAGAAAATCCACTTGTCCTGGTAGATAAAATAATTTCAACCAAAATAGTACGATCCCCCCCACTAGACCACCAGGGATGGATATAAGATCCTTTAGACACTGCTGTCAACTTAGATAGCGGTGATCTAATGGTTTAATAGCGGCCACGGTGATCGCAGTATGTCGGGCTATTAGAGGCTGGAGAGCTGTAGCTCCTTGTTCACCCGAGGCAAGGCCTGAAAAGTCTAGATGTAACTTTTTTAATCACCATAAAAAATTTATAATATGAAGTGACCAAAAATGAGCAATTCTGGACTATTTTTTACATTTACACCGTTCACCGTACGGTTTAATTAACATTATATTTTAATATTCTGGACATTTCCACATGCAGCGATACCACTTATGTTTATTTTTGTACATTATTTTTATTTAAAGAAAATTAGAAACTTTTATTAGGAAAGGGGCTTATTCACATATATACTCACTTTTTAAAATATTTTAATCACTATTTTTCAGTCTTCATAGGGACTTATGTGTTACTGGGAGGGTTCTGCTTCTCCAGTTTATGTGGTGCATTTTGTGTCAGAAAATGCTGGAAGTTGCATTTAGTTACTAGATAACTACAACTCCCAGCATGCCCTGATACAGTCTATGGTTGTGTTGGTGTTGCAGCATGTTGCACTGTATAGTAGGACAATTAAGGTTATTTTGTAACATGCTGGGAGTGGTAGTTTTGGTTGTTGTCAGCGGCAGAGCCATAGTCTGTGTCAGGGAATACTGGGAATTGCAATTAGTAACTACAACACCCAGCATGCCCTGATGCAGCCTATGGCTCTGCAGCTGACACAAACCAACACTACAACTCCCAGCATGTTACACTTTATAGTTCTACAGTTTAGGTAATGGTGTAACATGCTGGAAGTGGTAGTTTTGGTTCGGGCGTGTTTGTGTGCATCCGTGGGGCTCTTGGTCAGCGGGCGAGTATGAAGGGGGTGGGATTCTGGGGGTGCAGTTTAATGTGGGCGGCCAGAAACCACTAAAAATAAATAAAATTAGATGGCACAACTGGCGGCGGCAGGGGGGGGGCACACACACATATCATACATTACATACACACATCACAGATACATCATACACATATACCCTCCCACCATACATATACACCATACATATGCACACATCATACATACACCCGCCACTGGTCCCCCCACATCAAATATTACATACACATCACACATACACTCACACTATACATATACACACATCATACATACACCGCTGCCCACCCCACATCATACATCACATACATACACACATCATACATTACATACACATCACACACACAGACATCATACACACATCATACATTACATACACATCACACACAGACATCATACACACATCATACATTACATACACATCACACATAGACAGACATCATACACACATCATACATTACATAGTTACATAGTTACATAGTTAGTACGGTCGAAAAAAGACATATGTCCATCAAGTTCAACCAGGGAATTAAGGGGTAGGGGTGTGGCGCGATATTGGGGAAGGGATGAGATTTTATATTTCTTCATAAGCATTAATGTTATTTTGTTCCAGGAATGTATCTAATCCTGTTTTAAAGCTGTAAATTGTTCCAGCTGTGACCAGTTCCTGAGGTAGACCGTTCCATAAATTCACAGTCCTCACGGTAAAGAAGGCGTGTCGCCCCTTGAGACTAAACTTTTTCTTCTCCAGACGGAGGGAGTGCCCCCTCGTCCTTTGGGGGGGTTTAACCTGGAACAGTTTTTCTCCATATTTTTTGTATGGGCCATTAATATACTTATATACGTTTATCATATCCCCCCTTAAACGTCTCTTCTCAAGACTAAACAATTGTAACTCCTTTAATCGCTCCTCATAGCTAAGATGTTCTATGCCCCATATTAGTTTAGTCGCGCGTCTCTGCACCCTTTCCAACTCCGCAGTGTCCCTTTTATGGACAGGTGCCCAAAACTGAACAGCATATTCCAGGTGAGGCCGTACCAATGATTTATAAAGGGGGAGTATTATGTCCCTGTCCCTTGAGTCCATGCCTCTTTTGATACATGACAATATCCTGCCGGCTTTGGAAGCAGCAGCCTGACATTGCATGCTATTCTGTAGTCTGTGATCTACAAGTACACCCAGATCCTTCTCTACCAGTGACTCTGCCAGTTAAATCCCCCCTAAGACATACGATGCATGCAGGTTATTAGTACCCAGATACATAACTTTACATTTATCCACATTGAACCTCATTTGCCAAGTGGATGCCCAGACACTTAGTCTATCCAAGTCATCTTGTAACTTATGCACATCCTCTATAGACTGTACTGTGCTACAAAGCTTGGTGTCATCTGCAAAGATAGAAACAGAGCTGTTAATACCATCCTCTATATAATTGATAAATAAATTAAACAACAGCGGTCCCAGTACTGAACCTTGGGGTACACCAATAATAACCGGGGACCAATCAGAGTACGAATCATTGACCACCACTCTGGGTACGATCCATGAGCCAGTGTTCAATCCAGTTACAAACTAAAATTTCCAAACCCAAAGACCTTAACTTACCTGTCAGACGTCTATGAGGGACAGTATCAAACGCTTTAGCAAAATCCAGAAACACTATATCCACAGCCATTCCTCTGTCAAGGCTTCTACTCACCTCTTCATAAAAGCAAATTAGATTGGTTTGACAACTTCTATCCTTAGTAAACCCATGCTGGCTATCACTTATAATACAATTATCCCCTATGTATTCCTGTATGTAATCCCTTATAAGTCCTTCAAACAATTTACCCACAATGCATGTTAGACTTACCGGTCTATAGTTTCCTGGGTAAGACCTAGAGCCCTTTTTGAAGATTGGCACCCCATTCGCCTTGCGCCAGTCCCTTGGCACAATACCAGACACCAGAGAATCTCTAAATATCATGAACAGGGGTACAGATATTACTGAACTTACCTCTCTAAGAACTCTTGGGTGTAGTCCATCCGGTCCTGGGGATTTGCTTACATTTATATCACTTAACTTACCTTGTACCGTCTCTACATTAAGCCAGTTCAGTATATTACATGATGTGTTACCAGCACTGACCTGGCCAATGTCAGCTCCTTCTTCCATAGTGTATACAGAACTAAAGAACCCATTCAGTAGCTCCGCCTTCTCTTGATCGCCTGTGACAACCTCCCCATTATCATTATTAAGGGGTCCTACATGCTCTGTCCTTGTTTTTTTTGCATTTATTTATCTAAAAAAAATATTAAGGATTACTTTTGCTTTCTTTGGCCACCTGTCTCTCATTTTGAATTTTTGCTGTTTTTATTACATTTTTACAGATTTTATACACATACACATCACACACAGACATCATACACACATCATACATTACATATTGTAAAGATTCCTCCTTGGGGATTAGCTCTGGGATCGTCCTTGACCACGCCACAGGATGCGTTTCTTCTCAATAAACCAGCAAACAAACGCTTATAATGCAAATCTGGCACCTTGCCAGTTTTATTAGACAGGTTGCAGGGTAAGAAATAAACAAAAAGCAGGAACAAAACAAAATCCTAGACCGTCTGGTCACTGACTAAACAGACCAGCTTGTCCTGACTAACAACCGCTGAGCTTCCCTCAGCCGGTTAAACATATGTCCCCCTGCAACCTTCTACTCACAATGTCACTCTCTTTGAGCCACTCAGCTCGGGCTGTGTACTCCTCAGCAGCCTCTGTCTCTTCCCTACAGCCCACATGCTGTCTCCTAGGAAGAGCCCCAACTATTCTGTCTCTTTTCCTTTTAAAACACACACTTTCCCTTCCTGATACCTCATTAATCAGGCCACAGGTGGAGCATTCTGCAGAGATAGCAAGGGAAATACACCCTTTCCTTGCCACACTGCCACATATCCCCCCCCTCTGCTCAGACCACCGGGAAGGAGCACTTGTATTCAAAAGGCAGAGTCCAACTGCCTTTCCTTTTCCTTGAACAGCTACGTCCAACAGGTTTTGAGGCACTTGGCTTCCTTCATCAGTAGATTTTATCTGCACCACTTCAATGGTGCACCCTTCTTTCATTCGCACTTTCATTAGCCACCGAGCACAAGACTTTTGGTCACCTTTGACAAATTCCTTGTAAAAAGCTCCATTCATGTCACACCTTTCCAACACCAGGTTCTTCATCTTGGTCTGTGCAGTGCTCTGGACACTAGGTGCGGACAAGGCAGATGCTCTAAGCCATTGTCTTCTTCTGTCACTGGTATGGCCATTGCACGAACTTTGCTGGTGGCCAACCGAGCCTGTATCACCCATTTGCAGGTCTTCTAAGTCATCCTCCACAATTTCAGGAGGCTTCCCTTTAATGCACCTGTCCATCTTCTCCTTGAGACGGACTCTTCTCCAAATTCTACTTCTGCGGACTTTCTTCCAGTGTTTTCTAATCCAGTGCCTCTCAGGGTTTCCACCACGACCCAGTCTTCTATCACAGTGACCTCTTTTTAAGGACTCTGCTTTCTTATTAGCCCTTTCTTTAGGGACACCGACTTTCACAGGCTCATTTTTAGGCTGAGAACTCTTGGCTCCTTTAGCCAGTTTTTCACCTGCACCTTCAGATGTGTCACTGACTTTACTTGCAGCTTCTGCAGTTATCTCTGGTTTAACTTCTACCTCAGAGAACTTCTCTGCCTCAGAATTTTCACCATGCAATGTCAATAGCTCTGCAGCTTCAGAGGACTTCCCATATGGTTTCACCTCAGTCTCAGCTTCAGAGGACCTTTCATATGGCTTCTTCTCATGGTCTTCAGACTCTACTGTTTCTTGCGTCCATTGTTCAGACTCCGCCTTTTTTAGAGAAAGCATCCCTGTCTCCAGTAGCTTTTGCCCCACAAGCAGTTTTTCTTCTTTTACACGGACGGCTGTGGCTTTGGCCTCAGTTTCCATCTGAGACACTTTTAACCTCTCGTTAGCCAGTTCTACTATAGCTTGGTCACGACTTTCTTTTAGGACCTTCATGTCCCCTTCCAGCTTTAAACATTTCTGCTGCTCACTCTTGAGCTTAGCAGAGTTCTTCTTCTCACTTTCCAGCAATTCTGTCAAGTTTTTGACAGTATCCTCCAGGGACAGCAGTTGTTCTCTAATCTGCTTATTGTCTTTATTCAGTTGCGCCATCTTGGACACTTTCTGCTCATAGACTTTTAGCTGAGCCTCTTGTTCAGAGAGCTGAGTACCCAGTGAATCCAAGGCAGCTGCGCGAGACTTAATATGCGTTTCGTTCTGTGCCTCCAGGCTCTGCACCTTATGAGCCATTACCACTTTCTCCTTCTCCAACTCTTCCATGGCTACCAACCTAGCCTTGTGATCACTTTGTAGAGCCAGATATGCCCCACACAGGACATTCACTTCTTCATCCTTGAATGAGATCTGCTTGGCCAGAATCTCCAATTCTCTCTCCTTGCTGGTCATAAGACCCTGGGAGCGGGACAGTTCATCCTGCAGAGCCGCCAACTCACTTTTGTGGCGCTCCATATCTTTCTGCAGCTGAAGCGTCGCTTCCTGCTCTTTATTCAAGTCTGCAAGCGTTTTTTCTTTCTCCTCTGTCAGGTGATGAACTACTTCTTCCTTTTGAGACAATTTAGCAGAAACCATCTGTAAGGTTTCTTCAAGGTTCTGGATCTGCTCCCTTTTTTTACCAAGACCAGCGCGTTTTTTCCGAGATCTCTTACTTACAGCGGTCTCCTTACTCTCACTGCTGGACCTTGTGACATTCTCTTGTCCTCTGACAGTCACCTGTGCTTGGCCTGTCTCTTCCTTCAAGCCAACTCGTTCAGACTCTTTTCCACCTTTAGGAGTAGTCTCCCCCTTTTCAAGGGTCTTGGTCACTTGGGCTTCAGGGTAGTTCCTGGACAGTCTCTCTGGACTGTCTCTCTGCTCACTGGCAGACTTCTCTTTCACTTCAACACTGTCTCTCTGCTGCCCAGCAGAAAGGTCTAGGGCTCCTGGGTCTGCAACAACATCTAATCCAGTGGTTCGACCTTCCTGGTCACGATCCATCTCTGGTCCAGACATCACATCTCCTTCACTCAGGACTCTGTCTGTGACAGTAAGCGCAGCACCCAGCTCCACATGTACTCTCTTCAGTACTTCTGCATTATCCACAGACATCTCTGTAGCTTCTTTTCCAGTCACCTCTTCCAGATGACCGCGCAACTCTAGCTCCAACTTGGGCTCATCTTCAGATGGCAGATGGAACCCATGTTCCTGTACCTGATCCGTTTCTGGTTTCACTGAAGATTCTGTTTCAGTCAGAGGCACACTTGTCACTTGAGTCACTGGATCCTCTTGGACTTGACTCATGGTTTGGTCTTCAGCTCCCCCAGCAGTCTGGCCAACCCCTATCTGACCTACATCTAGTGACTGCTGACACTCCCCGTCCTCAGCCTCTGCTGAGTAACTCTCCACTAGTGTGTGGTGCAAGTCAAGTGTTGTGGGCCTATCAGGTGTACCTGCTCTAGTTACCCGACAGTCTTCCCATAATTGCTGAAAAAATTGAAAACCCGTCCCCAGTACTACATCATACTCCAAGGAGGGCTCTATTGCAACCTTGTGACCTATAGTACCATAGGGAGTAGAAATACAGACATTAACCGTTTTATAACCCCAAATACCAGCCTGCATAGACACTATAGCGGGGTCTGGCTTTCTCCTGCTGGACTTTACCAGACTTCTTACACATCTAGGGTCTAACAAAACCGTCATCTTTTTACCTTCTATTGCCAGCTCACACAGGTTTTCTTTTGTCCTGTCAGAGGTGGCAGCAGTTCTCCTTACATCTGAACACATTAACATAAGTTTTTCAACAAAAACATTATCAGATTGCACATGTTCAAAATTTACAGGACAGTTCATAGCACTAGGACCTAACTCAGGCAAAGTGTGTTTTGTAACATTTTCTCCCAGTCCTGCATTTAACATTTTCTGTTCACCAGATTTTTTCAATCCGATCTGCACAGTGTGAACAGTCCCATCAGTCTTCATGAGGGTTCCCCACCCTCACATGATTTTGCAACTGGACATAGGTTGGTACCACCTTGAACACTGTTCACACAGTCAACTAAGGAAACACCACCCTCCGACTCAGCCTTTTTATGCACAGTCTCATAGTCTCTAAACATGGCCCCCATAACCCCTGGAACAGTCTTACCAGAATCTCTTGCCGTCCAGTCAGTTAAGGGCTGGTGCTGGACACCTCTCACCAGCTTCTCTGCTGCAGAACATCGCTCCACTTGCTCTTTAAGTAGCTCTGCAACCTTAAACCCAGCATCACTGTTAGGCTGCAGTGCACACTGTAATCTTGCAGCTTGGCTTACTCCCACTTTGGTCAGGATCTCTGTCTTGACTTTCTCATAGTCCCGTAAGATCTTTGGATCCAGTTCACAATGAACTTTTTGGGCATCTCCTCCAATGAATCCAAACACCAAGTTTCCCCAGTGTGTCTTGGGCCATGCCTCATGCATAGCAATCTTTTCAAACTCTGCAAAGGTTGCTTCCTCCTGCGCTGCAGCAGTCTGCAACAAAGCACTTATCAGGACATCCATCTTGCAACACTTCAAACCTTGCAAACACAGTACAGTCCTCTGCCGAAATGTCAGCCGCTTGCCAACAAAATTTTTTCCATTGCCCCTAGCAACACCTTTATACACAGTCTCAAAACGTAATCTGCACTCTGCAGGTGGCCCGTCCACCTGTCTCCTTACTTGAGAAAGAGCGCCCACTCGCTTGATGCGATCTGTTGCCCCTAACAACAACTTCACCACAGGCTCAGTCCTGCTCTTGTACTCCACAGCTGGGCTTGTCCCACTGTCCCCTCTCTGAGAAAGAGTACACCCTTGCACCATGCACGGTAGTTTTCTCTTGGCAACAACTTCACTGCAACTCGACCACTGGTTGCTCCTAGCAACGTGTTTGCCCGCATCCGACACCAATTGTAAGGATTCCTCCTTGGGGATTAGCTCTGGGATCGTCCTTGACCACGCCACAGGATGCGTTTCTTCTCAATAAACCAGCAAACAAACACTTATAATGCAAATCTGGCACCTTGCCAGTTTTATTAGACAGGTTGCAGGGTAAGAAATAAACAAAAAGCAGGAACAAAACAAAATCCTAGACCGTCTGGTCACTGACTAAACAGACCAGCTTGTCCTGACTAACAACCGCTGAGCTTCCCTCAGCCGGTTAAACATATGTCCCCCTGCAACCTTCTACTCACAATGTCACTCTCTTTGAGCCACTCAGCTCGGGCTGTGTACTCCTCAGCAGCCTCTGTCTCTTCCCTACAGCCCACATGCTGTCTCCTAGGAAGAGCCCCAACTATTCTGTCTCTTTTCCTTTTAAAACACACACTTTCCCTTCCTGATACCTCATTAATCAGGCCACAGGTGGAGCATTCTGCAGAGATAGCAAGGGAAATACACCCTTTCCTTGCCACACTGCCACAATATACATCACACACAGACATCATACACACATCATACATTACATACACATCACACACACACACAGACATCATACACACATCATACATTACATACACATCACACACAGACATCATACACACATCATACATTACATACACATCACACACAGACATCATACACACATCATACATTACATACACATCACACACACATCAAACATTACATACACATCACACACACATACATTATACACACATCATACATTACATACACATCACACACACAGACATACACACATCATACATTACATACACATCACACACACAGACATCATACACACATCATACATTACATACACATCACACACAGACATCATACACACATCATACATTACATACACATCACACACAGACATCATACACACATCATACATTACATACACATCACACATAGACAGACATCATACACACATCATACATTACATACACATCACACACACAGAGATCATACACACATATTACATACACATCACACACACAGACATCATACATACATTATACATTACATACACATCCCACACACAGACATCATACACACATCATACATTACATACACATCCCACACACAGACATCATACACACATCATACATTACATACACATCACACACATACATCATACACACATTATCCATTACATACACATCACACACAGACATCATACACACATCATACATTACATACACATCACACACACAGACATCATACACACATCATACATTACATACACATCACACACATACATCATACACACATCATACATTACATACACATCACACACAGACATCATACACACATCATACATTACATACACATCACACACACATCAAACATTACATACACATCACACACACAGACATTATACACACATCATACATTACATACACATCACACACACAGACATCATACACATCATACATTACATACACATCACACACACAGACATCATACACACATCATACATTACATACACATCACACACAGACATCATACACACATCATACATTACATACACATCACACACAGAAATCATACACACATCATACATTACATACACATCACACACACAGAGATCATACACACATCATACATTACATACACATCACACACACAGACATCATACATACATTATACATTACATACACATCCCACACACAGACATCATACATACATTATACATTACATACACATCCCACACACAGACATCATACACACATCATACATTACATACACATCACACACATACATCATACACACATTATCCATTACATACACATCACACACAGACATCATACACACATCATACATTACATACACATCACACACACAGACATCATACACACATCATACATTACATACACATCACACACACAGACATCATACACACATCATACATTACATACACATCACACAGACATTATACATTACATACACATCACACACAGACATCATACACACATCATACATTACATACACATCACACAGACAGACATCATACATTACATACACATCACACACAGACATCATACACACATTATCCATTACATACACATCACAAACAGACATCATACACACATCATACATTACATACACATCACACACAGACATCATACACACATTATACATTACATACACATCACACACAGACATCATACACACATCATACATTACATACACATCACACACAGACATCATACACACATTATACATTACATACACATCACACATACACTCACACCCTACTTATACACCCACCCTTCCTGTCGCCTGCATTCTCTGTCTCCTCACCTGAGCCGCCATGAGTGAACATCAGAGCTGTAGTCCCGGCCGGTGTGAGGTTACATCGGTTTGGAAATCTCCCCTCACACCAGACGTCCTCTCCTCTCCCCTCCCCCCCTGCTCTGTTTTCTCCGTGCAAACATGCAGCCTCCCCGTGGTGGATTAGGTCCTGTGGAGACAGGGGAGGGGGAGGGATAGAGCTGTGTGCGGGGGATGGAGCTGTGTACCGAGCTGTGGACATCCTTTCTCTCCCCCTGTCTTCTTGCGTCTTCCATCCTCCCGGAGGATTATATAAGGGGGCGGGGCTAAATTATGTAATGCGAACGTGCGACCTCGGGCTCTGCGGTCAGCTGGGGCCCCCGCTGCCCCCTCCATACAGTCTGAGCCCCGGTGTGAGGTGCAGACTGCATCTGCTCCTGCGCCTCACACCGGTAGTAAAGAAAAACAAGGGAGAAGCCTGTCTGTCCCTGCTAGCCCGATACAGGGCTAAATCTATAAACAATTCACCTGCCCTGCGCCCAAAACTACTTGTCCCGGGCGTCGGGCGATAGAATTTCCACATCCCTGCATCTCGTGCAGTACTCAAGAAACTAGTTATAAAATCCTGACAAGATGGTACAGGGTCCCAGCACTCCTTGACAAATTCTACCCTGGAATCCCTGCAACGTGCTGGAGGTGCGGAGCTACTAATGGCTCGATGCTCCATATTTGGCTGTCATGCCCCCTGCTCGCCAGCTTTTGGAGACATGTTAGGAATATTATCTCACGCATGACATCTATTGACCTGCCAAACACTCCTGAAGTCTTACTCCTCTCCATCTTACCGTTGCAGACCCCACGCTCCGTGACTAGACTGCTCTCCTTTCTTCTCCTGTCAGCCAGAGTTGTGATTCCCCGTCTATGGAAATCGTCCATCCCTCCTACTATATCGTCCTGGCTTCGTGAGGTTGGTCACTTTCATAGGATGGAGGAGCTCCTAGCGAGCTCACCTTCTCAGATATCAAGATACCACTCATTCTGGAGTCCCTGGACCTCCTTCCTGGCCTCCACAGACTTTGCGTCCCTACACCTGGTCAATTGATACCTGATACCTAACTCACACACCTTACCTACTTATCCCGGACCACAGTCTTTCCTTGCCTACCACATATCTACTCCCCCGCCTCCTGTGTCTCGGCTGCCTGACTGCTACTCCATTGCGAGTTAAGTCCATCTTCCTCCCTTCTGCTGTGCCTGTCTCCCCCCCATATTTCCTGTTGCCCCTCTTTCGTCCCCCTCTCTCTTTCCTTGCTTTTCTTTTCCCCTTTCCTGAGAACGACTTAGGTCTTAAGACTTTTCCCCCCTTTTTGGTTTTACTCTTAGATGATTGCAACTTGCATTCTTTGATATCGGGCGAACATGAGGACTGTATTTATCGTTTCTTCACTGCCCATGCAACTCTGAGACAGTTATCCATATGATTGCACCTTAGCGTGCTTCTATGACTTTTATTACTATTATTCACCCGATACCTGTTATCTGCCTGTTGATGCAATCCTATGTACTACCTTAAGGTTTTGTGTTATATACCTATTCCAGGTGTTTTTTCTCATTGTATTTGCAAAAAAATTTATAAAATTTTTTATTTAAAAATAATAATGTGAATATTTGCCTTTTTTTTTGCTAATTATAAAAATAAACTCAATTATGAAATCCCTCAAGACTTCTCTTTTTAATTCATTCCTGATTTTCTTTTTGTTTTTACATTCCACTGTGCAGGATCATAAACATTATATTTTTATTGTGTGGACATTTTTTAAATGCACCTATAACACTCTTTATTAGAGGATGGCCATATATATATATATAAATATATCTACAAAATTTGCTATTTTATTTCAATTTTGTCCCACAAATAATTTTTTATGCTTCACCATAGATTTTTCTTTTTAAGAGCCAAGGAATATGCTCAATTCACCCAAGTGCAAGAAAAAGTGCAAACATGTCCCACAAAAAAATGTGCACGAGGGCCCCCCTAACAAAACCACCTTTCTATGGGCCAAAAGGCACTTGCAAGGGTCCAGTTTCAATGTCTCTTCACCAAAGCTATTAAGGAGCCACAAATGCTCCTGGCTTAAACCTAGGCATTAATCAGCCTACAGAGCCATATACAAAAGGAAGCTTGGGGGTTGCACAGAGGGGAGGAACCTGATGGCCACACACACCTCCCTTAGACAAACAGGAGGGACAGCCAGATCGGTTACAGAACCCTGACCAATCTTAGTGAACAAACGACACATAAACGTCGCACAGTGGCAAACAAAAAGCATGAATAAATGCGGCGTGAAATACTCCCAGACATCCGGCTGGATCTATAAATATTTCTCCGGGAATCAAGATGTGAAGTGCAAAAGGTGAGAAGTTGTGGTGCAGTGCTTCCAATCAGCGAGGCCATCCCTAATGAGTTTCGGCACCTCGGGGTCATCCCTCCCAGAAGCCCAAAAGTTCATAGACCCCACGACCCAATGACCAGACCCAGAAGGCACAGGTCTCATCAGGGCAGCCGTCGAGCTGATTCCTCAGAACCTGCCCCGGAATGCTCTGGTACACCTGCCCCCTCCATGCAGCACCCATCCTCACCAGTGGCTAAAGGCTCTACAAAGACAACACTTGATCTAGAACAGATACTACCATTGATCTTAGTCAAAAGGCAGCGAAGCGATAGATTTTGTGGTGAAATGAGTGATGGCATTACAAATTACGATTGGTAACGCTTTTTTATTTTTATTTTAGATGCGGCGATCAACTTTGCTCATCGAGTCTAGGGGTTATTGCCAGGCATTACCACGATTGGTGATGTCCGGCATTAAACATGGGTCCTGGCCGCTGATAGCCACCGGGACCCCACATCAAAGAAGGGGAGTTGGACCAGGGCGTACAGGTACGCCCTTGGTCCCCTGTCACGTACCGGCAGGACTGGTAGTGGATCCTCTGAACCAGAGAGGTGATGACGCGGGTTGTACCATAGGACCGGTTCTAATTGGTTACAGTGGCAAGGCGGGATGGACTTGCTGCGGCGGTAACCACCAGGTCGTATCCTCCAGTAGCAACTCGACCTCTCTGGTGGCTGCTATGGCGTGGTACACAGGGAGCAGGCAAGAGCGTAGTCAGACGTAGCAGAGGTCAGGGCAGGCAGCAAGGGTTCACAGGCGAGTATACGGTAGCAATGGGTACGGCAACTGGCAAGGCAATAATCACTGTAGGGAACGCTTTCTCAGAGGCACAAGACAAAAAGATCTGGCAGGGGCAGGAAGGGGCAGGTGCCTTTTATTGGAAAATCACAATGGGAGGTGTGGAACCAGCGCACCGGTAATTACCGGTGCGCTGGCCCTTTAAATTTACTGAAGCCGACGCGCCCTAGAGTGCGGGGCCGTGCGCGCCGGGACCCAGGAGCAAGGAGCGCCGCGCGGGGAGCAGGTGAGATGAACGGGGACGCGGCGCGTGAGCGGGGACGAGCCGCCACGCTAGCCGCGTCCCTGCCACAGTGAGACCCGCACTCCCGATCAGTGTGTTTGACTGGGAGACGCCGGGACCCCAGCACGGAGGACACAGGCAGAGGGCGCTCCGGTCCGGAGGTGGAGACCGGAGCGCTCGCTGTGACATCCCCAAGAGGTTAAAAGGCAAGGAGGAAAAAAGGAAAACACAAAAACTGCTTTGTCCTCTAAGTGTCAAAAGGCGAGGAGGAGAAAATGAAAAAAAAAAATTACCTGTTTCCTTAACCCCTTAAGGACTCACATCATCATCTTTCAATTTTGCACATACAGACCCATATGAGGGCTTATTTTTTGCACCACCAATTGTACTTTGTAATAGCATCAATCATTTTGCCACAACATTTACAGTGAAACAGGGATGTGTGAGAGCTCATTTTTTGCGATCTGACCTGAAGTTTTTATCGGTATCATTTTTGTTTTTATGGGACTTTTTGATCACCTACTATACATTTTTTTATGGTATAAAAAGTGACCAAAAATACGCTTTTTTGGACTTTGGATTTTTTTCACGTGTACGCCATTGATCTGCGGTTTAATTAACAAAATATTTTTAGTGTCAAAAGGAGAAATTTATTGAATAAGTGAGCTCAATGCAATACAAAACAAACAGTAGGCAATGCAATGCAGATAAAAAAAAAAGTGAAATACATACAGCAGGAGATGGATAACAAATTTAATTGTCATACAAAAACAAAAAAGAGTATCCAGACAAGGAGGAGACATAAGAAAAGGGAGGGGATAAAGGGAAGGGGTGAGTGCAGAGTAGGTACCAGACAACACAATAATAATCGGGTCCAAATCAGTCATTGTAAGAACAAAGCGTATAAAGGAAACCCCAGCCAATCAGGGCATGAGCACAATCATAATTACAATGTCAGATAGTAGGATATGTCTGGTGCGTAGGAGGAGATCCAAGGATCCCACACTTTCAGGAAATTTTCCATTGTGTCGGCTCTAATAGCATTCAACTTCTGAGACAGGAGAATATCATTAATTCTGGCTATTACCATATTGAGAGAGAGGGTCGAGGTGCGCCATTTAGAGGCTATATGAATATGGGCTGCAAGAAGTATAAATTGAATAAGGCAAAAAGAAGCAAAGGTAAAACCTGTGGGTTTGTGTCCCAGGAGACACGCTTTGGGACATAAGGGACATTGCTTCTCCGTGACTGTAGAGATAAGGTCAACTATTTATCACCAAAAGGAAATAACATGAGAGCAAGACCACCAAATATGATGCATGGATCCCAGATCAGTACAGCCCCGAAAACACAATGGGGAGACCTTAAGGAAAATAACATGAAGTCTTTTTGGGACATAATAAGTCTGATGTAGAATTTTAAGCACTGTCTTGACCAATGAAACCTGCCAGCTACCTTTACTGAGGCACTCGCAACATGCGTACCATTCTGATAAGGTCAACGAGTCTTGGATGTCCTCCTCCCACTGTAACATAAACAGCAACTTCCTATCTTTAGGTCAGGGGTCCTCAAACTACGGCCCGCGGGCCACATGCAGCCCGCGGAGCGCATTTACCCGGCCCGCCGGGTGTTTTTGCCTTAGGACATTCCTGTGTTCCGTAAGATCCGGGAGCAGGCGCACGCAGCGACGTCACTGACGTCCCATGCGTGCGCCCATGGCAATCGCGAGCGGAGCAGAAGAGAAAAAGCAAGGATGCGCGCGCTGGTAGTAGGTAAGTGTTTACCAGCGGCGTGTCCCTTCGGTGTTCTGACCACCGATCCTCCGGTCCTGCTATGGCCGGAGCGGTGGACGGGACACTGAAATGGGGCAGTACACAGGCATACAGCCTCCAGCCATACTTTATGGCTGTAAGGCTGTATACCTGTGGGGGAACATACTGCCAACGTAATTTGGGGGACTATACTGCCAGCCTAATGTGGGGGAACATACTGCACCTAATGTGGGGGAACATAATGCACCTAATGTGGGGGAACATACTGACAGCCTAATGTGGGGGAACATACTGCACCTAATGTGGGGGAACATACTGCAAGCCTAATGTGGGGGGAACTATACTGCACCTAATGTGGGGTACTATACTGCACCTAATGTGGGGAACTATACTGCACCTAATGTGGGGGAACTATACTGCCAACGTAATTTGGGGGACTATACTGCACCTAATGTGGGGGAACATACTGCCAGCCTAATGTGGGGGACTATATTGCACCTAATGTGGGGGAACATACTGCAAGCCTAATGTGGGGGACTATATTACACCTAATGTGGGGGGACTATACTGCCAGCCTAATGTGGGGGACTATATTGCACCTAATGTGGGGGAACTATACTGCCAGCCTAATGTGGGGGACTATATTGCACCTAATGTGGGGGAACATACTGCAAGCCTAATGTGGGGGACTATATTGCACCTAATGTGGGGGAACTACACTGCCAGCCTAATGTGGGGGACTATATTGCACCTAATGTGGGGGAACTATACTGCCAGCCTAATGTGGGGGAATATATTGCACCTAATTCGGGGGAACATACTGACAACGTAATGTGGGGGACTATATTGCACCTAATGTGGGGGACTATATTGCACCTAATGTGGGGGGAACATACTGCAAGCCTAATGTGGGGGACTATATTGCACCTAATGTGGGGGAACTATACTGCCAGCCTAATGTGGGGGACTATATTGCACCTAATGTGGGGGAACTATACTGCCAGCCTAATGTGGGGGACTATATTGCACCTAATGTGGGGGACTATACTGCACCTAATGTGGGGGAACTATACTGCACCTAATGTGGGGGAACTACAACCTAATGTGGGTGAACTATACTGCACCTAATGTGGGGGAGGGGACTACAACCTAATGTGGGTGAACTATGCTGCACCTAATGTGGGGGGAACTACAACCTAATGTAGGGGAACTACTACCTAATGTGGGGGAACTATACTGCCAACCTAATGTGGATGAATTGTACTGCACCTAATGTGGGGGAACTGTACTGCCAATCCTAATGTGGGGGAACTGTACTGCCAACCCTAATGTGGGGGAACTAGAGCCTAATGTGGGGGGATCTATACTGCCAACCTAATGTGGGGGGAACTGTGCTGTGAACTTAAAGTGGTAGTCCACTAATAAGATATATAAGTGTTCATAGGAATTTATTCATGTTTTGTTATCTATAGTCCGGCCCTCCAACGGTCTGAGGGACCGTGAACTGGCCCCCGGTTTAAAAAGTTTGAGGACCCCTGCTTTAGGTGGTTGATTTAGAAAGGCTTAAATAATAGAGAGCGAGCCAGTGCAGAGAGGTGTTTATAGTGCTAGAGTTTCATAAAATGTAGAGTCGTGAACAATACCTTGATTGCATACGCTGATCAATGCTATGCCATAGCATTGCATTGATCAGTGTTTTCGGTGCTCGTTTGCTCCAGCCTGGATCTCAGGCATGAAGCAATCAAACGAAAATTGGATGCAAAATAGGAAGGTAGGGACCCTCCTCGCGTCCACACAGCTGATAGGGACACCGGGGTTTTACCGCGGTGGTCCCGATGAGCCCAACTGAGCTGCCGGGAAGCATTTTCTTAAAATTTTAGACACGGCAATAAACTTTGATCGCTGCGTCTAAAGGGTTAATACCGGGCATCACCGTGATCGGTGATGTCCGGTATTAGCCGGTATTAGCCACGGGTCACGGCCGTTGCTAGGTGCTGGGCCCGACCCACTATGATGCAGGGTCCCCGCATACCCTGCATTATAGCAGGGGAGAAGGGGCAGAGCGTACAGGTATGCTCTGCGTTCTTAAGAGGTTAAGGGGTTAACCCATTAAGGACGCAGCTCATTTTCACCTTAAGGACACAGCCCTTTTTTGCAAATCTGACCACTGTCACTTTATATATTATTAACTCTGGGATGCTTTTACCTTTCATTCAGATTCCTGGATTGTTTTTTCGGGACATATTCTACTTTAACATAGTGGTAAATTTTTGTCATTACTTGCATCCTTTCTTGGTGAAAAATCCAATTTTTTTTTAAGTGGTATAAGGAGGCAAAACCCCCCAAAATGTGTAGCCCAATTTATCTTCAGTATGGAAATACCTCATATGTTGATATAAAGTGGTCTGCGGGCTCACAACATGGCTCAAGAGGGAAAGGAAAGAGAATATGTGGGATTTTTTAAAACAAATTTTGCTGTCATGGTTTTTGGGGGACATGTTGCATTTAAGAAGCCCCTATGGTGCCAGAACAGCAAAAAAAAAAAAAAAAAAAAGAAAAACACATGGCATATAATTTTGGAAACTACACCCCTCAAGGAACATAACAAGGGGTATATTGAGCCTTAACACCTCACAGGTGTTTGACAACTTTGCATTGAAGTTGGACATGAAAATGGAAAATTTGATTTTTAACACTAAAATGGTGTTACTTCAAATTTTCCTTTTTCACAAGGGATAATAGGAGAAAATGGACCCCAAAATGTATTTCTCCCGGTTATGAAAACGCCCCAATATGTGGACATTAAGTGCTCTGCTGGCGCACTACAATGCTCAGAAGTCAAGGAGCAAAATTTGGCTTTTTGAAAGAGAATTTTGCTGAAATGGTTTTTGGGGGCCAGAACAGCATGTGACACCATTTTGGAAACGACACCCCTCCAGGAACGTAAGAGGGGTTACAGTGAGTACTTACACAACACAGGTTTTTTGAATAGTGTGCCGTAAAAGTGAAAAATTAGATTTTTCGCACTATACTGAAAATGTTACCCCAAATGTTTCCTTTTCACATGAGATAATAGGGCAAAAGGCCCGCAAAATTTGTAGTGCAATTTCGCCTGAGAAAGAAAATACCCCATATGTGGATGTAAAATGCTCTGCGGGCACACTGCAATGATCAGAATAGAATGAGTGCCATTGGGCTTTTGGAGTGAAAAGTTTGTTGGAATTGAAGTCAGGGGCCATGTGCGTTTACAAAGCCCCCATTGTGCAAGAACAGCAGTAACACCTCACAGATTTTTTGAAAAGTGGGCCATAAATTGAAAAATATTATTTTTTTTACACTAAAATGCTGGGGTTACCCAATTTTTTACATTTTCACAAGGGGTAATGGGAGAAATTGGGTTACAAAATTTGGAGGGCTTTTTTCCCTGACTATGGAAATACATCCACATATGGGGTAACGTGCTGGGCGGGCGCACAACAAGGCTCAGAAGTCATAGAGGTCTGTTTGCATTTGTGGCCTATGGCATATCAGTAGCTGATGGTTACATACATTCAGAGGAAGATACAAAAATGAAACACCCATATGTGACACCATTACAGAAAGTACCCACCCTGAGGAATGGGTATAGGGGTAAAGAGGACATTTTGAATGCACGGGTGTTTCCTAAATTTATTTTCCAGGAATGGATGAAGGGTAGCTTTTGAAAATTGCAATTTTCAACCTATGTTCTGCTTCATTTTTCTGGGAACAACTAACACATGACTCCAAATTGTCACCTGGAAATACGACAGAGCTCATGAGGGAGAACTCTTCGTATTTGAGGCCAATGTTTCTGTCACGATTCTGCTGGCTGGAGGTGGATCCTCTGTGCCAGAGAGGGATTGGCATGGACCGTGTCGGTGGACCGGTTCTAAGTTGCTACTGGTATTCACCAGAGCCCGCCGCAAAGCGGGATGGTCTTGCAGCGGTGGTAGCAACCAGGTCGTATCCACCGGCAACGGCTCAACCTCTCTGACTGCTGAGATAAGCGCGGTACAAGGGAGTAGACAAGAGCAAGGTCGGACGTAGCAGAAGGTCAGGGCAGGCAGCAAGGATCGTAGTCAGGGGCAACGGCAGGAGGTCTGGAACACAGGCTAGGAACACACAAGGAAACGCTTTCACTGGCACAATGGCAACAAGATCCGGCGAGGGAGTGCAGGGGAAGTGAGGTATAAGTAGGGAGTGTACAGGTGAAGGTACTGATTAAAACCTGCTGCGCCAATCAGCGGCGCACCGGCCCTTTAAATCGCAAAGACCCGACGCGCGCGCGCCCTAAGGAGCGGGGCCGCACGCGCTGGGACAGCATAGACGGGGAACGGGTCTGGTAAGGGAATCGAGATGCGCATCACGAGCGGGCGCGTCCCGCATCGCGAATCGCATCCTGGCTGGGAGTATTATCGCAGTGCACCCGGTCGGCAGGTCTGACCGGGGCGCTGTGAATAAGAGAACGCTGTGAGCGCTCCGGGGAGGAGCGGGGACACGGAGTGCTCGGCATAACAGTTTCTTACGGACCTAACAGTTACATACATTCAGAGGAAAATACAAGAAAGGAACACCCACGTGTGAACCTATTACAAACAGTACACCCTCTAGGGAAGGTGTATAGGGGTGAAGTGGAGATTTGGAACAGTTGGGTGTTCCCTAAATTTATTTTCCAGGAATGGATGAAGTGTACTATGGTGGGGGGGGGGGGGGGGGGTGAATATTGCAATTTTAATACTGATATGCCAATTATTTTCCCAGAATGATGACCCAAAGTATAGCCGAAAGTAAAAATGATGCCCGCCCCAAACCCTATGCTCTGAATCATCATTCTGGGAATGTGATGTGTGTGGCTGTCCCTATTCTGTTACCTCAAATGCCCACCCCGCTCAGGTGGGGAGAGAGCGCTGCGCATTTGAGGCAACTGCAAACTCCCAATGCTGTGGACTCTGTGTTTCCCTGACCCATTTTTTTGAGGAAATTGTTTTGGGGGGGGGGGTGTTTTGGTTCTAAACTTGGAACACAATGTACACTGGACTGGTACATCGGAGTAAAATTCTGGGGAATTAAAATCAGGTGAAAGGATTGAACGTTTAGAACTCCATGGAAGTGTGATACTCCCTGAAGCGATCCTTAATGCAGAGGCCCGGATGATTGGGGCAAGTGTCGCACTGAGTGGTGGTGTCCTTCCGAATCCCTCTCTTGCCACACACTCTGCATTTTTTTGGGGATCGGCCCTTCTTTCCAGTGTGGGGGACCTCACCTAGAAAGTGTTGGCCGGGGACAATCTGGGGGCCCACATTTCCAGAGGTGCTCTGACACGATCTTTGGCAGTCACCAAAGATGAGGGCCTTTAGAAATTCATCTTGGAACTGCAGGTGTGTCCCTGTGTTGCCAGCGTACTGGGACAGTACAAAAGAGTTATAAATGGCAACCTGTACCATGTAGACCACAACTTTGTGTACCATAGCTGTGTTTTCTGCATTGCATTATATGGCTTGAGGACTTGATCAGAAAGGTCACTCCCTCGTAGTCCAGAATACAATTGGGCTTGAGGACTGGTCCCAAGGTACCTCACACAGGGACAGGGATACTGCCATTCCCATGAATTGTGGTGAGCATAAGGGCATTCCTCTTGTCCTTATACCTGACCAGCAACAGGTTTTCATGGGTAAGGGCACGGGACTCACCCTGGGGGGATAGGAATTTGGAGGGGATAGGAAGGAAGGCCTCCTTGATTCCAAAAGCAAGTGTGGATCTGTCGGCGAGGGATGTGAAGAGAGGGATACTAGTATAAAAGTTATCCACGTAAAGGTGGTAACCCTTATCTAGCAACGGTTGCATAAGGCCCCAAACGATTTTACCGCTAACATCCAGAGTAGGGGGGACATTCTGGGGGTTCAATACGGGAATCTCGTCCCTCATACACCATAAACTTGCAATTGTACCCTGAGGTACTCTCGCAAAGCTTATACATCTTCATGCCATTCCACGCTTGGTTGGTTGGGATGTATTGCTGAGTCTCCCCTATAGCTGAGTCTCCCCTTAAAGCTGATGATAGACTCATCAATAGCGACCTCCCTTCAGGCCCTGAAGTGATTGATGACTGGCGTGATTTTATACAGGCCTTCATACGCGGGATCAGTTCGGGGGGGAGGACACATGCCTCATAATCAGCATAATGCAAACATGTCCAAATGGCCTCAAACTAAGGACGTGCCATATTGTAGAGCGGGGTCTGGTTAATGACGTCACCACTCCAATATTGCCTGACACTGGTTTTTTTTTTTACTAGGCCCATATGCAGCACAAGGCCCCAAAATGTCCTCATTTCGGCTGCATTGACTGGGAACCGGGCCTAGCCAAAAGTGAGCCTGGGTTTGTGGCATCAGACTGACAAAGTCATCACTGAAATAATAACTAAAAAAGTCTATTTCAGTGAACCCGATTATGTCAATCTTGATTCCCGAGTCACCAACAAACTCAGGAATCAAGGGCTCGTGGTCCAATGGCTGGGTCCAGACAAGTTCTCCGGTACAGGGCACCAGTGAACTTGGCAGGGGATTTGACTAGAATGAGCGATGGATGGACTCAGGGTCAGGAGCAGAGGAGGTTTGCGGTCTCGCATGGCGGCATCTCCGCAGCCTTGGTGGCTTATCATCAGAACCAGATGATGAGGAGGACGAGGAATTAAGGAAGGTGGGGTCTTCATTGTCTTCTGTGGCGCTTTGTGTCGGAGGCAAGTATGGCACATGCCTCCTCCGCTGAAAATGCCCTGCAGGCCATTTCCCTACTCTAATGGGGATAGAGGTGTGTGTATGTGTGTGGGGAAAACTGTATTTGTGTATGTGGTGTGTGTTGTGAGACTACCTCCCTAACCCACCCTAACCTAACTAAACCCGCCCTAACAGAAAAAATATAAACTAAAAAGGGAAAAAAAACTTTAAAAAAGAAAAATGGACACCTAGCACATAAAAAAGTGTTTACCTAATCAGTGGTATGCGCACTGATTAGCTATTGGTGGCGGCAGGGGGCGCAAAAGTCAGTAGGGGGTCTGACCACTCAGTCAAGAACAGTGGCTGGTGGCACATACACAAACCCCCCACACAAAATACCCAAAAAATAAAATAATGAAAACGCATAACCCCAAAAAAGCACAGGCCGGCTACCGGTGGCACTATAGATGTAACTAAATAAAAAAGACGCTATAACCGTAAAAAGCGTCTGCACCACTTTTTTAAATGCTGATCGCTACTAGGGGAATGATCAGCGGGCTGGGCTTTAGCTAACAGTGGCAGACCACTCTTTTATAGCTAAGAGGGCCCGGCCACACGTTTAGCAAAAAAAATAAAATAAAAAAAAGATCTGCGCCAAAAAAAAAAAAAAAAACACTGGCGGCAGACTGCAGCGACCCAGTAGGCCTGGGGTCATGCAGCAAAATGTGCTACGGACTCGCGGACACCTACAGTATGGTACGCTTTAAAAAATATATATAAAAAAATCTTTTTTTATTTATTTACTCCTTACCTGTCTCTACCTCTACCTAAACTGTCCCTGATTGCTTTCTGTGCCAAGGGATCACAGAAAGGAGGCAAGGGGGTACTTTTTTTACACCGAGGGGGGCTCCGTCCTGCACACCAGATCACGGAAGTATGGTGGGCAGAACGGAGCAACATGCTCCTTCACCCACCTCCCTCCTCCCCATATTGCTGTGATTGGTGCAGTCACTACATTATAACGGATCTTTAAAACGGACAATTGTATAGTGTGAAAGCAGCCTAAGACCAGGTTACCAGAGCAGTTACTGATTTGCATACTGAACCGTTTTAAACGATTCATTTAGGCTGCATTCACACGGCCATCTAGACCCATCGTGTTCTTCTCCCATCAAAAAAAAAAACAGACTAAAAAAAAAAAACAGGCAATAATGGATGGAAACAGAGGTTATCCATTTGTATCCGTTATTGTTCAGTTAATCCCTTAAGGACACATGACGTACTGGAACGTCATGTGTCCGCTCCCGATCTATAACGATAGAGGGTCGGGCCCGGCCTCTAACAACGGCCGGGACCCGTGGGTAATAGCGCGCGGCATTGATCACAGTGCCTCGCGCTATTAACCCTTTAGACGCGGCGTTCAAAGTTGAAAGCCGCATTTAAAGTGAAAGTATGCCGGTTAGCTCAGTGCGCTGTTCGAAATCGGCTCCCCGATCCCCGAATGACTGCTCAGTGCCTGAGATCCAGGCATAAGCAGTCAAGCGGCAGAATCATCGATCACTGGTTTCCTATGAGAAACCAGTGATCAATGTAAAAGATCAGTGTGTGCAGTGGATAGGTCCCTATGGGAGCTATAAGGGTGCGTTCACACGGAGTAATTCAAGAGGAATTTACTCGAGTAATTCCTCTTGAATTATCCGCCCCAAATTAATGCACCTCTCCTCTGCCCATTGACTTTAATGTTATTTCTGCTGGCCTGTTCACACTGCGGAAATTCTGCTAGCAGAATTCCGACACTGAATTCTGTTCCGCTTGAAGAAAGAACATGTTCATTCTTCAAGCGGAATCCGCTAGCAGAAATCAATTGAAGTCAATGGTAAAAAAAAATTCTGCCCAACATCGTTTTCGCGCGCAATTTGTGCTGAAATGGCTGAAAAATCCTTCACTTCTTACTCCCCCATGTCCGCGCGCAATTCCGCGCGAAATTCACGGGAAATTTGCACGGAAAACATTTTTTTTTTCCGCCCATAAATTTTTCAGCGTGAATTACTCTTCATTTACTCCGCACCCTAACACTGCAGAAAAAAAAAGTGAATAAAGATCATTTAACCCCTCCCCTATTAAAAGTTTGAATCACTCCCCTTTTCCCATAAAAAAAAACACAGTGTAAATAAAAATAAACATATATGATATTGCCGCATGCGGAAATGTCCGAATTATTAAAATATATAATTAATTAAACCGCACGGTCAATGGCGCACGCGCAAGAAAATTCCAAAGTTCAAAATTGTGCATTTTTGGTCACTTTTTATATCAATCAGTCCTATCAATGCAATAATGGTACCGTTAAAAACTTCAAATCACGGCGCAAAAAATTAGCCCTCATACCGCCCCATACGCAGAAAAATAAAAAAGTTATAGGGGTCAGAAGATGACAATTTTAAACGTATTAATTTTCCTACATGAAGTTATGATTTTTTACAGAAATACGACAAAATCAAACCTATATAAGTAGGGTATCATTTTAATCGTATGAACCTACAGAATAAAGTGTCATTTTTACCAAAAAATGTACTGTGTAGAAACGGAAGCCCCCAAAAATTACAAAACTGCGTTTTTTTTCCAATTTTGTCTCACAATGATTTTTTTTTTTCGTTTCACCATAGATTTTTGGGCAAAATGACTGACGTCATTACAAAGTAGAATTGGTGGCGCAAAAAATAAGCAATCATATGGATTTTTAGGTGCAAAATTTAAAGAGTTATGATTTTTTAATCCCTTAACGACGCAGGACGTATATTTACGTCCTGCGCCGGCTACCGCGATATGAAGCGGGATCGTGCCGCGATCCCACATCATATCGCGTCGGTCCCGACGCTCATCAACGGCCGGGACCCGCGGCTAATACCACACATCGCCGATCGCGGCGATGTGCGGTATTAACCCTTTAGAAGCGGCGGTCAAAGCTGACCGCCGCTTCTAAAGTGAAAGTGACCCGGCTGCTCAGTCGGGCTGTTCGGGACCGCCGCGGTGACATCGCGGCGTCCCGAACAGCTGACCGGACACCGGAAGGGCCCTTACCTGCCTCCTCGGTGTCCGATCGGCGAATGACTGCTCCGTGCCTGAGATCCAGGCAGGAGCAGTCAAGCGCCGATAACACTGATCACAGGCGTGTTAATACACGCCTGTGATCTGTGTAGAAGATCAGTGTGTGCAGTGTTATAGGTCCCTATGGGACCTATAACACTGAAAAAAAAAAAAGTTAAAAAAAGTGTTAATTAAGGTCATTTAACCTGTCCAAGCATGCTGGGAGTTTTGCAACAGCTGGAGGCACCCTGTTTGGAAATCACTGGAGTAGAATACCCCTATGTCCACCACTATGCAAATCCCTAATTCAGGCCTCAAATGCGCATGGCGCTCTTACTTTGGAGCCCTGTCGTATTTCAAGGCAACAGTTTAGGGTCACATATGGGGTATCGCCGTACTCGGGAGAAATTGTGTTACAAATTTTGGGGGGCTTTTTCTCCTTTAACCCCTTATGAAAAGGTGAAATTGGGGTCTACAACAGCATGTTAGTGTAAAAAAAAAAATTTTTTACACTAACACGCTGGTGTTGCCCTATACTTTTCATTTTGACAAGAGGTAAAAGGGAAAAACACCCCCCAAAATTTGTAATGCAATTTCTCCCGACTACGGAGATACCCCATAAGTGGGCGCAAAGTGCTCTGGGGGCGCACAACAAGGCCCAGAAGGGAGAGTGCACCATGTACATTGGAGGTGATTTGCACAGGGGTGGCTGATTGTTACAGCGGTTTTGACAAACGCAAAAAAAAAAAAAAAAAACACACATGTGACCCCATTTCGGAAACTACACCCCTCCCGGAATGTAATGAGGGGTGCAGTGAGAATTTACACCCCACTGGTGTCTGACAGATCTTTGGAACAGTGGGCTGTGCAAATTAAAAATTTTGTACAGCCCACTGTTCCAAAGTTCTGACAGACACCAGTGGGGGGGTAAATGCTCACTGTACCCCTTGTTACGTTCCTCAAGGGGTCTAGTTTCCAAAATAGTATGCCATGTTGGGGTTATTTTGCTGTCCTGGCACCATAGGGGCTTCCTAAATGCAACATGCCCCCCGAGCAAAATTTGCTCTCCAAAAGCCAAATATGACTCCTTCTCTTCTGAGCATTGTAGTTTGCCCGTAGTGCACTTCAGGTCCACTTATGGCGAACCTTCATACTCAGAAGAGATGGGGTTACAAATTTTGGGGGGTATTTTCTGCTATTAACCCTTGCAAAAATGTGAAATTTGGGGGAAACACACATTTTAGTGAAAAAATATATATATTTTTTTACATATGCAAAAGTCTTGAAACCCCTTTGGGGTATTAAGGCTCACTTTATTCCTTGTTACGTTCCTCAATGGGTCTAGTTTCCAAAATGGTATGCCATGTGAGGGTTTTTTGCTGTTGTGGCATCATAGGGGCTTCCTAAATGCGACATGCCCCCCGACCAAAATTTGCTCTCCAAAAGCCAAATATGACTCCTTCTCTTCTGAGCATTGTAGTTCGCCCGTAGTGCACTTCAGGTCCACTTATGGGGTACCTCCATACTCAGAAGAGATGGGGTTACAAATTTTGGGGGGTATTTTCTGCTATTAACCCTTGCAAAAATTAGAAATTTGGGGGGAAACACACATTTTAGTGAAACATTTTTTTTTTTCATATGCAAAAGTCGTGAAACACCTGTGGGGTATTAAGGTTCACTTTACCCCTTGTTACGTTCCCCAAGGGGTCTAGTTTCCAAAATGGTATGCCATGTGGGGATTTTTTGCTGTTCTGGTACCATAGGGGCTTCCTAAATGCAACATGCCCCCCAAAAACCATTACAGAAAAACGTACTCTCCAAAATCCCCTTGTCGCTCCTTCACTTCTGAGCCCTCTACTGCGCCCGTCGAACACTTTTCATGGACATATGAGGTATGTCCTTACTCGAGAGAAATTGGGCTACAAATATAAGTATAAATTTTCTCCTTTTACCCCTTGTAAAAATTCAAAAATTGGGTCTACAAGAACATGCGAGTGTAAAAAATGAAGATGGTGAATTTTCTCCTTCACTTTGCTGCTATTCCTGTGAAACACCTAAAGGGTTAAAACGCTGACTGAATGTCATTTTGAATACTTTGGGGGGTGCAGTTTTTATAATGGGGTCATTTGTGGGGTATTTCTAATATGAAGACCCTTCAAATCCATTTCAAACCTGAACTGGTCCCTGAAAAATAGTGAGTTTGAAAATTTTGTGAAAAATTGGAAAATTGCTGCTGAACTTTGAAGCCCTCTGGTGTCTTCCAAAAGTAAAAACTCATAAATTTTATGATGCAAACATAAAGTAGACATATTGTATTTGTGAATACATTTTTTTTTATTTGGAATGTCCATTTTCCTTACAAGCAGAGAGCTTCAAAGTTATAAAAATGCAAAATTTTCAATTATTTCAGCAAATTTTGGAATTTTTCACTAAGAAACGATGCAAGTATCGACACAATTTTACCAATAACATAAAGTAGAATATGTCACGAAAAAACAATCTCGGAATCAGAATGATAGGTAAAAGCATTCCAGAGTTATTAATGTTTAAAGTGACAGTGGTCAGATGTGCAAAAAACGCTTCGGTCCTAAGGTGTAAAATGTCCTGGTCCTTAAGGGGTTAAATTTACTTTATCCGTTTCTTTCTTCAATTTTTTTAACGGAAGAAAAAATACTGTATGTGCTGTCTTTTCTCCAGTAAAAAAAAAGAAAACGGAAATTAGTGCAGATGGGTGAAAACGGATGTGAAAGGATTGTAAAAAAAAAAAAAACATTGACATCAATGGGATTATTTTACAACCGTTTGTAATCCGTTTACAAGCAGCAACAGCGGAACCTAATTGGGGAAAAAAAACTGGGACAGACTGAATCATCCGGTTCATTGAAAAAAAACGGATCAAAAGAACAAATACTCATGAACCGGACATCACTAGTAGCAGTGCTGGCTCCGCTGTTGCCCCTCCGGTGACCCCCTCAGTCCCGCCCGGTAGGTCCTCCGTCCTCACCCCCTCCCCACCTTGTGCCGTCCGCGGCCCCGTCCCTCCCCCGGGTGTTGCTGCAGTGTCTGCTCTGGGCGGGTCCGTTCCTGACGTCGCTTCCTTCCAACATGGCGAGGAGAAGATCTGAGCTTCCCTGAGCAGCCGAGCCCCGTCACACTGACAGCCGCCGCCGGTATCCCAGCGTCCGCCTCCTTCCCGCCGCCACACACAGGAGCTGCCTGGGCTGTGATGGGGCGACCTCCACCTGAAGCCCCAGACGCGTTCCGACATTAGCCGGGATCTGACGCCAGCTCCGAGCCGGAGGAGGCGCATTACACAGCGGATTCCAACATGTTCCTCACCCGGGCCCTGGAGAAGATCCTCAGTGACAAGGAGGTGAAGAGGGCGCATCACAGCCAGCTGCGGAAGGCGTGCGAGGTGGCGCTAGGTGAGGAGCGGGGGGCACCTGCTGACAATGGGGGCTCAGTGCCCGGTGTGTGACTGACGGGAGGAGGGGCCGAGGGTGACAATGGTGACAGCAGGAGGAGACGTCACACTAGTGTGGTGTGTGACAAGAGATGTGACACTAGTGTACAATGTGTGGTCAGTGTGACAGTGGTGGCGACAGACGTCACTAGTGTGGTAAGAGGTGAGTGTGACAATGGTGACAGCAGGAGGAAACCTTACACTAGTGTACAATGTGTGACAATGGTGACAGCAGGAGGAAACCTCACACTAGTGTGGTGTGTGACCAGATGTAACACTAGTGTGCAGTCAGTGTGACAATGGTGGCAGCTGGAGGAGACATCACACTAGTGTACAATGTGTGACAATGGTGACAGCAGGAGGAAACCTTACACTAGTGTACAATGGTGACAGCAGGAGGAAACCTCACACTAGTGTGGTGTGTGACCAGATGTGACACTAGTGTGCAGTCAGTGTGACAGTGGTGGCAGCTGGAGGAGACATCACACTAGTGTACAATGTGTGACAATGGTGACAGCAGGAGGAAACCTTACACTAGTGTACAATGGTGACAGCAGGAGGAAACCTCACACTAGTGTGGTGTGTGACCAGATGTGACACTAGTGTGCAGTCAGTGTGACAATGGTGGCAGCTGGAGGAGACATCACACTAGTGTACAATGTGTGACAATGGTGACAGCAGAAGGAAACCTCACACTAGTGTGATGTGTGTGACCAGATGTGACACTAGTGTGCAGACAGTGTGTACAATGTGTGACAATGGTGACAAGATGGGATACTAGTGTACAATGTGTAGTGAGTGTGATGATGGTGACAGCAGCTGGAGACGTGTGTTTAATATGGTACTAGTGTAACAAGAGTGGACACTAGTGTACAATATGTGTTGAGTGTGACACGAAAAGATGGGACACTAGTGTGATAAATGTGAAAATGGTGACAGGAGACATTACTAGTGTAGGTGGTGTGTGTGTGTGTGTGTGTGTGTTAATGGTGACAGGAAGTGGAGACATCATACTGGTGTCCAATGTGTGGTGAATGACAATGGTGGAGACATCACTAATGTGCTATGGGGTGTGTGACAAGAGGAGATGAGACATGTTTGGGGAGTGTGACAGTGAGGACAGGAGGTGTTGTGACACTAGTGTGGTGAGTGTGGCAGTAATGACACGAGGAGGTGTGACACTAGTGTGGCAGTGAGGACAGGAGGAGGTGTGACACTAGTGTGGTGAGTGTGACAGTGAGGACAGGAGGAGGTGTGACACTAGTGTGGTGAGTGTGGCAGTGAGGACAGGAGGAGGTGTGACACTAGTGTGGTGAGTGTGGCAGTGAGGACAGGAGGAGGTGTGACACTAGTGTGGTGAGTGTGGCAGTGAGGACAGGAGGAGGTGTGACACTAGTGTGGTGAGTGTGGCAGTGAGGACAGGAGGAGGTGTGACACTAGTGTGGTGAGTGTGGCAGTGAGGACAGGAGGAGGTGTGACACTAGTGTGGTGAGTGTGGCAGTGAGGACAGGAGGAGGTGTGACACTAATGTGGTGAGTGTGGCAGTGAGGACAGGAGGAGGTGTGACACTAGTGTGGTGAGAGTGGCAGTGAGGACAGGAGGAGGTGTGACACTAGTGTGGTGAGTGTGGCAGTGAGGACAGGAGGAGGTGTGACACTAGTGTGGTGAGTGTGGCAGTGAGGACAGGAGGAGGTGTGACACTAGTGTGGTGAGTGTGGCAGTGAGGACAGGAGGAGGTGTGACACTAGTGTGGTGAGTGTGGCAGTGAGGACAGGAGGAGGTGTGACACTAGTGTGGTGAGTGTGGCAGTGAGGACAGGAGGAGGTGTGACACTAGTGTGGTGAGTGTGGCAGTGAGGACAGGAGGAGGTGTGACACTAGTGTGGTGCGTGTGGCAGTGAGGACAGGAGGAGGTGTGACACTAGTGTGGTGAGTGTGGCAGTGAGGACAGGAGGAGGTGTGACACTAGTGTGGTGAGTGTGGCAGTGAGGACAGGAGGAAGAGTGACACTAGTGTGGTGAGTGTGGCAGTGAGGACAGGAGGAGGTGTGACACTAGTGTGGTGAGTGTGGCGAGTGTGGCAGTGAGGACAGGAGGAGGTGTGACACTAGTGTGGCGAGTGTGGCAGTGAGGACAGGAGGAGGTGTGACACTAGTGTGGTGAGTGTGGCAGTGAGGACAGGAGGAGGTGTGACACTAGTGTGGTGCGTGTGGCAGTGAGGACAGGAGGAGGTGTGACACTAGTGTGGTGCGTGTGGCAGTGAGGACAGGAGGAGGTGTGACACTAGTGTGGTGAGTGTGGCAGTGAGGACAGGAGGAGGTGTGACACTAGTGTGGTGAGTGTGGCAGTGAGGACAGGAGGAGGTGTGACACTAGTGTGGTGAGTGTGGCAGTGAGGACAGGAGGAGGTGTGACACTAGTGTGGTGAGTGTGGCAGTGAGGACAGGAGGAGGTGTGACACTAGTGTGGTGAGTGTGGCGAGTGTGGCAGTGAGGACAGGAGGAGGTGTGACACTAGTGTGGCGAGTGTGGCAGGACAGGAGGAGGTGTGACACTAGTGTGATGAGTGTGGCAGTGAGGACAGGAGGAGGTGTGACACTAGTGTGGCAGTGAGGACAGGAGGAGGTGTGACACTAGTGTGGCAGTGAGGACAGGAGGAGGTGTGACACTAGTGTGGCGAGTGTGGCAGTGAGGACAGGAGGAGGTGTGACACTAGTGTGGTGAGTGTGGCAGTGAGGACAGGAGGAGGTGTGACACTAGTGTGGTGAGTGTGGCAGTGAGGACAGGAGGAGGTGTGACACTAGTGTGGTGAGTGTGGCAGTGAGGACAGGAGGAGGTGTGACACTAGTGTGGCAGTGAGGACAGGAGGAGGTGTGACACTAGTGTGGTGAGTGTGGCAGTGAGGACAGGAGGAGGTGTGACACTAGTGTGGCGAGTGTGGCAGTGAGGACAGGAGGAGGTGTGACACTAGTGTGGTGAGTGTGGCAGTGAGGACAGGAGGAGGTGTGACACTAGTGTGGCGAGTGTGGCAGTGAGGACAGGAGGAGGTGTGACACTAGTGTGGTGAGTGTGGCAGTGAGGACAGGAGGAGGTGTGACACTAGTGTGGCGAGTGTGGCAGTGAGGACAGGAGGAGGTGTGACACTAGTGTGGTGAGTGTGGCAGTGAGGACAGGAGGAGGTGTGACACTAATGTGGTGAGTGTGGCAGTGAGGACAGGAGGAGGTGTGACACTAGTGTGGTGAGTGTGGCAGTGAGGACAGGAGGAGGTGTGACACTAGTGTGGCGAGTGTGGCAGTGAGGACAGGAGGAGGTGTGACACTAGTGTGGCAGTGAGGACTGGAGGAGGAGACATCACAGGAGTCTGCAATGTGGTGTATGTGACAGGTGGAGGAGATGGGACAGTAGTGTACAATGTTTGGGTGGTGTGTGATAGGAGAAGGAGACGTCACACCGTGTACATTGTGGTGTGTGAGGAGATGTGACGCTAGTATACAATGTGTGGTGAATGACAGGTGAACGGTGGATGAGATGTCACTAGTGTACAATGTATGTTCAGTGCTAGGTGTGACAATGGTGACAGGAAGGGGGGGGATGGGACACTGTGGCACATGCGTGACAATGGTGACAGCTGGAGGCATCACACTAGTGTGCAATGTGGTGTGTGTGTGACAGGCAGAGAGGTGACACTAGTATACAGTGTGGTCAGTGGCTACTGCTGTGTGTGACACTGGTGACCAGTGGAGATGATGTCACAATGTGATGTACTATATGGTGTATGCGACATGAAGTGAACACTAATGTACAATGTGTGGTGTGTTTGTCAGTGGTGACAGGAGGAGTTGTCACAGTGTACAGTCTGGTCAGTGGTGACAGGAGGAGTTGTTACAGTGTGTGGTCTGTGGTGACAGGAGGAGTTGTCACTGTACAGTCTGTGGTCAGTGGTGACAGGAGGAGTTGTCACAGTGTACAGTCTGTGGTCAGTGGTGACAGGAGGAGTTGTCACAGTGTACAGTCTGTGGTGACAGGAGGAGTTGTCACAGTGTACAGTCTGTGGTGACAGGAGGAGTTGTCTCAGTGTACAGTCTGTGTTCAGTGGTGACAGGAGGAGTTGTCACAGTGTACAGTCTGTGGTCAGTGGTGACAGGAGGAGTTGTCACAGTGTACAGTCTGTGGTGACAGGAGGAGTTGTCACAGTGTACAGTTTGTGGTGACAGGAGGAGTTGTCTCAGTGTACAGTCTGTGTTCAGTGGTGACAGGAGGAGCTGTCACAGTGTACAGTCTGTGGTCAGTGGTGACAGGAGGAGTTGTCACAGTGTACAGTCTGTGGTCAGTGGTGACAGGAGGAGTTGTCACAGTGTACAGTCTGTGGTCAGTGGTGGCTGATGTGTGTGACAAATAGGTGACAGGAGGAGGTTTTGTCACACGAGTGTACGGCAGTGTTTTCCAACCAAGGTGCCTTCAACTGTTGCAAAACTACAACTCCCAGCATTCCTGGACAGCCTTCTGCTTTCCAGGCATGTCAGATGTTGTAGTTTTGCTACAGCTGGAGGCCCCCTGGTTGGAAGCACTGGTGTATTGTATGTGACAGTAGGTGACTTTTGGACCTCCGTGTTTATGGCATCTGATGTTCTTGCTGTTGGGTTTGTAGTGAATCCCTTAGTATTGTCCATAAATATGGGGGATACAGAGGATCAGCACAGGGCCCAGGTACTTCTCTTTGGAAGCCCCAATACGACTCCATAGAAAATGAGCCCTTATTGCTGATTCTCTTCTCCCTGACGATCTTCTTATTGATTATTGAAATAAGCCAGTGTTTCCCAACCAGGGTGCCTCCAGCTGTTGCAAAACTACAACTCCCAGCATACAACAGCTGGAGGCACCCTGGTTGGGAAACACTGGAATAAGCACTCAGGCCCTGCAGTCTTATATGCTCTTACTGCCATGTTTAGGCCTTTTTTCTGCACACAGCAGCAGGAATGTGTCCAACAAATGAGATTTATCGAAATCTGTCCAGAAGAGTTGCCCATAGCAACCAATCAGATCGCTTCTTTCATTTTCCAGAGGCCTTTTCAGAAATGAAAGAAGCGATCTGATTGGTTGCTATGGGCAACTCAGCACCTTTCCTCTGCACAGGTTTTGATAAATCTCCCCATGTGACCTTATAAATGCCAACATGGTGGTGATGGACCTGATATATGGACTGTCATGTTTAATGGTGTTTGCAGATTTCCCGCCAGGCCTCAGATTCCTGTCCAGTTTGTTGGATCCTCCTGGCGCCATAATGGCAGTGCCAGATACCAGCCTAGATCTAGATACCTGAGCTGATGACACTGGAAAAGACCTGAAAATGTATATACAAAGTGACAATGACACTTCTGCAAACATTGCAGATTCATTGCGTTGAATTTTCATTTAGCAGTATCATCAATTTTTATGCAGATAATTTATAAATATTTAGTGATTGTTCTCTCCAGAGAAATATTTATGTTGCTTGTTTTTGCCTTCTATTTCTGTGTGTACCTGGTTCATGGTCCGGCCTTCTGGTGCCACCTGTACCCAGTTCATGGTTCTGCCTTCTGGTGCCATCTGTACCTGGTTCATGGTCCGGCCTTCTGGTGCCACCTGTACCTGGTTCATGGTCCGGCCTTCTGGTGCCATCTGTACCCGGTTCATGGTCCTGCCTTCTGGTGCCACCTGTACCTGGTTCTTGGTCCTGCCTTCTGGTGCCACCTGTACCCGGTTCATGGTCCTGCCTTCTGTAGCCATCTGTACCCGGTTCATGGTCTTGCCTTCTGTAGCCATCTGTACCCGGTTCATGGTCCTGCCTTCTGTAGCCATCTGTACCTGGTTCATGATCCTGCCTTCTGTAGCCATCTGTACCCGGTTCAGGGTCCTGCCTTCTGGTGCCACCTGTACCCGGTTCAGGGTCCTGCCTTCTGGTGCCACCTGTACCCGGTTCAGGGTCCTGCCTTCTGGTGCCACCTGTACCCGGTTCTTGGTCCTGCCTTCTGTAGCCATCTGTACCTGGTTCATGGTCCGGCCTTCTGGTGCCACCTGTACCTGGTTCATGGTCCGGCCTTCTGGTGCCATCTGTACCCGGTTCATGGTCCTGCCTTCTGGTGCCACCTGTACCTGGTTCTTGGTCCTGCCTTCTGTAGCCATCTGTACCCGGTTCATGGTCCTGCCTTCTGTAGCCATCTGTACCCGGTTCATGGTCTTGCCTTCTGTAGCCATCTGTACCCGGTTCATGGTCCTGCCTTCTGTAGCCATCTGTACCCGGTTCATGGTCCTGCCTTCTGTAGCCATCTGTACCTGGTTCATGGTCCTGCCTTCTGTAGCCATCTGTACCCGGTTCATGGTCCTGCCTTCTGGCGCCATCTGTATTCTGTACCCGGTTCATGGTCCTGCCTTCTGGTGCCATCTGTACCCGGTTCATGGTCCTGCCTTCTGTTGCCATCATTTATTGTCCTTCTTTATGGTGCCATTTTTGCTTGGTTCGTTGCCGTGCCTTGTGGTTCCATTTGTACCGGGTTCATTTCTCTAGTGCCATCTGGTTATAGTAGAGTTGCTCTGAGCTTTCTTCTCATTTGCAGAAAATCCAGCATGTTCTGACTTTAGGGCTAAATTCACACATTGTATTATGTACTGACAAATTTTATTTTACGCACGTCCAATTACAGACCAACATATCAGTACATTTTGCAATGTTTGATCTTTTCCTTAGGCTGGGCTCACATACAGTATTTTGATCAGTATTTTTGGCTAAAACTTGGAGTGGAACTGATGCAGAGAGAAAAAATGTCATGGAAAGATTTGCAGCTTTTTCTTTTTGTCTTTGAAATCATTCATGGTTTTACCTGAAAATACTGATCAGAGTAGTGTGGGGAGACTGACAAAATTTCCACTCAACTTACCGTATTTTTGTGTTTTCTGTTTGGCCTTAAATCCCTCACTTTGCTTTCCCAAGGTGCAATTTTTGTGGAATTTCTTTAAAAAAAAAAATAGTGGATCTAACTATAGTCATTTTTCCCTTTGGCATGTTTTTCTCATTACCAATCATGTGATTTATTCATCATATGACTTAAAGATTTATATTGAAGAATTGAGGGAACAAACACCAATGTTAAACCCACATTTTGCCCCAAAAAACACCTGAAAATGTGAAAATGGAGTTAAAAAGTGCAGCGTTTTCATACACCTGGGATGTTAGGAAAACTGTGACCCTGCCACCGAATGTGACTTCAGCAGTTGCCCAAATGCCAGTGAGCACACCCAGCGTGATTGGCTGAGCCGTGCACACCCTATCCCTACTATTGGTTGTGGAGGAGGGTGCACTGAGGGTGTGCTGTAGCAGGGTCACAGTTTGCTGCCCGTTGGCTAGATGCAGAATTTTAAGCCAGCTTAGATTTCTGTGCCAAGTTATACCTGCATACTAGCGTGACTTGTGCTAAATGTTGTGTTTTTTACGCAATAAAAAATATCTGCAACTTTTCACAGTCTTTGCCCTCACGCTCATTGTGTGAATTATAATCCACAGCTTGTTATTGATGTCATTGATTTTTTCACTCCTTTTTGTTGATTTCTCTGCACATATTTGCAGCGAGATCTTCGATGGAGAAGCGTCTGGCATATATGGTTGTATGGTTGTGCACAGAGACGGGTGTTGGTTGATCCTGATGCCTTAGGGTACAGGAGGTAAATCTGTCTGTGTTGTTTAGTAGGTTCAGTCTGTGGATACTTCTCGTTGTAGAGATGGATGTGCTTTTTTTTTTCTGGTATTATTAATATTTTACCATGCTGAGTGTTCAAACCTGGCCAAACATTAAAATCTCTCCAATAACCGGATGATGTGTTACTAATGGTGTTGGCTTCAATGATGATATGTTTTCCTCTGTAAGGTACATTCACATGTGTAATGCAGATGTATGTTTCCATCTGTATATGGACTTAAAGGGGTATTCCAGGCAAAAACTTTTTTTTTATATATCAACTGGCTCCGGAAAGTTAAACAGACTTGTAAATTACTTCTATTAAAAAATCTTAATCCTTCCAATAGTTAATAGCTTCTGAAGTTGAGTTGCTGTTTTCTGTCTAACTGCTTTCTGATGACTCCTATGGGGATATTCCAGCTCCTATGGGGATATTCTCCCATCATGCAAGGGATATTCTCCCATCATGCACAGCTCCCGCGATGTGACATCATCATTGAGCAGTTAGACAGAAAACTTCAGAAGCTAATAACTATTGGAAGGATTAAGATTTTTTAATAGAAGTAATTTACAAATCTGTTTAACTTTCTGGAGCCAGTTGATATATATATATATATATATATATATATATATATATATATATATATATATATATATATATAAAAAAAAAAAGTTTTTGCCTGGAATACCCCTTTAAGTCCCATCCCCACTGAGGATCTTATGACCCAATCTAACAGCATCATAGATCACTATAAGGCTATGTTCACATGATAAAATATTAGCAAAATGTCCATCCGGAAAACATGGGCGAACATTCCGGAAATAGAGGGTGCCGGCAGAACATTCCAGCACTAGGACCGTTTGGAAATGTACAGTCTTGGCAATGCATTTCCGAGCGGATTCCGCCTACATGTCAATACTTTTGGCAAAGGCCGGAATCAGGATTTCCATGGCAGATGTTTCTGCTGCAGGAATTCTGCTGTGTGCACAGTGCAGCAGAATCCCATGGAAAACGAAGGACATTTCGATTTAACAGAATTTTTGAGCGGAATTTTCCTGCCGGATTCCACTTGGAAGTTTCATTGTGTGAACTTGACCTTATGTTTGGGTCTCTAGACCTGCAGTCTGAGGGTATGTTTACATGGCGGAATGTCCGTGCGAAATTCCACCTGAATATTCCACATGATATTCCGCTGCAGAAGAGTCCCATTGATTTCAATGGGATTCTGCTGCACTGTTCACATGGTGGAATATCCATTAGATGTTCCTGCCGCTGAAATCTGCAAAAAGAATAGACTTGTCTTTGGCTGTCTGGACATGCTGGGAGTTGTAGTTTTGCAACAGCTGGTAGTGTCCTGATTGGGAAACACTGACCTTTACACACACAGCATGTTTTTCAGGTGTTTTTTTTCTCCAATCATACAAGTCCATGACAGGTTAGGACAGAATTGGTACATATTTGGAAGGCTAGCAAGCATTGTCCTATAGGAGACCAGACACATTCAGTATTTACTTTTAATAGCCATAGGTGTAAAAAATGGGCCATAAAAATATATATTTTTTTATTTTTATTTTTTTTAAAGAAAATCTTTCATTAGTGTCCCCTGCAGGTAGTGCAAGTGAGACTGATGATAACCCTACTTACCTGGTCCCGTTCCAAGCTGTTGTTCTCTGGCTGTCCTCTTCAGTATCCTCAGCTCCGGGCCTGACTTGGAGCATAGGCGGAGCTTAGTGTTGTCACCGCTGCTGTTCTCTAAGCTCCGCCCATGCTCCAAGTTGGGCCCGGAGCTAAGGATACTGAAGCGGATAGCCGGAGAACCACAGCGCGGAACGGGACCAGGTAAGTATCGTTGTCATCAGTGTCACCTGCATTACCTGTCTGTACTGACAAGTTAGTGCAGGTGACACTGATGACAGATTTCCTTTAAAATATTTGGCAAAAATAAAATCTGTTCCATTTTATATAATCATGTAGGCCCAGATTTATCAAACTGTGTGAGAGAAAAAAAATCACAAATCACTATCACCAATCACAGCTCAGCTATCAAGCTCCGGTAAAGCTGTGGAAAATCACTCTATTTTTTTCTCTCACACTTTGTAAGATTTTATAAGGGAAGATACGGAGACACTCAGGTCTTCAGTGGTAGATTTATTCAGCAAAGGTCATACAGCAATGCCTGGCCGACAACGTCGGCCAGGCATTGCTGTATGACCTTTGCGGAATAAATCTACCGCTGATGACCTGAGTGCCTCCGTATCTTCTTTTATGATTTGGCTCTGCTATTCCGGATGAGCATCGGTGCATCGGCGGAGGGTCCGTGAGTAGAGGTGGTTGTGCAATCATAAGAGCGTCATTTACATCCTAGTGGCAGTGCCAACCTCAGACTGTTTCTCTTTTTGGAACCATGGTAAGATTTACCAAACCCCAATTAAATGAATTTGGCCGCTGATTTGTTTAGTCTTGTAAAAGTCATTTCGCTTTCCAGTTGTTGGGATTCTCCAGAGTGGTCCGGTATGAGACCCTGAGGTTTACTAGGACTGTGTGATACTACGCTTCTCTGGGGAAGCTGAACTGCAGCCATGTGACCACAGCCTAAGGCTAGGTTCAGACTACGGAATCTCCGGGCAGAAAATTTCCGCCCGGAGAATCCGAGTGCGGCCAGCGCCGACTGAATCAGTCGGTGCTAGGACCGCGCGGACACTGCAGTCTCCAATAGACTGCAATGTGTTCCGCGAGGATTTCCGCCTGAAGAAAGAGCAACGCCATTCTTCAGGCAGAAATTTTCAAGCGGATTTTCCGTTCACAAATTCCGCTTCACAAATTCCGCTTCACAAATTCCCAAGTGTGAATTTGTGAACGGAAACCCATTCACTACACTATACATTTTAGCAAGCCGAATTTCCGCCTGCAATTTCAAAGCAGAATTGCAGGCGGAAATTCCGTAGTCTGAACCCAGCCTTAGGGTCTATTCACACGGGCAGAATTCCACCTGAAATGAAAGCCCAATGCACTTCTATGGGATTCTGCACTCTCGTTGACACTTCGGAAATCCCGCTATTCTGCAAGCAGGATTTCCAAAGTGTCAGCAGTAGTGCAGGATCCCATATAAGTGTATTGGGCTTTCGATTCCGGCCGAAATTCTGCCCATGTGAATAGACCCTAAGGTTAAGTTTACAAGGCGGAATGTCTGCCTGGAAAGTTTCTAACCAGTCATTCTGTCGCTGTCGCCGTCTCTATAGCGCACACTTAGATGGAAAGCCTAAGGCCATGTTCACACAGTGGAATTTCCATGCAGAATTCCAATTTAAAAATCTTTATGTTTAATGGAATTCTGCTGTCTCATTTAGGGTGTGTTCACACCCTATTACTAGCAGCGGGTTTCCCACTGCGAGTTACGCTATCATTGATTTAAATGGGTCCACAGACAGTCCGCAATAGTGTCAGATATAGTGTCAGATTTGCGGACTGTCTGCGGACCCATTCAAATGAATGGTAGCGTAACTCGTAGTGGGTTTCCCTGCTGCAAGTAATAGCGTGTGAACGCACCCTTACACAGAATTTCCACGGCAGACATTTGGCCATGGAAGTTCTGCATTCCACAAAATTTAGAGACCTGTCTTTAAAATTTGTGAAATTGAAGGCGGAATCCCATTGAACTCAATAGGGCTTGAAATTTTTTTGCGTATTTATTCCCACTGCACTTTTCAGTCATTTGCAGCACAGAAAACATCAGTATGTGAAACATCTTTTTTCACACAATTTTTGGACTGCTTTTTCTTTCAAAAAAGGCTTTGAAAATTGCCTTTAAAGTGTCAGTGTCATAGAAAAGTTTTGACATGTCGCAGAGACATTTCCAAATTTTTGATGGGTTGGGGTCTGACTGTTTAGACCCTCACGGATCTGTAGATATATCAGACTGACGCGTGTGGTAGCACATTTCACTCCCCAGCTGTCTGCGATCTCAGTTATAGGAGACGGCCCTATAGACCAGTGTTTCCCAACCAGGGTGGCTCCAGCTTTTGCAAAACGACAACTCCTAGCATGCCCGGAAAACCGACGGGGGGCTGTAGTTTTGCAACAGCTGAAGGCACACTGTTTGGAAAACACTGCCATAGACATAATGCTGCTGAGTCCAGCAAATGCTTTGAGATCGACGCCAGCAAGATGGGTTCATAGTGCAGGTTATTTTCCACAGGGCAGACCCTGCATATGAAGAGTTAATGGGATGCTTCTGCTTTATTAGGCTGAAACAATAAGTGGCTGTGATGAGAGAATAGTAGCTGCACATCCATACTCTGCTCTCTGGTCCTGAGAAATAGATTGCATGGAGTGGTGCCATGTGACAGAGCAGCCGCATGTCTCCTCCACACCCTGCGGATGTGACGTCCAGGAGGGAAGACGTTAACCTTCAAAGGCCCGAGGTAACAGGTGTAGCAGGTTGTGGGATGAGTAATCTGCATCACTATGGAGATGTCTGCTACACCTTACCTCAGACCTACTTTCCTTTATGACCATGCAGCTCTCTATATGGAGACCTGGCACTGCCTGTTTCCTTACAATAAAAAAAAGTCAGTGCAAGCTGAATAGAAGTCAAAAAATGATATTTAAAGGACATCTGCAGTGTGATTAACACTTATCCCCTATCCACAGGATAGGGGATAAGTGTTTGATTGCGGGGGGTCCGAACACTGGGACCCCTGTGATCTCCTGAACGGGGCCGCGGCTGTCCCGTGCAGGGGGCGTGCCGGCCACAGCATGACGTTGCAGCCGGCACGCCTCCTCCATACATCTCTATGGGAGAGGCGGGGAGGCAATGTTCGTGCCTCCCCCATAGAACTGTATGGGGACGGGGAGGAGACGGGGCGTCACCGTCGACCTCTAGGTCGACGCTACGCGCCTTAGCGCTCACCATGAGCGCTAATGGCGGCGCCCGTTAGGGAGATCGCGGGGGGTCCCAGGGGTCGGACCCCCGCAATCAAACACTTATCCCCTATCCTGTGGATAGGGGATAAGTGTTATACCGCTGCAGTTGTCCATTAAAGAGGCACTGCCATTATGAAAAACGTTTTATATTTTCTATTACTACTGATAAGATGACTTTTTAAAATATACATTTATTTTAAAAAAAAATTACAATTTACAAAAAAAAATCAAAAATGAAAATAGCTGCCACTAGGGGTCATCTGTCTTTATGCAGACAGACTACTCTGTATTTTGCAGCATACTGGATACCGGCCGTAAAGCATCTTGGTATCCAGTATAGGAGATGACCATTGCACCACTGCAGCCTTCAGCTGTTCCTAAACTACAACTCCCATGATGGAAGTTGTAGTTTTGCAACAGCTGGGGGTACAATCTGTCAAACCCTGTTTTAGAGCTGTGTATTCCAGCTCTTGCACAACTACAGACAAAGGATGAGTGGGCATGCTGGGAGTTGTAGTTTTGCAGCAGCTAAAGGCAACACTGCTCTAACACAGTTCTTTACATACACTGCAGCTCCAGCTGTTATAAAACTACAACTCCCAGCATGCTTGAACAGCAAAAGCTTTCTCTGACTCCTGAATGACAAAAAAACTTGATCAGACATTCAGGAGTCTGTGAAAGCTAAAGGACACACATAGTGACAGCTATGTTGATTAGGATCCAGCTTTACTAGGAACAGATAGAAAATGTATGAATAAAAACTACTGTGCAGTGATTTGCTGACTGCCAGGCTGCTCCCAGACCCAGAGTAGATGAGTCATCCACAGTGAGGGAGAGAGATGGACACGCCCCCTCCAAAAGGCAAGAACAAAAGCAAGTGAGCAAAATATAAATGCTATTTGTAGGGTTATATAGGTCCTAGACACAGAAAAAGGATATGTACATGATCAGGATTAGGTACTGAGCAACATATCACTTTTTTTTTTTTTTTTTGCATTATGACAGGTACGCTTTAAATCTATTATCGTCATTCTGTGTGGATAGAGTACCTAGTGCAGCTTCTTGGAAAACTACTAAGGCTATGTTCACATGGACATTCTGCTGCAGCCCAATAATTTCAATTGGATTCTGCTGCACTGTGCACATGGCAAAATTTCCGCAGCAGATGTTTCTGCTGCGGAAATCCTGATTCCGGCGTCCGCAGAAAAAATAGACATGTCTATTCTTTCCACAGATTCCGCTTTGAAGTGCATTGCTGTCTATGAGACGGCACATTTCTGAGTGGTCCTAGCAAGATCATTCAAATGTGCAGAATGTCCGCCTGTGTTTTCCGGGCAGGCATTCCGCATATTTTCGGCTGTGTGAACCCAGCCTAAGGAGGGCAGGAAAGCTTGGGCCTAGAAATTCTGTCGTGTGCACGGTGCAGCAGAATCAGTTTGGAAACAATAAGATGTTCTGCAATGGAATTTCTGAGAATTTTTCCTCCTGATTCTGCTCAGAAATTCCATCTTGTGAACATGGCCACAGTGTGAACATCCTTTCAGCGTCATAAAAAAAAATGCACTTTTGGATTTTGCCACGGATCCACCACTTTTAACTTGGAGTGAAAAAGGGGAGACCATAAGTAAATCCCTGGTGAATCGTCAGGATACTGGCATTGACATGGATTTGACATGCGGACTTAAAGGGGTACTCCGGTGGAAAACTTTTTATTTTATTTTTTATTTTTTTTAAATGAACTGATGCCAGAAAGTTAAACAGATTTGTAAATGACTTCTATTTAAAAAAAATCTATACCCTTCCAGTACTTTTTAGCAGCTGTATGCTACAGAGGAAATTCTTTTCTTTTTGAATTTCTTTTTTGTCTTTTTCACAGTTCTCTCTGCTGACACCTTTGTCGGGAACTGTCCAGAGCAGCATACGTTTGCTATGGGGATTTTCTCCTGCTCTGGACAGTTCCTGATACGGGCATCAGGTGTCAGCAGAGAGCACTGTGGACAAGACAAAAAAGAAATTCAAAAAGAAAAAAAAAATCCTCTCTAGCATACAGCTGCTAAAAAGTACTGGAAAGCTAAAGATTTTTTTTTTATAGAAGTCATTTACAAATCTGTTTAACTTTCTGGCACCAGTTGATTTAAAAAAAAAAATAAAAACAAAAAAAATAAATAAATAAAATGTTTTCCACCCGAGTACCCCTTTAAATCTGCACGGGTTGTATTTTTTTTATTTTTTTATTTTTTTACCTTTCATCCTCTTTGCCATCGTGAATACTGTGGATTATTTGTCAGAATTTTGTTATGAAAATGTGCAGCAAATGCGCCACTTGTGACCCTATACCAGTGTTTCCCAACCAGGGTGCCTCCAGCTGTTGCAAAACTGCAACTCCCAGCATGCCAGGGTATAGGGCAGAGTTTCCCAAACAGGGTGCCTGCTGCTTTTGCAAAACTGCAACTCCCAGCATGCCAGGGTATAGGGCAGCGTTTCCCAACCAGGGTGCCTCCAGCTGTTGCAAAACTGCAACTCCCAGCATGCCAGGGTATAGGGCAGCGTTTCCCAACCAGGGTGCCTCCTGCTGTTGCAAAACTGCAATTCCCAGCATGCCAGGGTATAGGGCAGCGTTTCCCAACCAGGGTGCCTCCAGCTGTTGCAAAACTGCAACTCCCAGCATGCCAGGGTATAGGGCAGCGTTTCCCAACCAGGGTGCATCGTGCTGTTGCAAAACTGCAATTCCCAGCATGCCAGGGTATAGGGCAGCGTTTCCCAACCAGGGTGCCTCCTGCTGTTGCAAAACTGCAATTCCCAGCATGCCAGGGTATAGGGCAGCGTTTCGCAACCAGGGTGCCTCCTGCTGTTGCAAAACTGCAATTCCCAGCATGCCAGGGTATAGGGCAGCGTTTCCCAACCAGGGTGCCTCCAGCTGTTGCAAAACTGCAACTCCCAGCATGCCAGGGTATAGGGCAGCGTTTCCCAACCAGGGTGCATCGTGCTGTTGCAAAACTGCAATTCCCAGCATGCCAGGGTATAGGGCAGCGTTTCCCAACCAGGGTGCCTCCAGCTGTTGCAAAACTGCAACTCCCAGCATGCCCGGACAGCCTTCGGCTGTCCGGGCATGCTGGGGGTTGTAGTTTTGCAACAGCTAGGACCACCCTGGTTGGGAAACGCTGCCCTGTACCCTGGAATTGTGGTTGACTGGCCAGGAAGATTGATTTTCTTATTAAAGGGATCTTTAGGTCACCGTATTTACATGAAGTCATATTTATTCTGTGCCTAAATGGACAAGGTGTATTCATGGCAGACGTCAGGTGAATGGAGCCGGCCAGCGAATAGAATCGGGGAGGGGTCGGGAGAGGAAAGGAAACAAAGGGACACGCTGTGCTGTACTTTCATTCAAAATTCATGCTTGGTATCAGGTATTCGAGGCTGAGGTGCTCTGTATACTGGAGAAAGAGCCATATGACAGGGAGGGGGGTAAAGGCTTTGTGAGGCCCAGATTCCAGGAAGGAGCCCAGCAAACAATGATGCTTTTATCTGCTGCTCCCAGGCTCTACGTGCAGGCAGGATAGAAGAAAGGATGAGATATGGGGATATTTATGAGGCTGGTGCATATAGGATCACCATAATACCTAGCGCCGGAGGGGGATACGTGCACCAGGGTCATTTCCGAGAAGTGTCGTCTGTATAGACTGTAAAATCGGATTGATCCGATCTGTGTACAGCGCTGGGACTATGTTGGTGCTATGTTAATAAGGGGTGCGCATTTATTTTTAGAGGGAACGGAGTGCATCTAGGAATTGCTAAAAATATGTCATCTAGTTTTCTATATTTTATTGCTTTTCCATAGTGAATAAGAAGCTGTCGCTCGGCTGCGTGTGGATGGAGTACGCTGGTTATTTCTAAGCAGGCCGCGTTCCTTTCCAGAAGAGAATAGTAGTAACCAGCGCTTGTTCTGTGCAGATCTTTCCTAATGCTGATATCATTATGGGCAGCAGACACAGCTTAGTGTGGGGCTATGGCTTGTTTGCCAAAAATAAATTGTATTGATATATGGCTTTATCCGGTAATTGGAGCAGTAAATAGGGAAAACTGACACACCGTAGGTCGGTTCATATGGGGACAGATGTGAATCTTCTCTATATTATTACTAATGTCAGGCTTGATCCAGAATCCTCATTTATTCTGCTGTGATGAATTCTGGACTCAAGAAGCGGGGACAATCTAATTTGTAAAGGGCTGTGTGTGTGCGGACTCCGTAATATGGCTTGCGATGGAATGTGCCGCCATTTTCTTCATTGAGGGGGAAAAAAAAAACCTTCAGTATAACAATAAGAGGTACAGTAAGGGTCTATTCACACATACTGTATTCTGCGCAGATTTGAGACGCAGATTTGATGTGCAGGATTTGAAGCTGTGTTCAGTCATTCAGTTTACATTGAAATCTGCAGCAGGAAATCCTGCGCATCAAATCTGCGCAGAATACTGTACGTGTGAATAGACCATAAGGGCCCTGTAGATTCCCTTGGCTATGTGTTGCCATAAGCCAGTGTCTCCCAACCACAGTGCCTCCAGCTGTTGCAAAACTACAACTCCCAGCATGCTGGGAGTTGTAGTTTTGCAACAGCTGGAGGCACACTGCTTGGGAAACACTGCCATAAGCATTTGTGTGACATAAATCCCAAATACAGCAGTGTATTAATATTATTAACGATATTATTAACAATATTAATAATGTCTTTTATGGATTTATTACAGACTCGTTTTGCATGTCTGCCATGGCTAGATCTGCTCTGAGAGAGATTGTAGGTTCTATGTAACCTGTCACATACTAAGAACTCAAACACATTTACAAATATGCAAATTTTTACAAACCCACGTACGACTATTTGATAAATTATTCGCACGTAACAACCACTTACAGCGCTCTCCAGTGCCATAAGAGCCTCAATACAAAAAGGGTGGTTAGTAAATTCCCCCCGATGCCTGGGGATAGAAGGGTTGGACATGTAGGATTTCATCTGCCCACTACTACTTCTTTTTTTTTTTTCCCTCAGAGAGATAGGTTGCCACCAGTGTTGTCTGGCAGCGGCTTACACCTCCTCTCTCTATTGAGAACACCTAAAGATCAATCAAACCTTCCCTCCTAACCAAGCCATTCTTCTGTTGTGCTCCTCCATGCATAAAGTGGTGCTGAAGATTTCTGCCCTGTTTAAGGGACCAGTAGAGCAGTGATATTGTAGATGAGTCCATACTGTGATTAGCTGCAGAGTTCTACAACTGAACTATAAGTCAGTGTGATCTGTAAAAATGGAATAATAGTATAATAATGTGAATAGAACCTAAATCTATGGTACCATTCAACAGGGTAGTGGATTATATGATTGCATGGACTCCAAGAACACTGGATCCTCATTTTTTTACTGAACTTACAAGAAAAATGTATTAAGGGCTCCTAAGTGTCCTGAAACGTGTCGGTACAGGTTGTATCATTGTCTGTGGGCTGATATAATGGTTTGACGTTCTAAGCCTAGAGGCTGAAGCTGCAGAACTGATCCAGACACATTTCCTTATCTGACAAATATCAGATGCAGTGTTGTCATTGGGAGCGTGTGTAGATTCAGTTCACTAAACACACCCCTACGTGGACATAAAGAGTACGTTCATATGACGTAGAGTTACCTATGGACCGCATTTTGAATTGCGGTCAAGGACGGCACTTAACCCCCTCAGCAGATCTATGCAGCATGCTGCTTTTGCTGGGCAAGTGTAGTGAAGTGTCACTTATTCAGACATATTTGGTATGCACTCGCAAAAAAAACCCAAAAAATATGTGAGGACATAGAAGAATTTGCTAAGACTTGCCAGCAGCTACTGCACAATCTGAGAGATGTCTTTGTTGATCTTGGCTTTGCATTTATTCTCATTAGCAGGTTATCCACTCTATACAGGATGGGGATAACTTGCGAACCGGTTGGCGTCTGACCAGTGTGATTCCCTCTGATCCCAAGAGTGCAGTAAACCCAAATAAATGGAGCGGGCACCACATGTAACTGTACAGGTAGAGCACACTCCATTCCCTGACTACAGGACCCTTCCTCATGAACGCTGGTACTCTGTGCCCCCCAAATGAATGAAGAGTGCCATGTTGTGCACCTGCAGTGCCATTCATTTTCTATGGGTTTTCCGAACATTGCTGAGAGCTTTGCTTGGCAACATTTGGAAATTCCATAGAGCAGTGTTTCCCAACCAGGTTGCCTCCAGCTGTTGCAAAACTACAACTCCCAGCATGCCCAGACAGCTGTTGGCTGTCCAGGCATACTGGGAGTTGTAGTTTTGAGACAGCCGGACGTACCCTGGTTTGGAAACACTGGTCTATAGTCATGTGGACCTCTAGTTGTTGCAAAACTACATCTCCCAGCATGCCCGGACAGCCGTTGGCTGTCCGGGCATGCTGGGAGTTGTAGTTTTGCAACATCTGAGGCACCCTGGTTTGGAAACACTGCCATAGAGAATGATTGATGGAGGAGGGGGTTATAGATTATCAGCGTTTTGGAGGAGCGGTCCTAGTAGTCAAACACCCACTGATCCAGTATTCGCCTATACTGTGGGAGGGGATAACTTGCTGATAGAGATGAGCGAAGTTACAGTGATTCGATTCGTCAAGAACTTCTCGGCTCGGTAGTTGCTGACTTTAGCCTGCATAAATTAGTTCAGCTTTCAGGTGCTCCGATTGGCTGGAAAAGATGGATATAGTCCTAGGAGAGAGTCTTCTAGGACTGTATCCATCTTTTCCAGTCCACCGGAATACCTGAAAGCTGAACTAATTTATGCAGGCTAAAGCCAGCAACTGCCGAGCCGAGAAGTTCGTGACGAATCGAATCACTGTAACTTCGCTCCTCTCTACTTGCTGTCATGAGAATATTCCTTTGTGTAAAGAGATGTAAGGAGATTTAAAATACACCTATGAACATTTTGCTTGTATTGAAATCCAGTTTATATTTTCAGAAGGAATTTTAGTCTCTTCCTACATTTGTAAAATGCTCCACTAGATCTGACCATTTTAATAGGAAATGGCTTCTTTGAGCTGCCGATGAAATCTGAGACTGTACCTCAGGCATCTTCTTTACTTGTCACGTTACTGCCGCATTCTATTGGTTTTCTTATCTTTCCCCTTGAACATGTGGCTGGGTTGTGAAGAATGTATAGCCCTGTTTCTGATCACTTTCTTTGCTTATTTAGTAATGGATGGTGCCCATTTATTATAGCATGCCAGTGGGTGTGACATCTTCCAGTGGAATAGAAAGAAATCACCAGGAAATATTGGCGCTATAGTTGTCTCCTGCAGGGGCTGGAGGGCTCGTCATCCATCTTTACCAGCTCTGTCACATTTGCCTTTTGAGAATTTCGTGGAAAGCTGAATACTGATCATTCTGATACCTGTAAAGGACACCATATTAGTTGTCTCATAAGCTATTACAGTCATGGCCATAAATGCTGACACCCCTAAAATATTTCATGAAAATGAAGCATGTCTCACAGAAAAGGATTGCAGCAACACGTTTTGCTATACACATGTTTATTCCCTTTGTGTGTATTGGAACCAAACCAAAAAAGGGAGGAGAAAAAGCAAATTTGACATAATATCACACCAAACTCCAAAAATGGGCTGGACAAAATTATTGGCACCCTTTACTTAATATTTGGTTGCACACCCTTTGGAAAAAAATAACTTAAATCAGTCGCTTCCTATAACCATCAATAAGCTTCTTGCACCTCTCAGCCGGAATGTTGGACCACTCTTCCTTTGCAAACTGCTCCAGGTCTCTCTTATTGGAAGGCGCCTTTTCCCAGCAGCAATTTTAAGATCTCTCCACAGGTATTCAATGGGATTTAGATCTGGACTCATTGCTACCACTTCAGAACTCTCCAGCGCTTTGTTGCCATCCATTTCTGGGTGCTTTTTGATGTGATTGGGGTCATTGTCCTGCTGGAAAGTCTGAGAAAACTGAGAAAGTCTTTTGATAAGGGGGGTGCTTCTTGGATGCCGTAAAGCTGTGTTGCCCAACCTGTGGCTCTCTAGTTGTTGCAATACTACAAATCCCACCATGCCTGCACAGCCAAATGCGGAGAGCCACAGGTTGGGGAACACTACCCTAAACCATAGAGCTCTGACACATGACAAGTGCCCTTGAAAAAAAAAAAAAAAAAAAAAAAAAAAAAAAAAAAATATATAAATATATATATATATATATATATATATATATATATATATATATATATATATATATATATATATAATGTGTGTGTATATGTAGAGATATATATTAGGGATCGACCGATATCGTTTTTTTTTAGGGCCGATAGCGATAATCGGTGGAGGTTAGGGCCGATAGCCGATAACTTATACTGATATTCCGGTGTAAGTTATCGGCTATTTATCCCCCATCGACACCGCTGCAGATCATTGATTTAAAGTGGGCGCTTTAAATCAATGAACTGCAGCGGCTTTTGCGGTGCCATAGGCCGCCGCCGCCACCCGCTTCTCTCCCCCCTGCCTGTCCGGCCGGGGGTCCTGAGTCCTATCAACGAATGTACCACCCCCCCACCGCCGCACCACTCCCCCCACCGCTGCACCGCTCCGCGCCCCCCACCGCTGCACCACTCCGCGCCCCCTACCGCCGCACTGCGCCGTGTCGCACCCTCCACCGCACCACCCCGGCCCCACTGCCTCACCCATCCCCAGTTTTATAATTACCTGTTCCCGGGGCCTGGGGTCCACTCTACATCTGGCTCCGGTGGCGTCCTCCTGAGCTGTCACTGTGTGCACTGACGGTGACGTCGCGTCACGTCACTCGTCATTGCGCACAGCGTAACGCAGGACGCAGCAAGAGCCAGGAAGTAGCATGGACCTCCAGAACAGGTAATTATAAAACCGGCAATGGGGCCGGGGCGGTGCGGTGGGGGGTGTGGCGCGTCAGGGGGGGGTGTGGTCTGTCCGCGGTGCGTTGGGGGCGGTGCGGGGGGCGGGGCATTATCAGCTTATTGGCAAGGTAAATGCCCATACCGATAATGCCCATAATCGTGATTATCGGCCAAACCGATAATCGGTCGATCCCTAATATATATGCCAAGGTAAAAATGATTCTTCTATTTAGGCCAGATATAAATATATGCAGCAGTCTGTATCCATCCCAGATGGAATAGCCGTGTGCAACAAGCTCCTGGCATCCAATCCGCTAGCCCATGACACTGGATATATGAATGATCCCACATAGTTTCTCTCTATTTTGGTTGCACCAAATTGTCTTTTACATTGGCTGGTTCTCAGCAGAATATGTCCCATGAGGCCCATTTTTAAATAAGAATTTTAGCTTCTATAAGACCATGTTCACACAACGGATAATATTCTCACTTGTATTTCCAGGGCAGCAATTCAGGGCTGACACTTAGATTTCTACTGTGGCGGAAGCCTTATTGTCATTAATGGGTCTAATGTTCATGCTCTGCATCAGGATCTTTTTATGCATGTGAACAGGGTTCTGAAAACCCTATTTGCTATCATTGGTGGCATTGGATTATCTCCCGATTTGATGCATATTTCAGTGCAGAAACCACAATGCACTTCTATTCCAGTATTTACCGATACCAGTTACCAATACCCTTTCAGTAAGAATAAAAAATAAGACTTGTAATAAAAAATAAAAATATTACAATTTGTACTTTATATTTGGGGCACTGTATGGCACTACTTCTATAATAGCAGCACCACACAGTGCCCTTAATATAAAGCAGTTCTACACAGTCTGCCAATTATAATAATAATAATAATAGTGCCACACAAATGAAAAGCTACACAAACCTACGTCACTCGCTGTTATCCATGATAGGCCTGCAGGATCTGTGAACTTAGCCTGAGTACTTTAGCTAATTTGAGGCTATGTTTACCTCAGCGTTCGGAACTCTGTTAGGCTGGGTTCACACTACGATTTTCTATACAGTTTATCAGGTTTTTGATAAAAAAAAATGGATTCCTCAAAACCTGACTAAACTGTATCAAAACCTGTGTACAAAGTTTTGTCTGTATACGGTTGAAAAATGATGTCCGGTTGCATCCGTTTTTTTAAGAAAAAAAAACGTATACGTTTTGAACTTTTCACTCCATTATGAATAAAATTTCACTTGTTTGATTGAAATTCCAAGAAAAAAACCTGTGCAAAGTCAAAAACCGTATGGTGAAAACCGGATGGAACCGTACGCACATACAGGTCTGTACGGTTTCCATTGACTCCCATGTAAAAAAAAAAAAACGTATACGGGTCAATACGGTTTTTCACCTGGACCAAAAACCGTGGTAGGCCACGGTTTTCTGTCCAGAAAAAAAAAGTTAAAAACCGTGTGGTGTGAAAAACGGAGACAATATGGTGCATACGGTTTTGAATGGGAAGTCTATGGCCACGGTTTTCTGTACGGTTGCATACGGTTTTTTGAAAAAAAACGTATCCAAAAACTGTATAGAAAATCTTAGTGTGAACCCAGCCTTAGCTGATTCCGCTAAAATGACAGGACTTTAGTGGAGAAAAAAATCCTGTATGTCAGGTTTTTTTTTCTCCGCTAAAATCCTGCAAAATAACAGATCTACAGATCCTTGAAGGACTTCATTTAAAGTGAAGGGGACCTGTAGGAATCTGTTGGTGTCCGGTGTCACAACTTCTGTCCCAGCCCCTTTAGCAATGTGACGTGAACATAGCCAAACAATCTCCCTGCTACACCTGGCAAACATTTAGAGCAATGTTTCCCAACCAGTGAGCCTCCAGCTGTTGCAAAACTTCAACTCCCAGCATGCCCGGACAGCCTTCGGCTGTCCGGGCATGCTGGGGGTTGTAGTTTTGCAACAGCTCGAGGTGCACTGGTTTGAAAACACTGGTTTAGGGTGCGTTCACACACTATTACTAGCAGCGGGTTTCACGCTGCGGGAAACCTGCTGCGAGTTACGGTTCCATTGATTTGAATTGGTCCACAGACAGTCTGCAATAGTGTCAGATATGCGGACTGTCCACGGACCCATTTAAATCAATGGTTGCGTAACTCGCAGCGGGTTTCCCTCAGAGCGTCAAGTGCAGCACCGGAAGCTTGTGACACCCTCAATGCAAGTCTATGGGAGGAGGCGTGACGGCCGTCACGCCCCCTCCAATATACTTGCATTGAGGCAGTATAACGGTGACATCACAAGGCTCCGCCCTACATCGCCAGTCACCCGGCACGGAGCGAACTTTGCTCCCTGCACTGGATGACTGGGGTGCTGCAACCGAGATTGCGGAGTCCCCAGCGGCGCATCCCCCACGATCAGACATCTTATCCCCTATCCTTTGGATATGGAATAAGATGTCTAGGGTCGGAGTACCCCTTTAAGCTGACTGCTGTTAGGTACTGGTGAGTTTGACTTTTCAAGATGGCTCAAAGATTTTCTTTTTTTTTTCTTTAATATAACGAAATAATTCTCCGCTATGTTGGCAGACGGTGAGCAGGCCTAGGAGCCAGTGCAGATGTGTATACAGTAGTGTATACAGTATGTAAGGTGGCTGCTAGAGATGAGCGAACTTACAGTAAATTTGATTCGTCACAAACTTCTCGGCTCGGCAGTTGATGGCTTATCCTGCATAAATTTGTTCAGCTTTCCGGTGCTCCGGTGGGCTGGAAAAGGTGGATACAGTCCTAGGAAAGAGTCTCTTAGGACTGTATCCACCTTTTCCAGCCCACGGGAGCACCTGAAAGCTGAACTAATTTATGCAAGATAAGTCATCAACTGCCGAGCCGAGAAGTTTGTGACAAATCGAATTTACTGTAAGTTCCCTCATCTCTAGTGGCTGCAGTTATTTCCAGCTCATCCTCCGAGGTTTGTCGTCTTCTCTTCTGCATATTGCTCCAGGTACTTTGCTCTTTGATGTAGCCGCAGTCTCAGATGTTGCTCCTGTTTCTATCCCATATAGGTTCTAATTAATATTTTCATTGGTCAGGCATCGTGGTTGCAGTGTATAGCAGGATGCAGTGTTTCTTATACAGCATAGAGTTTTATCGGAGACTTCAAGGTGACCAGGGATTATGTATAAAAGCTATGCTTGGGCTTTGCTCATAATTTGCCGTATTAACTTGGATACTAAATTCCTGGCTGCCTTTGGAGTTTTGGGACTGTTACTTGGGGACTTAGAATGTAAGAGATTGTAAGTTGGCCTGGGACATGTATGTGTTCTTGGTCGCCTTCAGAGAACTCAAAATTCTCCTTGGGTCTATGACAAAGTCTGCATTTACTATGGAGGGAAATGAAGGAGAACTAAACCATCAGGTCTCACTATCCCGACACACCTATTCTTTTAGACATCAGTCACACGGCAAAATTTCCTGGTGGAAAAATTCAGCTTGGAAATTATGTTGTTGTTTTTCAATGTAATTCTTTTTCACCGCGAACACCGCAGAATTTCTGCACCAGAAACATCGGGTGTGCAAAATCTGATTCAGGCCTTTATTTAGCTGACACCTCCTGTGGATGGATTGTCCGTCTGGAAATTTTCTTTCTGCAAGCAGAAGATATTGACAGTGGGTAGCAACATAATCCACTGTGGAAATATTGCATGCAAATTATAAGCTGTGGAAAACCCTACAGCAGCACATCCGCAGTATCAAATATGCTGCGGATGTACTGTGGGTGACCCTACTTTTAAAGTTTGTTGTGTCGGGTGGCCAGTAGTAAGTCTCTTATATTGTGGGGGCCACTGAAAGTGTTTTTAATTATTGCTGGGCAAGCAGGTTGTGTTTGGTTTTGTGCCACTGTGAATACAGACTGTCACTGTTTCTGACTTGTGTTTTATGCTGTTTTCACATCCTTAGGGAGGTAAACACAAGGGCCCAGATTTATCAAATTGTGTGAGAGAAAAAGTAGAGAGATTTTCCCACAGCGACCAATCACAGCTCAGCTAATGAGCTGTGGTAAAGTGAAAGCTGAGCTGTAATTGGTTGGGAAAAACACTCCACTTTTTCTCACACAGTTTGATAAATCGAGGCCAAGATGTTTATATATTTTTTAGTTTGTGATCATTCACTTTATTATATATATATCTTAGTAGCCTGATTATTTATCATTTGCCATGAGAAGTCTGCTGTTACCATTTTACTACAGTAGATTTCATATGGGTTCCGAATAGGGCCGCATTGCAGTTCCCCTGTGCATCCCTTCAAGGAGATATCCGGTACAGACTATTCCTATTCCATCCGGCCCGGGCTGCAAAAAAAAAAGAAAAGAGAAAACAAACTTTCACTTACCTTCCTCGGTAACAGCTGATTGGTCGGCCGGGGTGTCTACTACCTTCTTCCCTTAGCCTGGGACGTCACACGGCACTTCAGCCTATCATCGGCCGAGGTGGGACATCGCTGCGGCCGATGATAGGCTGAGGCGCCGTGGGACGTCCCGGGCTAAGGGAAGTAGTAAGTAGACAGCCTGACCGACCGATCAGCTATTGCAAAGCTCTGGGTGAACATAGGAAGGTAAGTGAAAGTTTGTTTTCTCTTTTTATTTTTGCAGCCCGGGCAGGATGGAATAGGAATAGTCTCATCTCCTTTTAAAGGGGTATTCCGCGCAAAAACATTTTATCCCGTCACACCCCCTCCCATAGACATGAATTTGTGGGGGGGGGAGGGGGGGGGGCGTAACCCGGAGGTTTCCGAAACTGGAGATTCAGCACCCGCATAGAATGTGGGTGCTGCAGGGAGATCGCGGGGGTCTCAGCAGCAGGCTCCTCGTGATCAGACATCTTATCCCCTCTCCTTTGGATAGGGGATGAAATGTTTGTGGCTGGAATACCCCTTTAAGTTTCAGGATCAGTGGAGGTTCCAGAAGTCTATATGTGATCACTTTATTAGGCTTTGTTCACATGGCGGACATTGTGCAGAATGTCTGCCCGGAAAACACAGGCAGACATTCTGCTCGTTTTGCCTGTTCGCCGGCGCTAGGACAGCTCAGAAATATACTGACAATAGACTGCAATGCATTTCTGAGCGGAATCTGCTGAAACAATGAACCTGTTCATTGTTTTTTGTAGGATGCAGAAACATCTGCCGCAGAAATTCCACCATGTGCACAGTGCAGCAGAATCCCATTGAAATCATGGGCTGCAGCACAATTTCTGAGCAGAATTTTTCTGGCGGATTCTGCTCTGAAATTCCATTGTGCAAACATGGACTTTGCAAACCAGCGTGTCTCCAGCTGTTGCAAAACTAAATCTCCCAGCATGCCCAGAAAACCAAACCAAAGACCTGGGAGTTGTAGGTTTACAACCGCTTGAGGCACACTGGTTGGGAAACACTGAAATACCCCTGCCACTTGTGTTTGATAGATCATATTCGTCATGGTCGAATTAACTCCTTTATTACAGGTTAAATGAGTTTATAGCCTTGTAATACACAACGTTTTTCCAGCTGCGCATCTGATTTTGCACAGGGTGAAATACGTTGCGTATAAGCAAAAATTATTATTTTTTTTTTCATGTGGGAGGAAATGCACTGCACATACAGTATGTCTGACCTTACTCCAAGGGTGTATTCAAACGTTCAGTGTTCTGCTTATATTTGATGCGCAGAATTTGAAGCTGCAGATTTTATACTGCAGAAATCAGAGTAAACTAAATGATTGAACAAGGCTTCAAATCTGCAACTTCAAATCCTGTGCTTCAGATTTGCGCATCATACTGTACATGTAAATAAATACACCTTAAAGGAGATCTGCAGCTCTAGACACTTATCCCCTATCCACAGGAAAGGGGATAAGTGTCTGATCGCGGGGGTCCCAGTGCTGGGGACCCCCGCGATCTGTACGGTGCCGCGGCTCTCCCATGCAGGAGGCGTGTTGGCCGCAGCATGATGCCGTGGCTGACACGCCCCCTCCATGTATCTCTATGGAGAGGCGGAGATGCAGCGTTCCCCGCCTCTCCCATAGAGCTGTATGGAGGGGGCGTGTCGTCGACCTTAGTGAGGTCAATGACATGTGCAGTAGCCGCGCAGAGCCGCGGCAATGCGGGGTCCACGTACGGGAGATTCAGGGGGGTCCCCCTGCGATCAGACACTTACCCCCTATCCTGCGGATAGTAGATAAGTGTCTAAGACTGCAGTAATCCTTTAAGGGTCACCTGCGCCATACTTTGCTGTGTATTTACTGCTACGTATTTTTCCTAACCAATGAAGTCAATGGGTAGCAAAATGAGCTGGAGAAAATACACCTCAAAATACAGCATGTGTGACCCTACTCTAAATGCGCAGTTGCAGATTCTGCCGCAGAATGTGCAACAACTGCAGTTTTGTTGTGGATTTTCTGCACCCAAATCTGATCCACAAATCCACAGCGTACCCCACCTGTGCTGGATACACAGTTCAGGTGCAGGGTAGGTGTCCATGCTAGAAATGACCCTATGTATTATCTATATCACTGTAGCTAGAGCTTGATCAAAAGCAATTTCCACAGCGCCAGACAGAGTCCGCAGTGTGTGACCGTCACGTGTCTTCATGACTTCTCTTCTTTTATCTCGATGGCTGATCTTTTATGTTGTAGCTTCGCCTGCAGTAATTTTACGGTGAGAGATTAATGTTCAACCGCGTTACGTGAGGTCTCATATCTGTGACTTTCATTTGTTGCAGGTATTACGGTTGTCAGTCAGGAGATAGGATCGGTACACTTTGTTAGGTATAATATGTAAAGCGCTTTTCAGCTTTATAGAGCAATGTTTCCCAACCAGGGTGCCTCCAGTTGTTGCATAACTACAACTCCCAGCATGCCTACAACAGCTGTAGGCACACTGGTTTGGAAACACTGTTATAGAGAGCCTTTAAATAGGCTGAGAAATAAATTGAACTTCACTTTCTGTGCCCCGTTTCCCTGGCAGTCTCTGTGAGGCCCCAATAAATGCCACAAATTAAAAAACAAATGGAAAAAAAAAAAGAACACACAGCTGCCAGATGTAAGCTGAAAGTCTATAGGGATTTATGAAACCCCAAACCCACTTGCTGTTTTTTATTTCTGCGGTTTTGGGCTCAGTGGCAGAATCGCAGCATGTTGGGACTATGGTGCTTTTTAAACACAATTTTAGTTTCTCTCCCATAGAAGTCTATGGGAGCTAAAAAATCGCCATGTGGGTTTAGCATTGGCGTTTTTCTTCCCATATCTTCCCCCCCCCAATTTCTTCAACAGAAATCCTTGTCACATGATTAAAGAATGATGGAAGAATGATATGATAAAAACACAGAAGAGAACTCTTAAAAAAGATTCTGGAGAGAGTCAAAACGTTGCTGCTATTCACATTCTTATGGAATAAAACCTTTTCACATTTTTTTCATTACTAGAGAGTGCTGCATAGAACTTTTTTGGAGATATATATTATAAAGTGAATACAGTTTAAGTATTAAGGTTCCAGCAACGTTTCAGTTCTTCATTGGAACCATTACTGGTGGAATTTATTGTAGGATATATGGCATAAGTGATTCCTTGTCCCGAGCTCGAATAAACACATTGGAGAGCATTGCAATAAGGGGAAGAAAGCTTGAATTGTTTGTGCAGTACGGGGTTAACAGAAGGAACCTGCTTTGTAGGGGAGCTGTCTCATGACTTGACATACCCAGATGATACCGCTGGCGCCAGGGTTTTATAGAAGATGCCCTTTTGTTTTAATAGATTGTACATGTTTAGCTTTTCTTATTAAATCATAAACTTTTTAAATGTCATTTTTCTTTTAGTTGTACTTGCAGAGAGCTCATGCAGACAGCCGCTATTTTTTTTTGTTTTTCAATAAACTTGAGCGTTTGCTATTGATCCTTAGGAGAAGCTATCAATATCCGATCGGTATGGCTTCGGCTTCCAACACCTGAATAAAAGGGCCTCAGCACGCGCATGAACACACTAGTCTTTTCCATTTCTTACCAGACACAGCTTCTTCAATAGAATGCCATAGAAGTTCATGAGGCCTAAAATGTACATGTAGATCTCTGATATCATACATATTGGGTTCTGTATTAATAACAGATCGATTGCCTGTCCTGTTCTATGTTACAGGTCCTGTATTCTGGGCTGTGACATATGCATGACCTCTTCTTTTTCAGGCACCACAAAGCGTTGGGGTTGTAAGAAGGGGTAATTGTTTTTGTCTTTTTAAAGGGCCCTGGGGGTACAAAAAAAAATAAAAATAAAAAAACTGCTCCAATGCCCTGCCGATCCCAATCCCCTCTGCTCACTTCTTCCTGTTTCTGAGGAGGAACTACCCGCTCAGCCAATCACTACAGCTAGTGCTGCCTCAGCCAGTGATTGGTGAGCTATCTCTCAGATCTCATTAAAGGGATACTTCACTGGATTTTTTAAAATCAGCTAGTGCTGATTTGTAAATTACTTCTATTTAACCTCTTGGGGACACAGGACAGAGGAGGCACACTGGTTGCAAAATACTGAGTTAAGTAACAAACTCTCAGTATTTAGCAGACAGTGTGCCTCCAGCTGTTGCATAACTACAACTCCCAGCATGCAAGACAGCCAAAGGGAATGCTGGGAGTTGTAGTTTTGCAACAGCTGGAGGTTTGCCCCCCCCCCATCTGAATGTACGGCACATTCACACGGGCGGGGGTTTACAATAAGTTTCTCGCTGCAAGTTTTCCGCTGCAGCTGAAACTCCCAGCGGGAAACTTGCTGTAACCCTCTGCCCATGTGAATGTGCCCTAGAAACATTACACTACGCTACACCTACACAAAATAAAAAGTAAAACGCTACATATACACCTACCCCTACACAGTTACGCCCCCCCCCAAAATAAAAATGAAAAACGTCTGGTACGGCACCATTTCTGAAACTGATCCTCCAGCTGTTGCAAAACAACAACTTTTCCAGTATTGACGGACAGCCATTGACTGTCCAGGCATCCTGGGAGTTTTGCAACAGCTGGAGGCACCCTGTTTGGGAAACACTGCCGTAGGGTAATTTTGGTGTCTGAGACAAGTGTAATTCTTGCATTCGGGTCCGTCTCTATGCAAATCCCTAATTTCGGCCTCAAATGCGCATGGCGCTCTCTCACTTCGGAGCCCTGTCGTATTTCAAGGCAACAATTTAGTGGCACATATTGGGTATTTACATACTTGGGAGAAATTGCCTAACAAATTTTTGCGGGCTTTTTCTCCTTTTACCCCTTATAAAAAGGTAAAGTTGGGGTCTACACTTGTATGTTATTGTAAAAAAATAAAAAAAATTTACACTAACATTCTGGTGTTGCCCAATACTTTTAATTTTCACAAGAGGTAAAAAGGGATGGAACGCCCCCTTTCCAGCATACTGCTGCGGCCCAGTCCAGGAGATCCCGGGGGGCCCCAGTGCTCTGACCCCCCCCCCGAACTATAACTTATCCCCTATCCTTCAGATAGGGGATAAGTTATATTGCACTACAGATCTCCTTTAAAGTTGGATGGGAAAATGAGAAAAAAAAAATTTCACTAAAATGCTGGTGTTACCCTAAATTTTTCGTTTTCAAGAGGGAACATAGGAAAAAAAGCCCTGCAAAATTTGTAGCCCCATTTCCTCTGAATAACTACATTTCCCATATGTGGACGTAAAGTGCTCTGCGGTTGCACTACAATGCTCAGAAGAGAAGGAGCAACATTGGGCTCTTGGAGAGAAAATTTGTCCGGAATTGAAGGCCACGTATGTTTACAAAGCCACCATAGTGCCAGAACAATGGACCCCCCCCACGTGACCCCATTTTGGAAACTACACCCCTCACGGAACATAATAAGGGGTGCAGTGAGCATTTATACCCCACAGGTGTCTGACAGATTTTTGGAACAGTGGTCTGTGAAAATGAAAAATTAAATTTTTCATTTGCACAGCCCACTGTTCCAAAGATCTGTCAAATGCCAGTGGGGTGTAAATGTTCACTGCACTCTCTCCAAAAGCTCAATGGCGCTCCTTCTCTTCTAAGCATTGTAGTCCGCCTGCAGAGCACTTTGCATCCACATATGGGGTATGTTCTTACTCAGAAGAAATGGGATTACAAATTTTAGGAGGATTTCTCTCCTTTTACCCCTTGTAAAATTCAAAAAATGGCTCTACAAGAACATGCAAGTGTAAAAAATGAAGATTTAGAATTTTCTTCACTTTGCTGCTATTCCTGTGAAACACCTAAAGGGTTAACAAACTTTTTGAATGTCATTTTGAATACTTTGAGGGGTTTAGTTTCTATAATGGGGTCATTTATGGGGTATTTCTCACAGAAAAGCCTCTCAAATCCACTTCAAACTTAACTGGTCCCTGATAAATTCAGATTTTGAATTTTTCGTGAACATTTTTAAAATTGCTGCTATATTTTGAAGCCCTCTAATGTCTTCAAAAAGTAAAAATGTGACAACTTTATAATGCCAGCATAAAGTAGACATATTTTATTTGTAAATCAATATATAATTTATTTGGAATGTCTATTTTCCTTACAAGCAGAAAGTTTCTAAGTTAGAAAAATGCAAAATTTTCAACATTTTTATCAAATTTTGCGATTTTTGATAAAGAAAGGATGCCATTAACGACAAAAATTTTAAGTAGAATATGTCACGAAAAAACTATCTCGGAATCAGAATAAAAGGTAAAGGCATCCCAGAGTTATTAATGCATAAAGTGACTTTGGTCAAAATTGCAAAAAAGGGTTGAGTCCTTAAAGGGGTACTCCGCCCCTGGCATCTTATCCTCTATCCAAAGGATAGGGGATAAGATGTCAGATCGCCGCGGTCCCGCTGCTGAGGACCCCGGGGATCGCCGCTGCGGCACCCCGCCATCATTACTGCTCAGAGCGTGTTCGCTCTGTGCGTAATGACGGGCGATACAGGGGCTGGAGCAGCGTGACGTCATGGCTCCGCCCCTCATGACATCACAGCCCGTCCCCTTAATGCAAGTCTATGGCAGGGGGCGCGACGACCGCCACGCCCCCTCCCATAGACTTGTATTGACAGGGGCGGGCCGTGACGTCACGAGGGGGCGGAGCTGTGACATAACGATGCTCCGGCCCCTGTATTGCCCATCATTACGCGCAGAGCGATCTCGCTCTGCGCAGTAATGATAGTGGGGTGCTGCAGCAGCGATCCCCGGGGTCCCCAGCAGCGGGACCCTGGCGATCTGACATATTATCCCCTATCCTTTGGATAGGGGATAAGATGTCTAGGGGCGGAGTCCCCCTTTAAGGTGAAAATGGTCTGAGTCCCTAAGGGTTTTAAAAATCTTAATCCTTCCAGTATTTATCAGCTGCTGGATGCTCCACAGGAAGTTCTTTTATTTTTGAATTTCCTTTCTGTCTGACCACAGTGCTCTATGCTGACACCTCTGTCCATTTTAGGAGCTGTACAGAGCAGGATAGGTTTGCTATAGGGACTCGTTCCTTCTCTGGTCGTAAAAAAAAAAAGCAAAGCAAGTGAACTATCAGGAATCCTCCCATTGACTGTTGCAGAATCTCCTTGTTGCACATTGGGCCCCAGACTCTTAGCTGCTCTCGCTCGGTCTCTGTTCTGGGCCTGATTTTTGTATTGGACAAAAACATTTATTTGCTTTTATATGTTTTCTGTAATAAAAAAAAATATAAAAAAAAAAAAAAAAAACAACTGCATGTTTTTCTCCATAAGCTAAGGCTGTTCATTGGAGCAGAAAGTTATTAAAGCAGCCTTTCCCTGGTCCAGAGCATTTGATGGGCATTAGGTATGCATGGTAGCCACTCAGAAAGGGCTGTCAGAATAGGCCAGGCCTTCGAGGCAGACTCCGCTTTTTCTTCCTCATTTGTATGTAGATCTCAGCTCCTTAAGGATACGTTATGTGGTTTACTGCTGGATAAGCAGATTGGCTGGGCAGTAATGTGCCAGTTCCCCAGTCTCTGTTTATAGTGAGTACATTACCAATATTAGTCGATGGGCGAAATGTAGCCTTGCCAATAAACATAAATCAGAGCAGTTCTTGGTCATGTACAGTGAAATAAAGGGGTATACGAGAGCGCAGATGGTGCTTTCACTTAGTAATGTATGTTGTGCTAACACTCAATCCCCAAGAGCTGAGCCACATGCAGGGAGCATCTATGCGGGAGATTGTCTGATAGGCTGCAGTTAGGAGTATATTTAATGCATAGACAGTGGGAGCCATAAACTGTGTTATACAGCTAACTAGATTACCGTATTTTTTGCCGTATAAGACGCACTTTTTTTCTTCCCCAAAACGGGGGGGGGGGGGGGGGGGGGGGGCGGGGGAGTTGGTGCGTCTTACACGGCGAATACACACCTATCGCGGCGGTCCCTGCGGCCATCAACAGCCGGGACCTGCGGCTAATACAGGACATCACCGATCTCGGTGATGCCCTGTATTAACCCTTCAGACGCGGCGATCAAAGCTGACCGCCGCGTCTGAAGCAAAAGTGACACTAACCCGGCTGCTCAGTCGGGCTGTTCGGGACAGCTACGGTGAAATCGCCGCGTCCCGAACAGCTTACAGGACACCGGGAGGGACCTTACCTGCCTCCTCGGTGTCTGCTCCGTGCCGGGATCCCCTGCATGGCCGGCGCTCTCCTTCGACGTCATCGCGCACGCCGTCCTGTCATCCAATACGAGCTTTGTGCGTAGAGACGGGATGACGGCGACAGAGAGCGTGGATCCTGGGGAAGAAGACGTCCGGAGCATCGGGGACACCAAGGGGATGCGGCGACAGCAATGGGAGACGTGAGTATTACCTCCTATACCAGTGGTCTTCAACCTGTGGACCTCCAGATGTTGCAAAACTACAACTCCCAGCATGCCCGGACAGCCAACGGCTGTCCGGGCATGCTGGGAGTTGTAGTTTTGCAACATCTGGAGGTCCGCAGGTTGAAGATCACTGTTGGGTTCAGAATCTTTTTTTCTCTAGATTTTGCACCTTTAAAATTGGGTGCGTCTTATACGCTGGTGCGTCCTATAGGGCAAAAAATACGGTATTTTTCTATTATGGCTCTGCTATTGTATAAGCCTGATACAGAAGCTACAGCAGTCACAATCTTACGATACTGGTGAGGAACATTGGGCTCTGTATCCAAATCCGACTACAAATGAATACACTGATTCAGTGTGAACAATGCAAAAACCCCCAAGAAGGAGGGAATCTGTCCTGCACCATCTGACCACATGACAATAACACGGTCTACCTCTCTGGCATAGGTGCCCTAACTTCTTGATTCCTAAGCCACCTGAGACCCAGAAATCACCTCTAAGTCAGGGTATAAGCGTCATGTCTGGATGTAGATCACAGTATTTCAGTATAAATTGACCTCCTGAAAGTGTGTATCCTGGATATTGCTTTGTCTGTCAGGGCTGCATGTTTACCATTACAGTAAAGCAAACATGCAGCACAGGCAGAAGATACAGCGCGGCATCGCCTCTACTGTGTGCGGCTGCTGCATCCTGGGTCATAGCGCTCATGTGAAATACATTTATTCTCCTCACCTGCTCTATTCATCTATTCAGGGATACATAACTGTGTTTCACATAGTGACTGTATTCTCAGCTGTTAACTCATTCCTCTGATAACACTCCTGGAAGGCTCTGTTCACACTGGTGACATGGCACCTGCTGTCCACAATGCATTATGGATATGGAAGATAAGGCAAGTAGCACGGCACTGCTGTATATTGTTGGACTCGATGTGGTATAGGTGGATGGATGTAGATGAGGGTGGTGGTGCTCTGGTCAAAGCTGAGGCACAGTAGAAATGATAGAATAAAAACAACGAATCAGACCGGCAGACTCACCACGTTTCTCTTCTTTAACAGACTCCGTTTCGCACGGACCACCGTGCTTCCTCCGGCCATGATGGCCGGAGGAAGCACGGTGGTCCGTGCGAAACGGAGTCTGTTGCCAGTTTGTCCCCCCACTGCACGTCCTATCCCCCAAGTTTGTGAGTATCTGTCTATGCCTTGCTTACGCAAATAAAGAAGAAGAGAAACGTGGTGAGTCTGCCGGTCTGATTCGTTGTTTTTATTCTAGCATTATGGATATGACCTATCTGAAGAGGGGGAAATAGCACTACAATCCATCAATAGTACATTTATTCCTCAGGTATAAGCCAGACTTCACCCCTATAAACCATAGGAAGATAAGATGAATGCCACAGCACTCCATCCAGGGATTCACATTGTGATAGCCTGGGGGAATAGGGTATATGGGGTGTAGCTGTGTGGTGACTAAAGGGTGTCTGGTTAACCCTTGCTATTCGTGACACCAGGATGCGGGCTCCTCTGTCATGCTTGTCCTACCGCCACCCTTCCCAAGAGCAATAGGGAGGTAGAGAATAATTGAATGTCCACAACCGGAGAGTTTGCTGAAAACAGTTGTAACTTTTACTGAAGATTTTATGCAAGCTTCATAACCGGAATAGTCTCTCTACCGGTTATGATTGGAGATTGACAAAGGTTGGGACCGTAAGCAATTTAGAGTCTTTAGGGTGATATGCGCTGTTCCACTGGATTTAGGAGATTTAGTTTCGGTCCAGTAGTCACGCTAGATTTAGCGGGGATTGAGATGTTAACTCACGTTTTAGTTCAGCTGAGGCCGGTAGGTTTTCTGGCCTAGCGTGTCTTTGAAAGTTGCGCAGATCCGTCCTGCTAGTCCGGCATCCACGAGAGCAGCAACCCAAGAGAGCGATAATTGGCTACAGCTCCCTTATATGTGCAGGGGCTGGACAAGAGCTGATTTGTCCAATACTTCTGTCAATCACCATTACAAAGGGTAATGGGTAACATGTGACACAAGGACCTCCGAAGGTCCTCCCAACATGCCATAGAGGAATCAACAGTCACATGACCGAAGGTCCTGCGACGCCAACAAGGTAAGTACTCTATATATTATCCAAAATACACACATTATTAAATATATACACATATAAACACTATAGAATTGGAGTAGAAGAGAGGCGTCTAGGGGCTGTCCCACCTGGGGGACCCTACCTGAGCGTATTAACTCTTTGGGGACCACCACACTAGGTACAGTATACAACATGCTTTATGGGCGCCAACCAAAATGAGCAATCATTCCTTCATCTTCTCTACCTGTGACACATCTGAACCATTAGAGCAGTGGTCTTCAAACTGTGGCCCTCCAGATGTTGCAAAACTACAATTTCCAGCATGCCCGGACAGCCGTTGGCTGTCCGGGCATGCTGGGAGTTGCAGTTTTTCAACATCTGGAGGGCCACAGTTTGAAGACCGCTGCATTAGAGTAATCCATTGTTATCTTTTGCAACAAATGCCTAAGAGCAAAGCTTTACTCATTATTGGCAGAAAATGTAATTAATGTTGGGTATTTGGTGCCCAACTACATTATCCATAAATTCTCCAATGTCAGCAATTAGAGGCAGAACCGGAAGGCTACCCTACAGCAGTGCCAGCAACATTGGCACATGTGACTAGTCTATGACTAGTTTAACTCCAGCTCCAATATATTGGTAACATTCTTTTGTGTTTCTTACATATTTTGTATTGTGTTCTTTGATTCAAGATGGCCAAAATCATTTTGGATAATCTGGGGCATCATTGTGCATACTGTAAGGTCCCATGCACCACTACGCTAAACCAGCGAGGAATCTCCATGTTGAAGTCCATCAGAAGATGTGCGCCAGAATCCACTTCTATATAGGAGGTTACTTTATGGAACATCTGTAGTGTGCACCAAGCAGAAGAATCCCATTAAAATCATGGGGATTTGGCTGCAAGTAGATTTGGCAAATCCGTAGTGTGTGGGCCCTGAAATGTATCAAAAATGAGAACAAATGGACACTTTGTTAGAAAAAATAAGAGGGAAATTTATTTAAACTTGTGCAGAGGAAAAGTTGATCAGTTGCCCATAACAACCAATCAGATTGCTTCTTTCATTTTTGAAAAGGCCTCAAGAAAATGAAAGTAGTAATCTGATTGGTAGCTATGGGCAACTGGTCAACTTTTCCTCTGCACGGGTTTTTAAGTACCGTATTTTTCGCCCTATAGGTCGCACCAGCGTATAAGACGCACCCAATTTATAGGTGCAAAATGTAAAAAAATTAAGATTTTGAACCCAATAGTGGTCTTCAACCTGCGGACCTCCAGATGTTGCAAAACTACAACTCCCAGCATGGAGCGGCGGGGACACGTAAGTATTACCTCCTATGCAGTGGTCTTCAATCTGCGAACCTCCAGATGTTGCAAAACTACAACTCCCAGCATGCCCGGACAGCCGTTGGCTGTCCGGGCATGCTGGGAGTGGTAGTTTTGCAACATCTGGAGGTTCGCAGATTGAAGACCACTGCATAGGAGGTAATACTTACGTGTCCCCGCCGCTCCGGACCCGTCACCGCTGCCCTGGATGTGGCCGTGTCCCCGTCGCTCCGGAACATCTCTGCTGCCGGCCGGGTATCCTCGCTCTCCGTCACCGCCATCACGTCGTTACGCACGCCGACGCACGTACCCGACAACGTGATGACGAGGAAGGAGAGCGCCGGCCATACAGGGGATCCCTGAATGGAGAAGACACCAAGGAGGCAGGTAAGGTCCCTCCCGGTGTCCTGTAAGCACTAACCCGGCTATTCAGTCGTGCTGTTCGGGACCGCCGCGGTGAAATTGCGGCGGTCCCAAACAGCCCGGCTGCACAGCCGGGTTAGTGTCACTTTCCCTTCAGACGCGGCGGTCAGCTTTGATCGCCGCGTCTGAAGGGTTAATACAGGGCATCCCCGCGATCGGTGATGTCCTGTATTAGACGCGGGTCCCGGCCGTTGTTGGCCGCAGGGACCGCCGCGATAGGGGTGTATTCGCCGTAGAAGACGCACCGACTTTTTCCCCCCAGTTTTGGGGAAGAAAAAGTGCGTCTTATACGGCGAAAAATACGGTATCTCCCTCAAACTCTTTACATAACCAGTTTTACAAATCTATGGGGGATATTTATCAAAGCTGTCTATGTCCCGCATCAATATAGACCAAATTACAGAGGGTTAGGCTGGTCTATTGTGCACCAAATTTATCAAATGGCGCATGGCTCTTGATAAATTCTGTGCACAGACTTCGGGATCTATGCTTTAGACTGTATTTAAACCTGCTCCAGTATGGTCTGACATTTCGGCGTTCTTTCAGCCGATGCGACTTGTCGCTGAAAAGTCGCTTTTGATAAATTCAGCACCAATGCATTTTCCAATGCATTTACGTCTAAAATAGACTAGAATGCATCATGTTCTAAAAATCCTCTAGAGCAAAAGTCGCAGAAAAGTCGCACATATTTAGACTGCCACTTTGTGTGGGACAAATTTAGACAGGAAAAATCAGTCTAAATCCTTTGATAAATATCCCCCTATGTATCTGAGTGTAATCTGAGTGCGAGCCAGAGGAAGCACCTACGTGCGCGAAACTAGTAGCCGCCCCCTGCACCCCACTGCCTGTTTCCACCTACAGCTCCCTGTGCACCATTTGTACCTGACTATTTTCTGTACAGCACGCTGCAATTAAAGGGATATTCCAGGCAAAAACTTTTTTTTTTTTTATATATATCAACTGGCTCCGGAAAGTTAAACAGATTTGTAAATTACTTCTATTAAAAAATCTTAATCCTTCCAATAGTTATCAGCTTCTGAAGTTTTCTGTCTAACTGCTCAATGATGATGTCACGTCCCGGGAGCTGTGCATGATGGGAGAATATCCCCATAAGAACTGCACAGCTCCTGGGACGTGAGTCATCAGAAAACAGTTAGACAGAAAACAGCAACTCAACTTCAGAAGCTAATAACTATTGGAAGGATTAAGATTTTTTAATAGAAGTAATTTACAAATCTGTTTAACTTTCCGGAGCCAGTTGATATATAAAAAAAAAAGTTTTGGCCTGGAATACCCCTTTAAAGAAACGATTCATCCCATCAAGAAAGTGGTGAGTGCGTCTTCCATTCTGTTCCTTCACACAGTGTATCTCTGCTATTTCGTATTGGATAACTGCACCACCATCTGGAGAGTCACAGCACGCAGATTTGTTGGTACATTTGATGATTGCCTATACCGACACAGCTTCTAGCGGTCTCTCGCGCTAGCGTTGCCGGACATATATATCTTGTATCCAGATTACAAATCTATACATAGAGAAAACTGTTTTATCTCGTGCTGAGCCTTGTTCTATGAAAAGTGTTTAGTGGTTTAAGTCAGAAAGTAGATTGTGTCATCGGTAAGGGTTCTGTAACCTCTTGTTGTCTCACTGGTTATAGAATGTTCTTCGGTACTCCTGTTCTGATAGGTTATTCTCCACACACAGCTGGGCTCATTTTAGTCTATATTGGCTGTTCTGGTCTGACTGTACATGTAAGTTTTCTCCTCTGCAACCTTTCCTGCAATTCTTTAACCCATTGCACATAAAATATGTGACTTTTTTTTTTAAATGCTGTCCACAGCCATCTTTGTAAGCCAGGTCTGTGCTGCTGTATGTTTGTGGTGTAATTGAGGGCTTTGCAACAAGCATGCAACTTTTTTTTGTTTTAAACAAAGTCCCACTTAATAAATCAGTAACCACTGCAAAGTTAAAATCCAAAAGTGTGCATTTTAGTAAAAAAAATATAAAATAATAATTTGCAGAAAGCCACACTAATTTTGCACAAAAACACCACTTGTGACAATATTTGGGGCAGACATAGAGCAAATGTGTCTTGGAAGTCATTTAACCGCATCATGACCACTCGCGGTGTATAGACATCGGCAGTCGGGAAGGTGTGTAAGGAGTGGGCTCACGAGCTGAGCCCACTTCTTGTATGGAGGGTGCTGGCTGCTATCTACAGCAGACACCCGCCGCTAATGACAGCATGTTTTTAAACTCCTTTAGGGTGCGTTCACACATGCATATTTTTTCTACAGTTCTGCAGCAGATTTGCTACTGCAGATTTTACTGCCCATTGACCTCAATGGGAAGCAAAATCTGCTGAATCAAATCTGCAGCAGAAATATGCACAGATGATAGCACCCTAAAAAGCGGCAAATCAATAGCGATTGTGGCATTTAGAGGGCTGTCTGACAGAACAGGCCTCAGATCAACACATCCGCAATGCAGTTATGGCATACCGAACGTTTACCATGGCAGCCAGAGGCCTTATGTAGACCCCTGTGTCTGCCATATTAATTCTACCAATATAGTGTGGCTCAAGCAGACTGTACCACACAAAGTTGACAGGAAATTTAAATAGATATTCTATGACTGGAGCGTGATGAGAGCTGCCTCTGAGGCCTCTTGGTTGGTAGGGTGACCATCACAGTAGTTCTACTATCTATACAAAGTGTCTCTAAACAAAACCCTTGAGCAGGTACAGTATATGACACCGATGCAGCTTCTGCAAACTCAATTTACAGTCTTAAGTAATCGTGCTGACATTTCTTACAACTTTCTAATTAAAGCGAAGGGTGCGATGTTACAGGAAGCACAGTCTGCGGTTGATGGCGGATCTGTGGAGACTTTAATTAAATGGGAACTGATTTATATTAACACGTCGGAAATGAGCAAGTGGCTTGTATTTACTGGGTTTGATGTATTGAGAAAATAAGGAAAATATTTATATTAAAAATGAATACAGAACGGCTTAAACTAGAAGAATCCCATATAGAATATTCATCTGCATTTGTTGTCAGAGAATTTCTAAAAACATTTGCTGCCTAAAGTCAGACCAAACTATACATTAACCACAATGCACCTCTTTCTTACGTTGGCATACTCATGGCATCCACAAAGCTGAGATTACGATGGTTATGTGGATCGACCAGGGTACGGAGATACAATGAATCATGTAATTTTTTTCTATATCCATCCTTCTTGAAGGCAGTTGTAATACTGCAGGACATGGGGTAGCTTTAGGCACAGCCCCGGCAGCTTGACCTGATTGGGGCTGAGGTTTTGAGTGGAAGTTTTTGCCTCGTCAGACAGATGTTATAGTTGGGACTCTGGAAGGGATCACAATGGTCCCATAGTGGGTGCCTGGAGGGCATTTCTAACTTCTCAAAGTAACTTTCATCCGACACGTGAGTACTATAAGTAGAAAAAACTAAAGACAGAGCCTCCCATTGAGTAGTATGTGTGATGTTGCAGGTGTGCAGGGTGAGTGTTAAAAAATGTCGCTCACCTTGTAAGGTTGTGTTTGGCACACAACAACCTTATATGCCTTTAAACATAATAGGATCGCAGTGCAGTCTCCCGGGATTCTTCGAGTGAGAAGTTGATCTACTATGTAAAACTCCAAAGTGGTAGATGTAGAAAAAAATTCTCGGGGCTAGTGGCTCAAGCTGCTTTGGAATAATGACTTCAATAGACGTGTATAAATTCCAAAAGTTCTTTTATTCACCTTGTCAAACGCATTTCGAGGTTTGCTACCTCTTTCTCAATGACCTTGGCAAAGGTCATTGAGAAAGAGGTAGCAAACCTCGAAACACCAAGGTCATTGAGAAAGAGGTAGCAAACCTCGAAACGCATTTGACAAGGTGAATAAAAGAACTTTTGGAATTTATACAAGTCTATTGAAGTCATTATTCCAAGCAGCTCGCGCCACTAGCCCGGAGAATTTATTTCTACATCTACCACTTCAAAGTTACTTTGAGGAATTCCACATTTACAGTAGCAGCAAAGTAGATAGTAGTAAACCTTTCCAAAAATCTCAACCACAAAATAGAAAAAAAGCAGCGGAAATTGATCTGTGTAAATTTCAAATCTGCTGCAGATTTATTTATTACAATTTTTTAGTGGTGACTTGTGAGCTGTGATTGGTTGCTTTTGGCAAATCAGACAGTTTTTATCCTCAGACAGATAGACTTTTGACTTTTTTTTTCTATGTTTTCCTATCTTCTTTTTAGCCAGTGACTTTTTCTTTAAAATATTACCATATTACCATATTCCTGTCCAAATCTACAGCATAAAATCTATACTAGGGCTCACAATATGGAGAAAATGTGCGATTATAGTGGTAAATTCTGCAATTTCGATATGTGATTGTGATATAATAAACCAATCGTGAAATCCCCCCCCCCCCCCCCCCCCCCATTTTATATAGCCAATACCTTCATTTCTTATTATGAAATGAGAAGAATGGCTATGAGGGGAATTGGCTATATGAAACAGGGGTGTGGAAATTTTATTAAAAAAAACTACTTGTCCACGGGACTAACATGGAGCAAAATCTACTTGTCCCTCATGACGATCCACTTGTCTGGGCCAATTTTCGCTTTTACACTCTGATTTTTTTCGTCCTCGCCCTATAATAGCCATAACTACCTACTATAATGATACCTTTTAATTTTTCAATAACATTCTCTGAACCAAAAAATATATATTAGGTGAAGTGAAATTGAAATAGTAAAAGATAATTTTGCAGATTTGGTGGTTTTCTTTTCTGCGCTATTTACCTTGTGGCTGAGGTAACATGTTAGTTTTATACTTTAGGCCGCCTGATTACGCAATACCAGATTTGTATAATTTACGTCATGTTTTACTAATTCTGAACTTTTTCAAATTTTCTTAATTGCCATTTTTTAACCCCTGTAGCTTTATTTTTTTTCCGCATAACAGGCTGTATGAGGGCTCATTTTTTGCGCCATAATCTGTTTTTTGTATCGGTATCATTTTGGTATTGATCTGACTTTTTAATCGCTTTTTAACTTTATTTTCTGGGATATTATAAAAATTGCAAATCTGTGGTTTGGCTTTTTTTTTTTTTTTTACATTTACCGTACGGGATACATAATGTTATATTTTAATAGGTTGTACAATTACGCACGAATCTATACCAAATATGTTTATTTTTGTTATGTTTACATGTTTTTACATAGGAAAAGGGGGTGATTTGAACTTTTAACATGGAAGGGGTTAATGCAGCGGTCTTCAAACTGTGGCCCTCCAGATGTTGCAAAACTACAACTCCCAGCATGCCCGGACAGCCAACAGCTGTCCTGGATGCTGGGAATTGTAGTTTTGTAACATCTGGAGGGCCACAGTTTGAAGACCACTGGGTTAATGTGTGTCTTTCAAACTTTTATTAAAACGTGTTTTTTTTTTTATTTATTTATTTTTTTACACTTTATTAGATTTATAGGAGGAATCATTAGATTCCTCATACAGATGAATAGAGTTCTATTGAACTCTATTAATCTGTGTGCTCTGCGATCCATTGATAGAGCCTGGTCCAGCCAGGATCTATCAATGACAGAGCGGGACAGCAGGAAGCAGAGGTAAGTCCTCCGGCTACCTGCATAGTGGATCTCCTCCCGCGATCGCGCTGCGTGGGGGCGATGATGATGAGATAGGGGTTCCCAATAGGTGTACAGGCCCCCAGATATATTTGACCCCTAGGGCTGAGCGGTATACCTGTTTTTTTTATATTAACGTGCATTTTCGCCGCCCGCACATAAGGATAATAGGGCATCTTCTATGTGCTGGGACCTGTGTGTCACAGTGGGGGAGTGAGCTGTGACACTCTGTGCAACCAGTATACCGCTGTTTCTAGAAACCAGGGAGCCTCCAGCTGTTGCAAAACTACAACTCCCAGCATGCCCAGACAGCCATTGGCTGTCCGAGCATGCTGGTAGTTGTAGTTTTGCAACAGCTGGATGCACCCTGGTTGGGAAACGCTGATCTATACTATATACTACTATATAGTCCAACATGTTGCTGGGAGTTGTAGTTTTGCAACAGCTGGAGCCCCACCTGATAAAGAGATAGGGGTTACCAATTGGTGTACAGGTCCCCAGATATACATGATCACCCAGGTAGGGTTCCTATTTAAACAATAGCCTGTAAAGATCGCAGGACCTTGCTTTCAGGCCGGGGGATGCACGATGTGCACGTCAGGTGACGTCATCCCAGGCGCCGCACGGGATGTCAGCGTCACGCCGTTGCCTATGTGTCCCGGCATCCTGCGCTTCCTATGACGTCACGGATAGTGCGCACTGCTTCAGGAAGGAGGCCGCAGGTACAATACAAACGCTGCGCACATTTTTCAAATTTTTCCGGCATTTAGAGCTGCTTGCCCGAAGCTAAATGCCGGAAAAATCCACCTGCCCAGTGCCCAAAACTGCATGTCCCGGGCGTCGGGCGATATAATTTCCACATCCCTGTGAAATGAGGGGGAACAGCTTTATAAAGGAGGACTGTCTATATGAGGATAATGTCTATATGAGGGAAGTGGCTCTATGTGTTGGGACATGGATTATGTTGGGGGACCAGCAATATGAGGGGAATGGCTATATGGAGGGGAACATGGGCTATATCAGGGGACCTGCTATATGAGGGGGGGGGCAGCTAAATGAGGGGGAATATAGGCTATAGGAGAGGGACCAGCTATATGAGGGGGAATATAGACTATATTAGGAGGACCAGCTATTTGAGGGGGAACATGGGCTTTATGGGGGGAATATAGACTATATGAGGAGGACCGGCTATATAAGGGGGAACATGGGCTTTATGGGGGCGTATATAGACTATAGGAGGGGGAATTGCTATATGAAATTAATACAGCCAATTCCCTTCATGCAACCAATCCCAGCCATGTTATTTTAAATGATTTGAATATGAAATCAGGTGGAATAAACTTAATTACCCCTCCCCATTTCATTTACCTGGCTGCACACTCTGTTACTTCCTCCCATGCGGCTCCCGCTGCACCATAGAGTTCTCGGGGGAAGTGACTTCCTCCCAGTGCTAGGCACTGCTGGGAAAAAGCTATATAAAGGGCGCAGGGTACAGGAGCCTGCCCAAACCGCCGCCACCGGGCTGTGGAAAGCTGTGACAAGCTGCCCGCGCTGCTGCTGTGGGATGCCGGTCCGAGTGGCCGCGGAATGCCTGGCCGAGCTGCCGGAGCGGGGCCATGGAGTGCTGGGCCAAGCTGCTGCTGTGCGAGGCCGAGCCCACGATATATTGTGCAGGCCAAATCTATACACCACTTAGATCACTTCATAAATGCTGCAGGAAAATCCCCCGCATTCCCACAGTATGTGGTCAAAAGGCTTCAAATGTCCCTGTCAGAAAAATGTCAAAAGTTTTTATTGAATGGGGTCTCAGTGGTGACACCCCCACGGATCAGGAGAACAAGTGGGGATAAGTGCACTATAGCCTGCTTTCAGTGATCTTTGTCTTGCTGCCCCATAGACTTATAAGAGAGCAGTGAGACAAAGATGGCTTAGAGCCATGCACGCTACAGTGCATATATCCCCGCTCCTTCTCCTGATCAGCGGGGATCTCCACATTGAGACCCCGACCGATAAAGACTTTTGATATGTCAAAGTTTTTTTAAATGACAGGGATGCTTTAATTCTGGATCAGCCAGTGCATGGCTTCTTTTAATGTCTTTGTGAAAAGATACTGAACTGTTTGTGTACTTGTTGAGTTGTTTTTACACCACTATTGGGGTGCACTATTCCCATATGTGTCAGGCAACCTCCCAGCCCACAGTATATGGGGAATGTATCCATACATCCCCATTATCCAACAGAGGCTAAAAGATTGGGTGGTTTCTGTCTGGGTTTACATTTCTTTGCTGAATAGTATAGTGCAGGCTGCTGCGGTATACCACAAAAAAGTGCGCTCTGCTGTGTATGTTATTTAACATGGGATTCTATGTGGCTTCTGCTATAGCAATATATATATATATAATGTGTTGGGGAATCACCCAGATGTATACTTCTGATGGATACTGCACACAGATATTCAGCCATCGGGTTATGTCCACCTTTTACGGCTGAGTTTATCTGAATACATATAAAATTATAGATGAATACATTTTGCACTGGCCTTGGTTAAGAAAATGTTTTGTTTGTACAGCTTCCTTGCAGACTGTATCCATAGTAACAGACAACAAAGAAATTCTGTGTCATGTAATCCTGCAGTCTTGTACTCATTTTTTCTGTCCTCTACTTTATGCCAAAGTGCGTATGATAGAGGTCAGGCAGAAACAGATATGACCGTAGTATCAGACTACACAGACTCTTCGTAGTCTGTTACTATGGAGACACAGTCTGCACAGGAGCTGTAGACACAAATAATAGGAATTTCTTAATGCAAAGTTGCTTCTAGTACTGTTTCAGATTCATCAAGTAAATATAAAAATAGTTGTGAAAGTGGGCATATCCTTTGAAATGTTATATCATGCACTGAGCTTCAGATGTGGGCAGATGGCTGATAGGGGGATAAAGCAAATGATACCGGTCTCTTAGCTGATGGATGCAAAGTTATGTTAAGTTAAATTATGTTTTCCTTCCAAGCTTAAAGGGGTGCTCTGGTGGAAAAAAAATAAAAAATGTTTTCTTTAAATCAACTGGTGCCAGAAAGTTAAACAGATTTGTAAATTACTTCTATTTAAAAATCTTAATAATTCCAGTACTTATCAGCTGCTGTATGCTCCACAGGAAGTTCTTTTCTTTTTGAATTTCTTTTCTATCTGACCAAAGTGCTCTCTGCTGACACCTCTGTCCATGTCAGGAACTGTCCAGAGCAGGATAGGTTTACTATGGGGACTTGCTCCCGCTCTGGACAGATCCTGACATGGACAGAGGTGTCAGTAGAGAGCACAGTGGTCAGACAGAAAATAAATTCAAAAAGAATATAACACCCTCTGTAGCATGCAGCAGCTGATAAGTACTGGAAGGATTAAGTTTTTTAACATTCTGGCACCAGTTGATTTTTTAAAAAAATATATATTTTCCACAGGAGTACCCCTTTAACCCCTTAAGGACTCAGGGTTTTTCCGTTTTTGCACTTTCGTTTTTTCCTCAACTTTTAAAAATCATAACCCTTTCAATTTTCCACCTAAAAATCCATATTATGGCTTATTTTTTGCGTCGCCAATTCTACTTTGCAGTGACATTAGTCATTTTACCCAAAAATGCACGGCGAAACGAAAAAAAAAATCATTGTTCGACAAAATCGAAAAAAAAATGCCATTTTGTAACTTTTGGGGGCTTCCGTTTCTACGCAGTGCATATTTCAGTAAAAATTACACCTTATCATTATTCTGAAGGTCCATACAGTTAAAATTATACCCTACTTATATAGGTTTGATTTTGTCGCACTTCTGGAAAAAATCATAACTACATGCAGGAAAATTTATACATTTAAAAATGTCATCTTCTGACCCCTATAACTTTTTTATTTTTCCACGTACGGGGCGGTATGAGGACTCATTTTTTGCGCAGTGATCTGAAGTTTTTATCGGTATGATTTTTGTTTTGATCAGACTTTTTGATCACTTTTTATTCATTTTTTAATGGTATAAAAGGTGACCAAAATACGCTTTTTTGGACTTTGGAATTTTTTTGCGTGTACGCCATTGACCGTACGGCTTAATTAATGATATATTTTTATAGTTCGGACATTTACGCACGCGGCGATACCACATATGTTTATTTTTTATTTTTTTTACACTGTTTTATTTTTTTTATGGGAAAAGGGGGGTGATTCAAACTTTTATTAGGGAAGGGGTTAAATGACCTTTATTAACACTTTTTTTTTACATTTTTTTTGCAGTGTTATAGGTCCCATAGTGACCTATAACACTGCACATACTGATCTCTCATGCTGATCACTGGCGTGTATTAACACGCCTGTGATCAGCATTATCGGCGCTTGACTGCTCCTGTCTGGATCTCAGGCACGGAGCAGTCATTCGCCGATCGGACACCGGGGAGGCAGGTAAGGGCCCTCCCGGTGTCCGATCAGCTGTTCGGGACCCCGCGATTTCACCGCGGCGGTCCCAAACAGCCCAACTGAGCAGCCGGGTCACTTTCAGTTTCACTTTAGAAGCTTCTAAAGGGTTAATACCGCACATCGCCGCGATTGGCAATGTGTGGTATTAGCCGCGGGTCCCGACCGTTGATTAGCGCCGGGACCGACGCGATATGATGCGGGATCGCGGCGCAATCCCGCTTCATATCGCGGGAGCCGGCGCAGGACGTAAATATACGTCCTGCGTCGTTAAGGGGTTAACACCTTAAGGACCAAGCCCATTATGACCTTATGGCCAGCATTTTTTGCACATCTGGCCACTTTCACTTTAAGCATTAATAACTTTGGGATGTTTTTACTCATGAATTTGATTCCGAAATTGTTTTTTCGTGACATATTCTACTTTAATTTATAATTTTTCTAACTTTGAAGCTTTCTACTTGTAAGGAAAGTGGACATCCCAAATAAATTATATGTTAATTCATATATACAATATGTCTACTTTATGTTTGCATCATAAAATTTTTCACAAACTTTTCAAAATCGGAATTGTTCACGGACCAGTTCAGTTTTGAAGTGGATTTGAAGGGCCTTCATATTAGAAATACCCCATAAATGACCTCATTATAATAACTGCACCCTTCAAAGTATTCAAAATAACATTCAGAAAATGTTAACCCTTTAGGGGTTTCACAGGGATAGCAGCAAAGTGAAGGAGAAAATGCAAAATCTTCATTTTTTACACTCGCATGTTCTTATAGACCCATTTTTATTTTTACAAGGGGTAAAAAGAGAAAAATCCCCCCAAAATTTGTAACCTAATTTCACTCGAGTAAGGAAATACCTCATATGTGGATGTTGAAGTGCCCTGCGGGCACAGTAGAGGGCTCAGAACGAAAGGAGCGACAATAGGATTTTGGAGAGTGAATTTTGCTGAAATGTTTTTGGGGGGCATGTCACATTTAGGAAGCCACTATGGTACCAGAACAGCAAAAAAAACACTTGACATGCTATTTTGGAAACTACACCCTCAAGGCACATGGCGGGGGGGGGGGGGGGGGTTACAGTGAGTCATAACACCCCACAGGTGTTTGACGACTTTTCGTTAAAGTCGGATGTGTAAATGAACTTTTTTTTTCACTAAAATGCAGTTTTTTTTCCCAAAACTTACAATTTTTACAAGAGGTAATAGGAGAAAATGCCCCCCAAATTTGTAACCCCATTTCTTCTCAGTATGGAAATACCCCATATGTGGACGTCAAGTGCTCTGCTGGCGCACTACAATGCTCAGAAGAGAAGGAGTCACATATGGCTTTTTGAAAGCAAATTTTGCTGAAATGGTTTTTGGGGGGCATGTTGCATTTAGGAAGCCCCTATGGTGCCAGAACAGCAAAAAATAAAATAAAACACATGGCATGCTATTTTGGAAACTACACCCCTCAAGGCACATAACAAGGGGTACAGTGAACCTTAACACCCCACAGATGTTTGACAAATTTTCGCTAAAGTTGGACGTGAAAATGAAAGTTTTTTTTTTCCCCGCTAAAATGTTGGTGTTACCCCAAATTATTTTTTTCAAAAGGGGTAATAGGAGAAAAAGCCCCCCAACATTTGTAATCCCATTTCTTCTGAGTATGGAAATACCCTATATGTGGATGTAAAGTGCTCTGCGGGTGAACTACAATGCTCAGAAGAGAAGGAGCACCATTGGGCTTTTGCAGAGAGAATTTGGTTGGAATGGAAATTGGGGGCCATGTGTGTTTACAAATCCCCCATGGTACCCCTTCCGCATGTAACCCTATTTCAGAAACTACACCCCTCACAGAATGTAATAATGGGTGCAGTGAGCATTTACACCCCACTGACGTTTGACAGACCTTTGGAACAGTGGGCTGTGCAAATGAAAATTTTTATTTTTTCATTTTCATGGACCACTGTTCAAAAAAGCTGTCGGACACCTGTGGGGTGTAAATGCTCACTGCACCCCTTATTACATTCCGTGAGGGGTTTAGTTTCCAAAATGGGGTCACATGTGGGGGTTCCACTGTTCTGGCACCATGGGGCTTTGTGTATGGTCTGTCAGGGCATGCTGGGAGTTGTATGTTTCCAACAGCTGGAGGCACACTGGTTGCAAAACACTGAGTTAGGTTACAAACTCTGTGTTTTGTAACCAATGTGCCTTCCGCTGTTGCACTTGCAAAACTACAATTCTCAGCATGCACTGACAGCCGAAGGGCATGCTGGGAGTTGTAGTTATGCAACAGCTGGAGGCACACTTTTTCATAGAACTCAAAGCATGCACAGACAGCCAAAGTCCATGCTGGGAGTTGTAGTTGTGCCTTCAGCTTTGCATAACTACAACTCCCAGCATGCCCTTTGGCTGTGCATGCTGGAGTTGATACTAAGCAACGGCAGGAGGCGAACAGGACTCTCCTCCTGCTGCATCCTTCCGCTGCTGCTATCTGAAGGGCCCCACTGACCTCTGGGACAGTTAAGGCCCCTATCACCCGGTGATCGCCATCCCGATCACCAGTGATCACTGCCCAGCAGGATAGTGATTGGTCGGTCGTCCCAACCGACCGATCATGTGATCGTGAGGTGGCACCCTTACTCCTGCTGGTAAAAGGTGATAGGTGATGTCTCAGACAGCACCTATCACCCTTTTTTTCCGGGTCACCCTAGACCCGACTGACCCGGAATCGCCTCATATCGCTGATCTGAATTGACATGGGGGGGCCTCAGGACCTCCCCAGGGGTTTGCACGGGATGCCTGCTGAATGATTTCAGCAGGCATCCAGCTCCATTCACCGCCTGGTTACCGGCGGTGAATAGAAACGTTCAGTACGCCGTTTCCTTAAGTCCATTTAAGTGTCCTAGAGACCGTTTTGAGCTAAAGCCTGTACATCTGTCATTCAGGGCAGGGAGGGCTGGGGGAGTGCATGCTACAGATCTGCACAGCCCCTATGAAACTTCAGCTTGGAAGTAAAACATGATTTTATAACTTTGACAGATGATACCTGTCACTGACTTAGATGATGTATGCAGTACCTGTACGCCCTATGTCCGGGACAGGTTAAAGCATACCTGTCATATCACATATAAGCACAATTTTTTACTATGTTACTCACTAGGTCATGCATATGATTTATATGTATTTTATATGTGTCTAGCTTCTGTATTTGGCTCACAAATCCCTTAGTTCTGTTGCTCACTCATTCGGACATCCACTGCTCAGGAAAGGGCATGTCCGAGGCAAGCACTGAGCCCGCCCTCACTCAACATGCAATCACTTCTTCCCTGAGTCTGCTGTGCTGTGCTTTACTGGATCTCTTCATCCAGTCACCGCAGGCTGCAACCCCTTCCTGTCTGTTTTCAGACAGGAGTCTGATAGACAGGACAGAAGTGAGCACTGAGGAGTGCTAGTACCCAATCACTTCCTGGAGTCGGTCTGTCTGTGCTTCAGCTGGGACAAAGATGATGCTGCAGCCGGACAGGATTGTGTTCTGGATGGTATGGACCCCCTAGTGGTCTTTTTATAAGCCATTATTTCTATAAAAAATAAGAGTACTTTTTTTATGAAGTATATAAGAAAGGATAATGTTTTTCCATGATGTACAACATAATAAAAAGTTTTTGATTCCGACAGTGTCCAGTTAAGTGTCATAGAGACCGTTTTGAGCTAAAGCCTGTACATCTGTCATGGAGGGCTGGGGGAGTGCATGCTACAGATCTGCACAGCCTCTATGAAACTTCAGCCTGGAAGTAAAACATGATTTTATAACTTTGGCGGATGATACTTGTCTCTGACTTACATGATGTCTGCAAAGTCTGCCCTTTTGGGAATTTTCTACAAGAGCTTAGTCACTTATGAAGGTTTAAAGGGGTACTCCGGTGAAAAAATGGTGCCAGAAAGTTAAACAGCTGGTGCCAGAAAGTTAAACAGATTTGTAAATTACTTCTATTAAAAAAATCTTAATCCTTCCAGTACTTATTAGCTGCTGAATACTACAGAGGAAATTCTTTTCTTTTTGGAACACAGCGCTCTCTGCTGACATCTCTGTCCATTTTAGGAACTGTCCAGAGCAGCGTATGTTTGCAATGGGGATTTTCTCCTACTCTACTCCATTCTTAAAATGGACAGAGGTGTCAGCAAAGAGCACTGTGGTCATGATGTCAGCAGAGAGCTCTTTTTCCAAAAAGAAAATAATTTCCTCTGTAGTATTCAGCAGCTAATAAGTAGTGGAAGGATTAAGAATTTTTTTTTTTTTTTTTTTTTTTTTAATAGAAGTAATTTACAAATCTGTTTAACTTTCTGGCACCAGTTGATTTAAAAAAAAAAAAAAAAGTTGTCCACCAGTGTACCCCTTTAAGAACATACTTTATATTATATTATACACCAGGAATGGGATGGGATCCTGTCCACAAGAAAGCAGTTTGGATAAAGACTTTTGCACCCAATGAACAGAATTGAGCATTTCCACTAAGGAGCTATATATTTAGTGCCAAAAATGGGCATCCAGTTACTCCCTTTAGGAAAAGAAAAGCCTTTCTAGAGGGTCGGCTCTGGTCATCCTAAGCAGTAACTATACGTCTCCCGCACAGATCAGAGGGACTGGCTATTTGCCGCTCCGTCTTGTGCAGTTCTGAGCGCTCTGACTCGCAGCTTTATTGCCGCAGCACGCCAGCACTTGAAGGGAACAAATCCATTATTACAAATATTGGGAAATTGCTGTTTATGTACTGTAGGAGCAGCGGGTCTGTAAAACCCTTCCAGCCGTGTATAATCCTGAGCCTGTGCTTTCCTGACTGACCACTGTAGTAAAGGAGTCAGTGCTGTTAATAAATGAATGGCGCTTTCCTATTTACGGCGGTGTCATTGTAGCGAGGTAACTGGACGCTGGCTTCTTATTCGCAGCCGTACAGCGGACCTGGCTGGTGCATTATTAATCATTTTCCTCTCTAGCCTGTCACTTCTCGTATTCACGCTGGCGGCTGGCTTTTCAGAAGCCGATTTTTATATGTTCATTGTTTTGTGCTATTTTAGCAATGCCTTTTCTAGGAACGCCGGCGAAACACCAAATAATAATAAGGTTACTCTTTCTCCTCTCGCTTTTTAAACTGCTTTAGTTCCCGGGCAGCAAATACAAATGAAATGTTCTCTTCTGCTAAGGCTCGGTTCACACTTGCATTGCGTTAAAGCAGTGGTCTCCAAAAGGCAGCCCTCCAGCTGTTGCAAAACTACAACTCCCAGCATGCCCGGACAGCCAACGGCTGTCCGGGCATGCTGGGAGTTGTAGTTTTGCAACAGCTTGAGTGCCACAGTTTGGAGACCACTGTATTAAAGGCATCAGCGGCTCCGCAACACACATTCAGCACGCTGCAGGGATTTTTAACGGAACCTGCGATAGAAGCCCCTAACAGAACCTTCAAAGCAGGTGCATAATAGCCAAGATGGTCACCAGTATGACGAAAAATAAATTACTTTGCTCCTAAAGTTTTTAGACTTTAGAAGCCGAGGCCATGCTGCATAGATGTAGATTTGAAACCCAGAAGAGCAGATTTACCAATCCTACCAGAGGGTACGTTTACACGGGAGGATTACCTGTGGAATTTCCGCAGCATATTCGCGGCGGAAAATCCCCAGTGGATTTTTCTACCATTGACTTCAATGGATCAGCAGAAAATCCGCAATAAAGACTGATTTGCAGATTTAACTTCGGACCTATTGAAGTCAATGGTAGCAAAATCCGCAGGTGCGTTCACACGTGCGTATTTTCTGCTGCAGATTTTCCATTTGTCCATTTAAGGCTGCAATCTCATCTCGCTTTTGCAATACGGTTCCCGTATCATTATTTTTATTTTTTTTTAAAGTATGTCTCAAAACCGCACCGAACCGTATACAACCGCGTACAACCGTATATACCTCTGCACGGTTTTAAACCATATACGGTTTGCAAATGGATGTCCGGTTGCATACGGTTTAATATGTTTTTTGAAAAAAAAAAACTGATACGGTAATATATTTCTCCTTAATTAAAGTTCTTCTTGTTCTATTTATGGGAAAAACTTTCGGCGTGCACTGCGCATGTGCAAACTGCAAAACTGTATTGTGCAAACCGGCTGGAACCGTACGGACATACGGTTCTGTACGGTTCCCATTGACCACCATTTAAAAAAAAAAAAAAAAAAACGTGTTTGGGTTGTATACTATGGTTTTGTGTACGGGAAAAAAAATGGATAAAACCGTAAATGGTGCAAAACGTACACAACTGGATGCTACGTTTGGCATACGGTTTTCAATGACATGTCTATACATATGGTTTGCAATACAGTTCCATGCGGTTTTTACACTGAAACCGGATACGGGAACATGTGCTCGTTCACTCGAGCGGATTTTGCTGCAGATTTTAGTGCGGATTTTTCTGCAGATTTTCAGCTGCTTATTTTCTACAGCATTTTTTCTGCTGCTTATTTTATTGCTAGTAAGTCTTTGATAAAATAAGCAGCAGAAAATAAAAAGCAGCAGATCAGCTGCGGAAAATCTTCACAAAAATCCTCTGGTGCAAACGAGACCTTAGCTTACTTTCACATGCACAGAAGGAAGAAAGAGATGGCACTTCATACGGCAGGTGCAATTGTAGTTTATTGACCAATTTCAACACTTTGTACAGTGCAGAGAGGGAGCAGACAGTGGAACAACATACGTTTCACGGTTAAATGCCAGTAGAAGCGGCGTTTAACCGCAAAACGTACGCTGTTCCACTGTCTGCTCCCTCTCTGCACTGTCCACCTGTTGAAGTTGGTCAATAAACTACCATTTCACCTGCCGTGCGAAGTGCCATCTCTTTCTTCCTTCTGTGCTGTGAAGTTAAGCTCCTGGTCTTCGGGATAGAGCACCGCTGTATGGGGGAATATAGTCCTGGCCGATCTAAAACGCACCTCCTACAATTTTTTGTCCATTTTGGAACTGGTAGTGCCGACCCCCCACATCTTTGTGCTTGCTTTACTTTCACATGTGTGTATTTTCTACTGCAGACCTGCTGTAGATTTGCTTCAGCGATTTTGCTGCCCATTTACTTCAATGGGTAGCAAAATCTGCAGTGAGAGGGTTCGTTCACACGTGCATATTTTCTGCTGCAGATCTTCAGCAGATTTTGCTGTTCATTGTAGTCAATGGGCACCAAAATCTTCAGCAGCAAATCTGCAGCAAAAATATGTATCTGTGAACATACCGTTAGGGTACTTTACATGGGTGGGTTACCAGCAAGTTTCCCGCAGTGGAAATCCCATAGCAAACCCCAATAAGGAAAATCAAACCATTAGTGGGAAGCTAAGTTGATCACCCAAAATTACATTAAAGGTGTGTTCACACACTATTACTAGCAGCAGGTTTCCCGCGAGTTACGCTAACATTCATTTGAATGGGTCCGCGGACAGTCCGCAAATCTGACACTATTGCGGACTGTCTGTGGACCCATTTAAATCAATGGTTTCGTAACTCGCAGCGGGAAACCCACTGCTAGTAATAGGGTGTGAACGCACCCTAATAAGGGGTTTTCTGAAGCCGTGGTCTTCTCAAAGAACATGACCAGTATGTATAATAAATGGTGGACCGAGATTCTTTCACCGAAAATATGTTCTGGTTAGAGAGGTTTCTCTGTAGCTAGATGTTGCGAACACTGTCTAGATGGGTTTTCTGCATGAAAATGTTCTCTACACATCAGTACAGTACCAACAAGCAAATGTGATTTTTCTGATCTCATCCACACACAGCGGGGGAGATTTATTAAAACTTGTTTGTAGGAAATGTTGACCAGTTACCTATAGTAACCAATCAGATCGCTATTTTCATTTTTCAGTGACCTTAAAAGAAGCGATCTGATTGCTATGGGCGACTCATCACAGGTTTTTATAAATCTCCCTCAATGTCATTTTCATCTTAGTAATACAAAAATGTTATAAAAATAAATTAAAAACAGAACCAAAAAAGAAACCGCAAAACAAAATATAAGCATGATGCTAAAATAATGTTTTATTTTGCGTCCCCTTACCGTTACAGTCAGTACAATATAGAGACAGGTCTAGGGGGATAGTTTGGGCCATTTTTTCCTTATACAGTGGTCCCTCAAGTTACAATATTAATCGGTTCCAGGACGATCATTGTATGTTGAAACTATTGTATGTTGAGACCAGAACTCTATGGAAACCTGGTAATTGGTTCTAAAGCCCCAAAATGTCCTCCAAAAATAGGAAAAAGTGAGAATTAAAGAAAAATAAGTAGATAACTTATCTAGATAAAGCAAATCCTTACATATAAAAGTAAGAAAGATCTGCTGGGAGCTGTAATCACTGTCTATGTCAGTGTTTCCCAAGCAGGGAGCCTTCAGCTGTTGCAAAACTACAACTCCCAGCATGCCCGGACAGCCTTTGGCTGTCTGGGCATGCTGGGAGTTGTTGTTTTGCTACAGCTAGGGGAACCTCTTTGGGAAACACTGGTCTATGTACAGTACACGCAATGTCCTAAAAAAAGTAACATGGAGTCGCCCCCTCACCTGGTGTCCAAAGGAGCAGCTAACCCGGGTACAGGTAAAGTATACAGAACATGTAATACCTCCCTGTACTGTAGGGGGCGCTACCAGACACCAGTCGATGCATACGCTTCAGTAATACAGGGGTTATACCAGTGAATGCCCATTCTGATTGGTCAGTTTTTCTGGCCATTGACACGTTTCACAGATCTGGATTGTCTGTACATTGTATGTTGAGTCTGGTTTCAACTTACAATGGTCCAGAAAAGACCATTGTATGTTGAGGCCTTTGTAAGTTGAGGGATCACTGTATGTGTTTACACCTTTACATTTTTGAGCCCCCATAAGGTCATAAAAGATCTTTGGAGGGTGGTTCTTACTAAAATACATTTTTATTATTGCTAGTAGCCCCAGTTACATGGGAAATACAGCCTGACATTGTATGCAGAGTTGATCTGGGTCTGCAGCAGCTCCTGCAGTTACCTGCGGCATTGTCGATCACATGATCACCTCACCAGGAAGCAGTATTGTTTTACGCTAAGCTGGATACACAAGGCTCCTTGAGTGCTGCATAAATAGCGATCGGTAGTTCACCGTCCCTGCCTTCTCTCTGGAGATTAGTTTTGCTTTAGCAGCGACACCATTTTCATGCCACTGCCCTTCTCTGCACGGCCAGACGTTTATAGTCTGTGGATGGTCAGCAAGTGGTTAAGCTTACCTATTCAGATAGGCAGATATTAGGGGATTGCTGTACAGTATATGTACTCCGGTGGAAAACAATGTTTTTCATATCAACTGGCTCCAGAAAGTTTAACAGATTTGTAAATTACTTCTATAAAAAAAAAAATCATAATCCAGGGGAAGTTGAGTTGTTCTTTTCTGTCTGACCACAGTGCTCTCTGCTGACACCTCTGTCCATGTCAGGAACTGCCCAGAGCAGAAGAGGTTTGCTATGGGGGTTTGCTTCTACTCAAAATAAAATAAAATAAATTCAAAAAGAAAAGAACTTCCTGTGGAGCATACAGCAGCTGATAAGTACTGGAAGGATTAAGATTTTTTTAATAGAAGTAATTTACAAATTTGTTTTACTTTCTGACACCAGTTGATTTGAATTTTTTTTCCCACTGGAGTACCCCTTTAAGTATAGGTTCCCTTGAAGTAGATCTATCACCTACAGGCTCATTCACACTACCTTTTGGGCTCTAGTAAAGGGAGCTCCGCCAACCAGTCCAGTCGGAACGACAGGAGTTGAGTGGAGAAAAAAAAATACTTCATGTCCTATTTTGTCTCTCCGCTCAACTATAGTAAAATACCAGATCCCTGATGGACCCCATTCAAGTCATTGGGATCTGTTGGGACCCGGTGGTGATAGTTGTGCTCCACAGCATTCTGGGTCTGTTTGTCGAAAAAAAACGAAACAAAAAAACAAAAACAGACCCAGAATGGAGCGGCATTGAATACATCATGGACAATATATCTATGAGCCCCTGTCCTGTGGCTGTTTATACAGTGCTGGGGATCATGTCCTGTATCAGCAATGTCCTCTGTTGGTGGATAATGTTCCTTTCATTCGCCCAATAGTTTATTTACTTGAGCTCTCAGAAAACTTCCATTGTTTGTATTGTCTTTTGTGTCTGATTGTAGAAACACAGGATATTCTTGTTCCCCCCCCAGAACTGGTTTTTCTTTGCATACTACATGTGTATTTAAGCCTCCTCATCTCCCTATCTAATTGTATGGCATAAGAAAGTGGTTAATTAATTTGTTCTCAGATCTCCTGGTCCCCGAACAATTACCATGGCGGCCCTGCCCGTTCTATTCCACGGTATATAGCATTGATGTAGATGGCACTGAAAAGTATTTGCCCTTGGTCATGTCGTAGAGCAGTGTTCCCCAACCTGTGACTCTGTGTTCCCCAACCTGTGACTCTGTGTTCCCCAACCTGTGACCTGTGACTCTGTGTTCCCTGACCTGTGACCTGTGACTCTGTGTTCCCCAACCTGTGACTCTGTGTTCCCCAACCTGTGACTCTGTGTTCCCCAACCTGTGACTCTGTGTTCCCCAACCTGTGACTCTGTGTTCCCCAACCTGTGACCTGTGACTCTGTTGCAAAACTATGACTCCGGCTGTCTGGTCATGATGAGGATCGTAGTTTTCTCAACAGCTGGAAAGCAAAGATTGGTAAGCACTGTGTCACAATTAAAAAAGGATGTCTATCTGAAATATATTTACCGCATAACAGGGACGCTAAACCCAGAAGTAGATAATAAAACTAACTATGAGATAAACACAAAAAATCTAAAAGAAATTGCTTAAAGGAGTAGTGCAGCAAAAAATAACTTATCCCCTATCCAAAGGATAGTGGATAAGTTATAGATCGCGGGGGGTCCAACCGCTGGGATCCCCCGCCATCTTCTGACGGAAGCGCCCTTTCTGACCCCCGCAGGAAGCCGACACACCCCCCTCCATGTATCTTTATAGGATGCATAAGTTATTTTTCACTTCAGAACTCCTTTAATATAAAGTCATTGAGGTTTTATGACATTGTTTCCAAACATCCTCCAACTGTTGCAAAACTACAACTCCCAGCATGCCCGGACACCATGGCGGTGTGTAAATGATCTGTCGATGCCATTAAGGCCTTGTTCACATTGCCGTCGGACTCCACTATTTGGCGTTCCATCTGCAATCCGGCCAGGAGAACGGGAGTTTAGCGGAGAAAAAACAAATAGTGCAAGCAAATTCCTGTAGAATTACCGGATCACTGACGGACACCATGCAAGTGAATGGGGTCTGTCAGGACCCGATAGTAGCCGTTTGCACCCGACCCGTTTTAGGGTCCAGTAGGCTCTTTTTTTTTTTTTTTAAACTGATCGGAAGCTTAAAGGAATACTCCCATGGAAAACTTTTTTTTTTTTTTTCAAATCAACTGGTGCCAGAAAGTTAAACAGATTTGTAAATTACTTCTATTAAAAAATCTTAATCTTTCCAGTACTTTTTAGGGCCTGTATACTACAGAGGAAATGGTTTTCTTTTTGGAACACAGAGCTCTCTGCTGACATCATGACCAAAGTGTTCTCTGCTGACATCTCTGTCCATTTTAGGAACTGTCCAGAGCAGCATATGTTTGCTATGGGGATTTTCTCCTACTCTGGACAGTTCTTAAAATGGATAGAGATGTCAGCAGAGAGCTCTGTGTTCCAAAAAGGAAACCGTTTCCTCTGTAGTATTCAGCAGCTAATAAGTACTGGAAGGAGTAAGATTTTTTAATAGAAGTAATTTACAAATCTGTTTAACTTTCTGGCACCAGTTGATTTAAAAAAAAAAAAAAAAAAGTTTTCCACGGGAGTACCCCTTTAATGGATTGGATGTGAAGTGCAGCCCTCCAGCTGTTGCAAAACTACAACTCCCAGCATGCCCGGACAGCCAATGGCAGTCCGGGCTTGCTGGGAGTTGGAGTATTGCAACAGCTGGAGGCACCCTGGATGGGAAACAAAGTGAGGAGCAGGGGAGGATTTCTGATCTCCTGGGACACATACAATTGCTGGGATTTTTTGTGCACTTTCTTTGTTTAGCGTTCTTTTAAAGTGCATCTATCCTGAAACAAATGAGCATTTCACTTAGGAGCTGTACACACGCCATTGAAATTGCAACACCAGGAAGGAAACGTCACAGAATTATGGAAATTGCAGGATTGATAGACAGGTTAATGATATGCAAATGAAGAAAAAAATGCAAACTAAATATTCAAGACTTCTCCATTTATTCTGTACTATGTATGAGTACTAAGCGCAGAAATACATGCACTTACACGCTTTGGCATGCTACCATGGCATTAATGATTGTCTGAGGAATGTTCTGCCATGCTGAATGCACTTAGGCACATAAATCATCAAGATCCACTGCCGGCAGCTCCCTTTACTATCGCCAACCAATGGTGTCCCAGATGTAGGAATGTGGAAATCCTATCGCCCGACGCCTGGGACATGAGGTCTCGGGCACCGGGCAGGTACATTTTTCATGTGTTTAGCCCTGCATCGGGCAAGCAGGGTCGGTGTGCGGTGCAGAACGGACGCAGTTCGCTCCTCACACTGGACCTCTAATTTTGAGACGCCGGTGCTCAGGGTGTATGGAGCCGGCTCCTGACTCGAGCCCGCTCCATACTCGGCAGCCCCCAGCTGATTTCAGTAGCTGGGGCCGCCGCTAATATTCGGCATGCTGCGAGCGCCGCGACCGACTATTAACCCTTTAGACTGCTGCTGTCAGCTTTGACAGTGGCGATCTAAAGGGATCTTATAACTATCCCTGGTGGTCTAGTGGGGGTGGATCGCTGTGCTGGGAGTTGTAGTTATGCAAAGCTGGAGGCACAACTACAACTCCCAGCATGCCCTTTGGCTGTCTGTGCATGCTTATTGTATGTTCCCCCCCCCCCCCCCATCACACCTGATGCAGGACACACAGATTACATTGTCTAGCCGCACCTCTTAATAGATTTGTCATTTAACTTTTTTTTTTTTTTTTATAATTGCAGCGCTTAAAGGGAAACTCCTCTGGAAAACATATTTTTTAAATCAACTGATACCAGAAAGTTAAACATATTGGTAGATGACTTCTATTAAAAAATCTCAATCCTTCCAGTACTTATCAGCTCTTGTATGCTCCACAGGAAGTTATTTTCTTTTTGAATTTCTGAGCACTGTGTTAAAACAGAAAGGAAATTCAAAAAGAAAAGAACTTCCTGTGGAGCATACAGCAGCTGATAAGTACTGGAAGTATTAAGATTTTTTTATAGAAGTAATTTACAAATCTGCTTAACTTTCAAGCACCAGTTGATTTAAAAAAAACATTTTTTTCCAGGGGAGTACCCCTTTAATTCAGCAAACATGGCTTTTATCATGTTTACTTCAACCAGAATACTACTTTTTCCCAAAATAGTTGTTATAGTAGGTTTTTAATTTTCTTGCTTTTTGTTATTGGTTTTCTACTGTATTTGCATAAAACAATTATGTTAAATTATATACAAAGCAGGAGAAGTTATAATGTGCTAGCTTTTATATCAGTTGTTGGAGTGAATATGAATTATTTAAGTAGCTTCTCTATAAAATTTAGATACCGGTGAAAAGATTGTAATTTCTAGAGCCGGCTGCCTTAGCGCACTAATACATGGCTTTAATGTGACAAGTGACATTCTATCTAGTCAGCTGTACTACATGTCCCAGCAATCCCAGACTGGCTTCAAGTCCGTGTTGCACTTGTTAGGCTTTGATCACATGACAGTGTATGAATAGTATGCCCTGGATACTGGTGAATAGATCGTAATTTCCATAGTTGGCTGCATCAAAGCTCTAGTACAGGGATGGCAAACCTATGGCACACGGGGGGCTCCCTGCTGGTATCCCAGGGCCGAATCCCCACAGTCCACTCCACCTTAAAGAGGTACTTCACCCCTAGATATCTTATCCCCTATAGGGGATAAGATGTCTGATCATGGGGGTCCCGCGATGGTGACACCCACAATCTCGGCTGCGGCACCCCAGACATCCAGTGCATGGAGCTAACTTTGCTCCGTGTTGGATGACTTGCGATGCGGAATGGAGGCTTGTGACGTCACGGTCACGCTCTGCTCGTGATATCATGGCTATGCCCCCTCAATATAAGTCTATGGGAGGGGGTGGTGATGGCCATCATGCCCCCTCCCATAGACTTGCATTGAGGGGGCGTGGTCATGTCACGAGTGTTGCGCGGCCATGACGTCACCAGCCTCCGGTGCTTAAACAGATGCTCTAATCGAACGCCGGGTGCAGCAAGGAGATCATGGGGGTCCCCAGCGGCATATAATGTCTAGGGGTGGAGTTCCCTTTTAATGCTTCTCTACCGCTTTAATAGCCATTGGCAATATGAAAAAAAAAAAAAACGCAGGAACCTCGTGAAGACTGTCAGGAAATATTACATAAATGACGTAACTTCAATAGCCTCTTACCGGATGATGTTATGCTCAGAGCGCAACATCTATAAGTGCGTGAAAGTAAGAATGGTCAGCAGCCTCGTGGTCCCACCGGCTAACCAGAGTACGGGCCAGTAAGTATGCAGACAGGGAGTGAGCAGATGGCACATGGCAGTAAAACCGGTTCTTCTCATAAGGCGCTTCTCCAAAAGATCTGCACAAAAAGTTGCTACTCACAAATAGCGTTTCTAGCTCGGACAGGTCTCTTCGTCAAGCACAGATGACAAGGGCGCATTAATGCAGTGTGAACCCATCTATATTGTTATTTCCCAACCAGGATACCTCCAGGTATTGCAAAACTACAACTCCCAGCATGCCTTCGGCTGCACCAGTATGCTGGGAGTTGTTTTGTTGCTCTGTCTCTGTCCATTTTAGGAACTGTCCAAAGCAGCATATGTTTTCTATGGGGATTTCCTCCTACTCTGGACAGTTCCTAAAATGGACAGAGATGTCAGCAGAGAGCACTGTGGTCATGATGTCAAAAAGAAATGTGTTCCAAAAAGAAAATAATTTCCTCTGTAGTATTCAGCAGCTAATAAGTACTGGAAAGATTAAGAATTTTTAATAGAAGAAATTTACAAATCTGTTTAACTTTCTGGCACCAGTTGATAAAAAAAAAATAATAATAATAATTCCACCGGAGTACCCCTTTAACATGGCGCAAATATCAGGGACCTGCATCTCTGTAAATGTTTTACATTGTAAAATCCTGTTGGTACCTAAATGGTCCTATTCGGTCACTGTATGCACTACACAGTGCTGATCCAATGGCCAACAGCTGGAGGCACACAGGTTGGGGAAATACTGATCTGTATACTTTTTATGAAGAGGCAAATAATAGTAGCTAAAGCCTTGTGAATTGACATGAGTGAGCCGTGCACATGGCGTCATCTCTCCGGGCTCATATAAAGTGGGCGCAGTCATCCAGACATTGACTAATAGAGTTTGCCAAGTTCTGTTTGCCAGGTCTTGTTTACCTTGAGGAGCAATTCTCGTTCTGTCACCTTCACAGTCGCAGGCTGGAATAGTCGCTCACAGGTCTAGATTGAGGTCATCGGCGTACAGTTAATCTGACAAATGGATGAACAATTCTAGTGTACAGCTCTTCCTAGTGACACGGAACTCCCTCCTGTATATGCAGAACCCGTCTGCTATGGGTAATGCTATGGGAAAGATTATTTACTAATGCCATTGCCAATACAGAATCGGATGTAGAAAACTGCTAGACAGTATACGTGGGGAGCTGCTCATTTATGTCCTAGAGGGGAAGCACCTATCAAGAGGTGGCATATATTAGGCAGTCGTGGAAACTCCTGGCGGGGCACAGCTTTTGTGCAATTTTAATGCCACATGAGATTTGGTCTCTGCAGTGAATAAGTCAGCAGATCATTGGCGACTTTTGTGCATGGGATGTTCCCGCTGTGTAACTTTTACGTGGTCTCCACTTTGGGGCTGAGTTGTTGTGGTCCCTAAACGCTTCCACTTCTCAATAATACCGCCTAAAGGTGATCATGAACGATGAAGGAGGGAACAAATTTTAAGAACTGACTCTTTTCAGCTGTGGCTTCTCTTAAAGGGTTACTCCGCCCCTAGAAATCTTATCCCCTATCTAAAGGATAGGGGATAAGACGTCAGATCTCAGGGTCCCGCTGCTGGGGACCCCTGGGATCTCAGCTGCAGCACCCACCTCAACGGCTTCCGGCAACGCTGGAGGCTTCGGATCCCGACCACGTGAGCGGAAGAGCGTGACGTCACGACTTCGCCCCCGTGTGACGTCACCCCCCGTCCCCTCAATGCAAGTCTATGGGAGGGGGTGTGACGCTATGCGCTAGGACTGCTGGCGGCAATGCTTATCCAAGTATATTCCACTGAAAGCATGAACATGTTCATTGGTCGGAGTCTTGATTTTTTATTTACACCACATGAATACAACAGTGTGCACAGTGCAGCAGAGTTGGCCCTTACAGTACCGCTCTGCCGCCAGTGCCTTAATCTTTCACAAATGTTGGAAATGCAGAAAATATTGGCAATTATACACCTGTGGAAATCGGACTGAATAACAAAAAATGTTGAATTCCCTGGTTAAGGCTGGAATTACACACAACGGGTGCACAAAGGGCAGCGGTGACGGTCCGGAGCGGCGGGGACACGTGAGTATAACCTCCAATACCAGTGGTCTTCAACCTGCGGACCTCCAGATGTTGCAAAACTACAACTCCGGGCATGCTAGGTGTTATAGTTTTGCAACATCTGGAGGTCCGCAGGTTGAAGACCACTGTCCTATACTTTACATTTCACGGATCCCTCAACATACGATGGTTTCAACAAACGATGGTCCATTTGGAACGGATTACCATCGTATGTTGAGGGACCACTGTACATCAAATTAAAAATGAAGCGTTTCATGCTTCTCTCTTTACAAGGCCAATATTTCTGCCCCTCTGTAAAATGTAACCAAAGAACACGCAATATTTCCTGGTGAACAAAGGGCAATGTGTGATTGAGTCAGGTCGTGCCTGCGTCTTTACTTCGTAAAATGATTTGTGTGCAAAGGTATAGAAAACAATTCTGTGTATGTAAAATATATATATATATCTATCTTACAGTGAAACCTCTCCAAAAGACTACCCCTTATCCAGACCAGATTTTGTGTCCACCTTACATGATCCATAGAGGCCTTTTTTCCAGAAGACTTTAATACCTATCTCCATGCTAGCTGTGATTGTGCTGCAGCATCTTAGTATGTAGGAAATAAATGTAAAATGACCCTCTACTTGTATTTGCACATGTTTTGTATCCTATTGGATGGCTGTATCTGTGGATTTACATGTTTTGCTACAAGTTGACAGCTTTTTATGCATTTTGATAAACTTGCATAGACTTACAGCTCCCTTCCACAGCGCTAAAGATGTCAATGTAATGATCAGCCCATCTCTGTGTATGCGCAGCGGCTCTATGGTCCTACAATGGCCGATTTCAAATGTAATTTGGGTCAGTAAGTGAACAGAGGGGGAGGGGCATGGCATCTTAGAGGCAGCGCCCCGTACAGAATGCCGGGGGCTGCACAGAGATTGCGGGGGTCCCAGGCGGCGGGACCCCTGCGATCATACATCTTATTCCCTGTCCTTTGGATAGGGGATAAGATGTATAAAGCCGGAATACCCCTTTAAGATACCATTGATGTACTTTCTAAAGATGGCTTTTCAGGGATTTATAGAGCAAAAATCATAATCCTTTCACAATGGTCTTTATCATTATACAGTATACTTTCAAAATTTCTTAAAGTGGTAGCCCAGTCCACAGGATAGTGTGTGATTGCAAGGGGTCCGACTTCTTGCCCCTCCCCCATCCCCCTATGATCTCCGGCTTCAGTTACTTACTCATCCTCAGCTCACTCTGGCCCCCACTTTCTTGGGCGAACACAAATGGCGGCTCTCAGGTGGGACATCGATGTGGACAGTGATTGGCTGAGTGGTCCGTCACTTTTGTTCATCCAGGAAGGTGGGGCCTCTCTGCTCCGAAATCCTGTAAGTACAGGGGATAAGTGTCTTAAAAGTTCAGTTCTCTGCACTACCACTTCAACAAGGTTTCTGGATAAGGCTAGAATAAAATGGTCTTTTTTTGAATGGTCTACACTGCTCTAAACACCTAAATCTGGGGCACGATGGCTCCACCTGAATGGTCACTGGTAGTGTTTTGGAAGATGCCACAGGTCCACCATAAGAAGCTTTAATTTACAATAAGTAACATAGCAGTTCTTGCTTTAGATCCTTATTTGTCACATGGCCTCAGTGCAGTATAACCTCTGTGCCAGGTCTGCGTTCCATTACAGAAAATGCTGACAAGTGCTGAAAGAGTTTGGGATCACAATCCAGTGCCAGAACCACAGACATTGCTAGAGCTTTATTCCTCACTTCTACATTGTTTTCTTACCCAGAAAGAAACTGCAGCCTTTTCTCTCTAAAGTAACCGTAATGCTGTAGTGCCTTGCACCGCCATTGCTATCGGAGTATACTTTCATGTTGCAGAAATCAAAAGTGCGGCAAATCACACTCTTGTGTTCCGCAAGATAAAAGCATAATGTTGGATAATGAACCGAAAGTCGTCACTACTGGACTATGCTCAGCCCAGACAATGCATTTTAATCTTGGTTGGCCAAAATATAACTAAATAGATGTGTGTGAAAAAATGATTAAAGAGTCTAATATTTTTCCATAGTTTCCGTTCTTTCATTTTTGAAATGTTTGGGTGTGCGGTATCACAGTTATTAGATAGCAATGTTATCTTGTGTAAACTAATACTGCAGTCTGTTGGGTTGAATGAAACACTTGTAAAGTGTGTAGCTAGCATTAGTCTTAAAGGGGTACTCCGGTGGAAAACATTTTTTTTTTTTTAAATCAACTGGTGCCAGAAAGTTAGACAGATTTATAAGTTACTTCTATTAAAAAAATCTTTATCCTTCCAGTACATGTACTTATTAGCTGCTATATACTACAGAGAAAGTTCTTTTCTTTTTGGATTTCTTTTTTTTTTTTTCTGTCCACTGTGCTCTCTTTTGACACCTCTGTCCGTATCAGGAATTGTCCAGAACAGGAGCAAATCCCCATAGCAAACCTATGCTGCTCTGGACAGTTCCTGATACAGACAGAGGTGTCAGCAGAGAGCACTGTGGACCGAAAAAAACTACAAAAACAAAAGAACTTTCTCTGTAATATACAGCCGCTAATAAGTAATGGAAGGATAAAGATTAAATAGAAGTAATTTACAAATTTGTGCACGGCCCGCCTCAAAGTTCAAAGGAGAAAGCATAGGATACAGTAGAGCCAGCACTGTGTAAAACCATTCTTAATTGAAATCCAGGTTAAAAGTCCATAGACAAGCAGAGGAAAAATTGAGCACTAGGACAAATGTACATGTGTGCAAGGTTAGAGCACCTCTAGACTCCGACGCGTTGCGAGCCATTTGGCCCTTAGTCATGGCATAAAAAGTCATGGTATGCCATGACTAAGGGCCAAATGACCTGAAACCCGTCGGCGTCTAGAGGTGCTCCAACCTTGCACACATGTACATTTGTCCTAGTGCTCAATTTTTCCTCTGCTTGTCTATGGACTTTTAACCTGTATTTCAATAAAGGAATGGTTTTACACAGTGCTGCCTCTACCGTCTCCTATGCTTTCTAATTTACAATTTTTTTAACTTTCTAGCACCAGTTGATTAAAAAAAAAATGTTTTCCACCGGAGTACCCTTTAAGGGTCTATTCACACGGCAGAATTTTCGCTTAAAGCCCATAGACTTAAATGAAAGCCCATAGACTTCTGTTCTGGAAATTCTGCCGTGTGAATAGACCATTAGGGTGGTTGTGCATTGCCTATTAATGACATATACTGGAATATTCCTCTCTGGGGATAGATGGGGAATCTTCAGAGCTGAAAGCCTTCATTTCTCAGGACAGCTTTGTAGTCTGATGAGTCTTAGCTGCGGAGAGGCCCTTGTCCCTGATGATCCTGAGAAGTAGCAGAACTAGTGGTGATGGCAAAGACAGAATGTTTTTCACGACGGTAAAAAGGGCAAAAACACAATAATTTTATTTTTTTTTGCAATATTTCATTATGTTCTATGAGACGGTAATGTGTCTACTCAGGATAGGGATTCTTATCCCTATCTTTTCTCCGATTGTTCTTTATATATGTCATGGCCACGCATACATTTCCCACATTCACCAGCATTTTCATACATATCAGATCTGTCTAAGTTATGTCTGCTCAGTCTCTGTGCTGTTGTATAACTATACAGAATTGACTCTACAAAGTCTGGATGGAAGCCAGGCGCATATGCTCAACATGCAGTGCAAACGGAGTGTGAATATCACCTTAGAAAGTTGCATAACTTTTCATTATAACTTTAATGGATTTTAATCTTAAAAGCTTCTTCTAGGCTTTGTATAGGATAGATCAGTGTTTCCCAACCAGGGTGCCTCCAGCTGCTGCAAAACTACAACTCCCAGCATGCCCGGACAGCCAACGGCTGTCCGGGCATGCTGGGAGTTGTAGTTTTGCAACAGCTGGAGGCACCCTGGTTGGGAATCACTGGGATAGATGTTTAAGCTACAGCTGGACATAGACAGGACGTTTAGGGTATGTTCACACTGAGGACATTATTCTAATTTGAAATGATCCGGAATCTGTGCTTATGTCTACGGCAATTTGATGCGGATTCCGACAAAAAAATTGGATATGTTCTTACAAAAGATTGGAATGTTCTTCCAGAATCCAAATGCTCATGGAACGCTCCGCTACGAAACGTCAGCCATGTGGTAAAAGCTGTGGTATTTTCCATTAAATCATTGGCTGCCGCAAGGAGGGATCTGCACAGATTCTATGTAGTGTAAACCCCCTTAGACTGTCCATCTGCAACTAAAGGGTGTAGGACAAAAGACGAAAACAACTCTGACCTTCCACCCATCAGTCGATCGTCAGATTATAGCTGAAATAGCCTAAAACTATAGGCAGATATAAAGTGTTTGCGGCAATGACTGTAATCTGTAATGTATGTAACTGCACTGCAACTTATGTATGTTCTAAACTCTGATTTGAATGGTATATATATATATATATATATATATATATATATCATTATATTTTTTTTTTACTGTTTTTTTAATTTTTACTTTTTTTTTCTTTGTAGAGGAAATAAAGTGTGAAGCAGAAAAGCAAAGGTATGTCTAATACATTTACTTACTGAACAAATCTCTATGTAATACGTAAATGTATTTAAAAATTATCTATAGGCTATGTTCACACGCTGCAGATTTTATGCAACTGACTTTAAAAAGCATAGATTTATCAAACCTTGTGCAAAAGGATCAGTGGTACAGTTGTCCATAGCAACCGACCAAATTGCGCTTTTTTTTTTAGTCTCTATAAATGACAGTTATAATTTGATTGGTTGCTATGGGCAACTGATCAACTGAACCTTTCCATAAGGTTTGATAGCTCTCCCCCATTGATTTCTTTTGATGAAGGAAAACCTGCTCATTTTCTGCAACTGTTCTGCAGCAGGTGTGGACATTCCCATAAAGTAGGGAATCATACAAAGGTTGTCCGTGCATGCTGGGAATTGTAATTTTGCAACAGCTGGAGGCACCCCAGTTGGGAAACACTTGTCTACGAGGACACACAACAGTAAAATCCTTTTAAGGTGTCTCTGCAGCATATCTTCAGGCCTTAAAGGAGTAGCTCAATAAAACATAACTTGGGGGATAAGTTATCAATCGGGGGGAATTCCGCTGGGAATCTCCTGAACTGGGCCCCGGCAGTCTGCCCGAAGCGGCCATTCCAACCCCTGCAGGAGGCCACGGCTGACACGCCCCCTCCATGTATCTCTGTGGTATACATGGAGGGGGGGGTCGGCTACTGCTTCTTATGGGGGTCGGCACACCCCCTTCCAGCAGACTGCCGGGGCTCTGTTTAGGAGATCATCGGTCCGACCCCCCCCCCCCCTCAATCTATAACTTTTCCCCTATCCTTTAGATAGGGGATCAGTTATGTTTTATTACAGAACTCCTTTAAGCCATGGCTTAATAATATCCAGTACTGAATAGGTAAGGCTGGGTTCACACCACGTTATGCAATACAGTTCCCGTATCAAGTTTTTGATTAAAAAAACGGATTCCTCAAAACCTGACTAAACTGTATCAAAACGTGTACAAATTTTTGTCTGTATACGGTTGAAAACTGTTGTCCGGTTGCATCCGTTTTTTAAGAAAAAAAAGAGTACGTTTTTAACTTTTTACCCCAATATGAATAAAGTTTCACTTGTTTGATTGAAATTCCAAGAAAAAAAAAAACTGTGCAAAGTCAAAAACCGTATGGTGAAAACCGGATGGAACGGTACTCACATACGGTTCTGTACGGTTCCCATTGACTCCCATGTTAAAGAAAAAAAAAAAACGTATACGGTGTAATATGGTTTTTCACCCGGACCAAAAACCATGGTAGGCCATGTTTTTTTGCCCGGAAAAAAAAAGTAAAAAACCGTATGGTTTGAAAAATGGAGACAACCGTATACATTATTGTGCATACAGTTTTTAATGGGAAGTCTATGGGCACGGTTTTCTGTACGGTTGCATATGTTTTTTTAATGAAACCGTATAGCAAAATGGTGGTGTGAACCCACCCTAACCTATGGACTGGAAAATCTATGGGAATTTTGATTTCTAGTGACTGCTGCTTTTTACTGTCTGTCTTATCAAAAAATAAAAAAGAATATCTTAGTGTTGTGTATATTTGGGCTAATCTGCTAGTGTCATAAATTCCCCATTTACATGTATTTACTGTTTTTTTTATATAGTGTAATGGAGTCAGCAGACAGCAGGTATCAATAGGTACAGACAGAGTGTGATGGTGCACGTTACTAATACATGGGCTGCATTTTAACCGTCCCGTATTTTCTTTTTTTCTTCTCTCAGTCCTCCCCAAGGAGATGTGAAGGCCGGTTCTAGCACCCTTCCGCCGGTGAAATCAAAGGCTACTTTTATTGAAGCTGACAAGTACTTTTTACCCTTTGAACTTGCGTGCCAGTCCAAATGCCCGCGGATTGTAAGCACATCTCTGGATTGTTTGCAGGTCTGTATTTTGCTCTCCTTTTATCTATTTTACAAAACCTTCTGGTTTCCTTTTATCCATTATTGCTTTTAAAAAGCCAGACCTCATTTACACCAGCATTTCCCAACCAGTGTGTCTCCAGCTGTTGCAAAACTATAACTCCTAGCATGTCTGGACAGCCTTCTGGTTGAGAAGCACTGATTTAGACCTATTATTGAATAATAAATACATGAATAATAATAAGTAATAAATAATAAATTTCCTGCATGCATTCATTTATTTTGCAAGTCTCAAAAGCACAGTGTGCGCTGTGCTTTTGAGTCCCGTGAAGTATATGTATACATGCTGGAAGTGGACAAAACAGTCGCTAGTTGACTATGCTTGGTCTATTAAAGTCAAATGACCCACTGACAGAATGCCACGGCAAATAGTATCCCTTTTTCACAAAATGCTGACATATACCCCAAACATATTGTAAAATCCTGATGTAAACAGCCCCTTAGAACTCTTAACAATTTGCCTCCATTTGCTCCCAGCCGAGAGCCGCCACTGCTCCAGAGTACTTGGTCAAAAGCCCCCATTACATACCTGTACACCCCTTTAACATGCTAAAATTGCATGGGTGTTAGAATTATGCAACAGGTGTCTGCTAACTTGGGGGACCTACATTGCCATACTCAATCTTGGGGCTATTGCAACTTTTCAGCCAGGGCCTTAAATACCAATACATAAACATATTTGCACTTCAATCAACCCGCTTCTGTTACCGCTGAATCCTTTTCACGACTTAGACCAGTGGTCTCCAAACTGTGGCTCTCCAGCTGTTCTCTAGCCAAAGGCTGTTTGTGCATGCTGGGAGTTGTAGTTTTACAATAGCTGGAGGCACACTGAGTTACTCCAGAGTTATGGTAGCAATATTGTGTTCCAGCTTTACCATAAACATTGTAGATGAGACTAATGGTTGCATAGAATTTTTTTTTTTTATATTTAAATTGCTCTTCATATTTAGGTATTATTACTAATATTATTATATTAAATTTGGATTTATACGGTGTAATAAAATATCTATATATTTTTTTTTGTTATGTTTAGAAACTTATTGCATATGGACACTTGACTGGCAACGCACCCGATAGCACAACACCCGGCAAGAAGTTAATCGACCGGATTATCGAAACTATATGTGGCTGCTTCCAAGGACCCCAAACAGATGAAGATGTCCAATTGCAAATCATAAAGGTAGTGTACCTGGCGTAAATAATAAAGCTTCTCTGTTCTGGTCTCTGGCTCATACATAGAGGAGTACACTGTGGTTTGTTATTAAAAGTGAAGTTTCTTTGTTTAAAAAAAAAAAAAGGAAGAGGAAAGAAAAGAAAAGAAAAAACACATTTTGTACATTCTCCAGGGATATCTGAAATAAAGTGTAGTAATGCATATTTAATAAGAATGTGTTTCTTTGTTCCACAGACCTAATCAGTTGTGAGAATTGCGGCAGTGATACGCTGTCATTTCATACAGACAGACAATACAAGCTCAGCTTCTCTGCTTAACAGAGCTGCAGGTTCATAAAGGCATCAATAAAAGATTGCTGAAGAAAGCTGCCTGCTGATCGTAGTTCTGGTTTACAAGAAAAGAGCTGCACCTTAAAGGAAAACGGTCAGCCAGGTTCACCCACACTAAACCCAATACACCGGGTAATAGTGTGGGTGAACAGGATTCTAATGAGGGGTCACTTACTTAAATTGCTTCAGTAGGTCCCGAGATATCAGCTTCCAAAGTTCTATTCTTGTATTCAGAGCGCTGCGCTGTGGAGGAGGGCCCCCCTGGCTGGCCGCTTCTGTCTCCCACTGTTACCTCCTAATGTCGCCCCAGCTATTTAAATATTCATAGTCTTCAACTCCAAGTCTTAGTGACTTGGATTCACCAGTCACGTGTCTGCAGCGCTTTCTCTGCAGAGTGCATGCGCCGGAAAATTTTCATCTGCTCTCCAGTCATGAGTAAATCTTCTGGCGCATGCGCTCTGCAGAGAGAGCGCTGCGCTCACGTGACTGGTGACTCCACGTCACTAGGACGTGGAGTTGAAGACTATGAATATTTAAATAGTGGGGGCGGTATTAGGAGGTAACCAAGGGAGACAGAAGCGGCCAGCCGCGTTCTGAATGCAAGAATGGAACTTCGGAAGCTGATATCTCGGGACCTACTGAAGCAATTTAAGTCAATAAATTCATGGCATCTACAGTGACACTGTGATGTACTTGATGTGGAACCGAACACCATGTAGAATACCGAACACCATGTAAAATCATATAGGGGACATTTATCAAGGGATTAAGAGCTTTTTTTTCTGCTTATAAAAGTTGCACAAAAAGTTGCATTAGCACCTAAGCAAATTTTTGTGCGACTTTTGGCTGTAAACAAAAAGCTACAAAAGAGACTACGAAAGTGAATTTTATTTTTCATTTTGCAGTGGTCAGGGATTTATCAAGTGCGAAAGTCACACAAAAAGTTGCAAGCCCTCCAAAACAGCGTAAATGTAAGCCAGCCCGCAGCTGGAGAGCAGATTTTTATATTTCCCACTGGCCGCCATCAGGGCATGCTGGGAGTTGTAGTCTTGTATCAGGTAGCGGGTGGGAGATGTGCGGTGCGGGTGGGTGGGAGACAAGGAGGCGGTGTGTATAAGCAGTGTCCCCTTCCCCTCATTAAGTTAGATAGAGTAGCGGGGTTAGAATCAGATGGAGCCTGGGCTCCTTTTAACATACCTCATTAGTCCCTAATGTAATTTCACATTTCCCGCGGGGTCCCGTTATTGTAAGGACATGCTGGGAGTTGTAGTTGTGTGGCGGGGGCAGAAGAGTTGTAGTTGTGCAGCAGAGGGCAGGTGACAAGTAGAGATGAGCGAAGTTACAGTGATTAGATTCGTCACAAACCTCGTGGCTCGGCGGTTGCTGACTTTAGCCTACATAAATGAGTTCAGCTTTCAGGTGCTCCGGTGGGCTGTAAATGTGGATACAGTCCTAGAAGACTCTGCAGCCCACTGGAGCACCTGAAAGCTGAACTAATTTATGCAGAATAAAGTCAGCAAATGCCGAGATTCGGGACGAATCTAATCACTGTAACTTCGCTCATCTCTAGTGACAAGCTTGTCACCCGTCCGCACATCTCCCGCACCACATGACTACAACTCCCAGCGTGTCCTTACTGTAAGGGCATGCTAGGAGTTGTGCTTGTGCTGCACGGGAGATGCATGGGCGGGTGACAATAAATGTGTTAACCTATTTTTCTTTTCTTTTTTTTTTCTCATTTTAGATCCGTGGACTGCGTTGATAATCAGCATTTTTTTTTTCTTTCTGTTTAATGTTAATAAAATCATTAATGAGGGCTTGTGGGGGAGTGGTTTTTTGGAAAAACATTTTTTTAATGTGTTTTTTTTTTTAATTACATGACAGGCATAGTAGTAGAACCTGTCTTATAGATGGAGTCCATTACTAAGCATGGGCTTAGCATTAGCCCCAAAAACAGCTAGCGCTAACCCCCAATTATTACCCCGGTACCCACCGCCACAAGGGTGCTGGGAGAGCCGCTACCAACAGGCCTGGAGCGTAAAAAAATGGCGCTCCTGGGCCTAGGCGGTAACAGGCTGGTGTTGTTTAGGCTGGGGAGGGCCAGTAACAATGGTCCTCGCCCACCCTGGTAACATCAGGCTATTGCTGCTTGGTTGGTATTTTGCTGAAAATGAAATTAGGGGGAACCTTATGCATGTTTTTTTATTTATTTTTTTATATTTAAGTATTTATGCAAAAAATAAGCATAAGGTTCCCCCTATTTTTATTCTCAGCCAAATACCAACCAAGCAGCAACAGCCTGATGTTACCAGGGTGGGTGAGAACCATTGTTACTGGCCCTCCCCAGCCTAAATTATGCCAGCCTGTTACCACCTAGGCCCAGGAGTGCCATTTTTGACACTCTGGGCCTGTTGGTACCACCTCTTCCTGGCACCCCTGTGGCGGTGGGTACCGGGGTAATAATTGGGGGTTTGCGATAGCTGTTTTTGTGGCTAACGCTAAGCCTGGCTTAGTAATGCACTCCCTCTCTAAGACTGCTTCCCCTACTAAGCCTGTCAAGTAAATAGAAAAAAAAAAACACAACACGTTTAAAAAAAAAAAAAAAAAAAAGGATATATTCCCAAAAAAAGAAACTCCCCCAAAAGTCCTTGTTAACCATTTTATTAACATTAAACAAAGAAAAAACACTGGTCATCGACGTAGTTCACAGGATACACGGATCTGAAATGAGAAGTAAAAAAAAGTGGTAAAAAAAATGTAACACACACACACATCCCAAATTTACAAAGCTGCAAATTGGTGTTCTGAAGTGATTGTTTTTTTGCTTATGTGAGCCAAATTTATCAACCCCCTGAGATAGTTTAATAAATGTGTCACACATAAGCAAAACCAAAGCAAGAAAAAAATACCTCCAGAACTCTCTCACAAAAGCAACAATGATAAATGTCCCTGATAGGGTATGCCAAGATGGTGCACATTCAAAGCTTGTGTTTATCTGCTTCTTATGTGGCGTCTGTTTTTTCAATGCAATAATAATGCCACAATGCCAGTCCCATTATATTTGGCCAAGGCTAAACTTCTAGTTCCATACAGACTGTATTGATTATATTGCAGGTATTTTTTTTAATGCTAACTCTGCATCACTTATCTTTTTCTTTTTTCCCCTTTAGGCCCTTCTCACAGCTGTTACTTCACAGCATATAGAGATTCACGAAGGAACTGTACTACAAGCAGTAAGAACATGCTACAACATCTACCTGGCCAGCAAAAATCTTGTCAATCAAACCACAGCCAAGGCGACCCTGACACAGATGCTCAATGTAATATTTGCACGGATGGAAAACCAGGCGGTGAGTGTCCAATGTATTTATGTCTGAATGAATCGCCAAACCTGTTCATCTGGCCTCTCACTGTACTAAAGGATCCTTCAGGGGCACCACAAATGGGTGCTAAAGGTCCAGAAGTAGTCAGTCTTATTCCGAGCCTGTCACATTTGCCACTCAGATGTGTTATAGATATGTAATCATATGGGCATGTTAGGGCCTTAACAATAATTTGCTCTGACGTGATTGTCCAACTATACCAGTATACCTGCACTAACCACTGAATGTGCATTCTTTTGCCCCTTGTCTTGCCCTCACCTGATAGAAGAGGTAAGCAGAAGATTCACCTTTATTGTACTACAGGGATTATTATTATTATTATTTTATTTTTTTTAAAGATCATCAGGGTTAGACATGTAATGCAGAATTTACATAAACATTAAAGGTGTCAATACACTTTTTAAGCTGTAGTTGTAAAGATTTGGGGGCAGCTTATCTCTCCCGCAACAGTAGACCAGTGTTTTTCCAAACAGCGTGTCTCCAGCTGTTGCAAAACTACAACTCCCAGCATGCCCGGACAGCCAAAGGCTGTCCGGGCATGCTTGAAGTTGTAGTTTTGCAACAGCTGGAGACACACTGTTTGGAAAACACTGCTTTAGACAGTCGGGCAACTTTTGTTTAAGATGTGTGGGCACCTTAAAGGGTTAGTCTGGCGATTTAAAGGGGTTTTCCAGGAAAAAAAACTTTTTTTGTATATCAACTGGCTCCAGAAAGTTAAACAGATTTGTAAATTACTTCTATTAAAAAAAAAAATCTTAATCCTTCCAATAATTATCAGCTGCTAAAGTTGAGTTGTTCTTTTCTGTCTGGCAACAGTGCTCTCTGCTGACATCTCTGCTTGTCTCGGGAACTGCACAGAGTAGAAGAGGTTTGCTTTGGGGATTTGCTTCTACTCTGGACAGTTCCCGAGACAGGTGTCATCAGAGAGCACTTAGACAGAAAAGAACAACTCAACTTCAGCAGCTCATAAGTACTGAAAGGATTAAGATTTTTTAAATAGAAGTAATTTACAAATCTGTTTAACGTTCTGTAGCCAGTTGATTATACACACATATATATATATATATATATATATATATATATATATATATATACACACCAAAGAACAAAGAGAGCGGCACTCCAGGTACGTGTAACCCAGTGAGGGTGTATTTATTCACACATCTTTAAGAAAGCGCGACGTTTCGGCTCCTCAATAGAGAGCGTGCTTGAGAAAGGCTCTATTGAGGAGCCGGAACGTCACGCTTTCCTACAGATGTGTGAATAAATACACCCTCACTGGGTTACACGTACCTGGAGTGCCGCTCTCTTTGTTCTTTGGTGGATTTCTTTGGGGCCTGAGTCGGACCCTGGAGCTGAGCACCCGACGGGATCTGGAATCCCTGGCAACAGCCACGCATGGTGCTTCTTCATCTGGATTGTTTTTTTATATATATATATAAGTTTTTTTTTCCTGGATAACCCCTTTAAGTTCTTTTTAAAAACTAATCAGGAAAGAGTGGAATTATAAAAGCTCTCATTCACTCCTTTCTCCCACAACGCCACTGGTATCTCTGAGCACCAGTTCCTGCTGTGTGTGGCTTTTGAGTTTGGACACACCCACTCATCCAATCAGCGGCCGCAACGATGTCCCACCTCAGCCACTGATTGGCAGAGCAGGAGCGTGACATCACATCCCCAAACCTCCGTTGTGCAGCTCCATTATACTGATGGCAGTGCGGGAATGAGGATGGTAAAAGAGTGTTCTTTTTGTTATTTTTTCTTTAACTTATGGATTCATAAAAATAAAAAAAGATGTTAATAGCCGGACTACCCCTTTAAGGGGTACTCCGGTGGAAACCTTTTTTTTTTTTTTTTTTTTAAATCAACTGGTGACAGAAAGTTAAACAGATTTGTGAATTACTTTTATTAAAAAATCTTAATCCTTCCAGTTCTTATTAGCTGCTGAATACTACAGAGGAAATTCTTTTCTTTTCCAGCTTTCTGCTGACATCATGACCACAGTGCTCTCTGCTGACCTCTGTCCATTTTAGGAACTGTCCAGAGCAGCATATGTTTTCTATGGGGATTTTCTCCTACTCTGGACAGTTCTGAAAATGGACAGAGCTGTCAGCAGAGAGCACTGTGGTCATGATGTCAGCAGAGAGCTCTGTGTTCCAAAAAGAAAATAATTTTCTCTGTAGTATTCAGCAGCTAATAAGTACTGGAAGGATTAAGATTTTCTAATAGAAGTAATTTACAAATCTGTTCAACTTTCTGGCACCAGTTTATTAAAAAAAAAAGTTTTCCACCGGAGTACCCCTTTAAGGTAGTTCATATTAGTGCAACATCCTGTCCATCTGTTTCAGTTCCCATCTCTCCCAATCTTTACAGATAACAGGAAGAGCAGGTTGTGCTTTAGATGGGTACAGGAGGTAGCTTTCCTGCTCTTGTCTCACACTACACAGCAGGTCAACAATGGTGGAAAGCAGGCTAGAATCAAAGGAATAGACGGCAATGCTACATATGGGGATGCAGGACATTGTGTCTTCTCAGGGGTAACTAACGCAAACTGCAAGTGTGCCAGTACCATTACTTGGTGAAATATCGAGGGACGCCATTTTACATTTGTATAAAGGTGTTTTTCATTACTGAAGGGGTTATGCAGCCTCATAATAGCTTAGTGAATTTCGTGTAAAGTCATGACTGAGCAGAGTTTGGGCTTTTTTGGTTGTTATTTCTTTAGCTTGAGGGCATTTGGCAGAAATAAACATTAGAAAGATGCTGTTTTCCGCACCTTCACATCTTAGTAGAGGAATTCCATTTACTCTAACATTTTAGGGTGGGTTCTCTCATATCTGATATAATTTGCATCTGGTGGCATTGCACTCAATCAAAAAACTTTGCATGCAGCTTTTTTTAATCTGATGAGTTGACTGCTTCAATGCCATATCCATTTTCTCTTGAAATCTGCTACAAGTAAAAGTATGATACAAGTGAATGGAGTTTTTAAAACCCTTCCATTACTGAAAACATTCCCATAGGTTAAATTCCTCATTAGTTACACCAGCACGTTTTAATAAAAATAGTTTTTGTAAGGGAAGGTTCACACGTGCTGTATTTTGCTGCATATTTTCTGCTGTGTATTTTCCTTCCTATTGAAGTCATTGAGAAGCAAAATACACAGCTGATTTTGCTACTCATTGACTTCAATGGGTAGGAAAATAAGCAGCAGCAAATACGCCATGTGTGACCCCACCCTAAAGATGAATTTTCCTTTTTTCAGCTCCAAGAAGCAAAACATATGGAGAAGGAACGACACAAACAGCAGCATCATCTGCAGCACTCTCCACTAAGCCACCATGAGCTGGAATTGCCACAGATGAGACACATTATAGAGCAGACAGATCAGCTGGCTCGGGAGCATGACGGTGAAATGGACCGACATCCGAGCTATGGAGAAAATGTAGAACAGGAAAATGGATATGATGCTCAAACCACAGAGAATGAGAATCCTGATGTGGACCAGTCTGCACACACTGAAGGTATGTGGGTGAAGGTTGCTACCAGACTGAGTGTAGTGTGCTACTGTTACCTGTGTAGATAATATTATTATTATATACCTTTGGTATACTTAGGTCCAGTCCTACCAGTTTGGGTTTCAGGCAGATTGATAAATCTGGGCCAGTGTGCCAAGTGGAAAAAGTGTTTAAAGGGGTATTCCATGAAAAAACGTTTTTTTACATATCAACTGGCTGCAGAAAGTTAAACAGATTTGTAAATTACTTCTATTAAAAAATCTTAATCCTTTCAATAATTATCAACTGCTGAAGTTGAGTTGTTGTTTTCTGTCTGGCAACAGTGTGCAGTTCCCGAGACAAGCAGAGATGTCAGCAGAGAGCAGAGTAGAAGAGGTTTGCTATGGGGATTTGCTTCTAAACTGGGCGGTTCCCAAGACACGTGTCATCAGAGAGCACTTAGACAGAAAAAAACAGCTCAACTTCAGCAGCTCATAAGTACTGAAAGGATTAAGATTTTTTAATAGAAGTAATTTACAAATCTATTTAACTTTCTGGAGCCAGTTGATATATAAAAAAAAAGTTTTTTTTCCTGGATAACCCCTTTAAGCATACTTTTTCATCATTGTAGCTTACTCTTAATGTTTTTAACGGATCCTCTGTAGTTGCATGGCTAATTGTTTGGTCCTCAGGGGGTGGACGGTCCCTGTTTGCCAGCAGTATATGGACCCAGTTTCTTGAATGCTATTTATTGATTTATTTTACTAGAGTGGGCAGACCTGCTTCACTGGTTGCACAGAGACGATCATCTCCTCTTCTGATCTGTCAGGGAGCTGACAGCTGAATGCACTCTGCACTGGGCTGTCTGTTCAGGAGAGCAGGAAGCTAGCTGATTGGCAGACGGGTGTGCACACTTAAGATAGTAAACCCCTCCCACACTTCTGGATCTCCCGTCTGATTGTGAAGTCACATCAGACACCCAGAAGTGAAGAAAAGCTGAAGACTGCTAGTTAAAAAGAAGTGAGACACCTAGTGGCCTAAGTATATAACTTTGATAAGATATTAACGAATGCACTTTATTGAAACCAATTGAAAAGTTGATTAACATAATATGATGAATAAAAAAATGGATTGAAATGATAGTAACACTTTAATTATTTTAATATTAGTAAAATCATCATTGAATGTCATCACTTGCTAGTCTTTCTGTATCATTTGACAATCAAGCTACATAGTTGTGTCATCAGCCATTACTAACACTAAATGGGTGTGTTCACATGTTCAGGTTTTTAATTGCAATTATTGAATACAAAACCAAATGGAGGAAGCATATAAAAGTAACAAAGAGACTCTTTTTAAATCCATTCCCAGCTTTGCATTCAGTGATTTCAAGTAAAAACCCTTAAAACATGTGCATAACAGGCTAAAGTTAGCAGCAAATACTACATGGTTTTGGACTGGGCCCATTATGTTGATTCTTTTTATTATGAACTTTCTTAACACCACTGAAGCTTTGTTCACACATTAAAGGGGTACTCCTGCCGCGGTGCCAGCTCACAAACAGCCGGGGATAAGATGTCTCACCGCGGGGGTCCCGCCGCTGGGGACCCCCGCAATCTTGTGCTCGTCATGGCCGTCACACCCTCTCCCATAGACTTGCATAGCGGGGGGGTGATGTCACACGGGGCGGATTCGTGACGTCACCATACTCCGGCCCCGTGGTCGCCACCCGGCTGTTTGTGAGCTGGCACCGCGGCGTGCAGCTCAAACAGGTGGGTGGCGAGCACAAGATTGCGGGGGTCCCCAGCGGCAGGACCCCCGCAGTGAGACATCTTATCCCCTATCCTTTGGATAGGGGATCAGATGTCTCAGGGCCAGAGTACCCCTTTAATGTGTGAACAAAGCTTCAGTGGTGTTAAGAAAGTTCATAATAAAAAGAATCAACATAATTGGCCCAGTCCAAAACCATGTATAGGTAGTATTTGCTGCTAACTTTAGCTTGTTATGCACATGTTTTGTTTTTCTATCTTTGCACAAATCAATTTTCTCTCTTACTCTTTTTTTTTTCTTTTTTACTGCCAGAATACTAGACCTGAGAAGGCTCAATGCCAGAAACATTCATTTAGTAAACCTTTTGTCTTAACGTTTAGTATCTCTAAATATTCTTCTTCTCAGATCACTCCAAACCAGATTTGGCAATAGGAGTAGATGGCAGTAATGAGTGTGAAGAAAACACCCAGGATATTATTCAGAGTATAATACAGGAAATGCTCAAGTCTGTAGTGGGAGGTAAGATGTGAATTAAAGCCATAGAATACTATTTTGAGAAGAGCACCCCCTCATCCTGATGGGGGATTTCATGCAACAGATTTTACAGTTAACCATACGTTATGTATAATGGTTGTTTTCTTTAAAGGAAATGGTCATCCTGTTCACTCATATTAAACCCAATACACTGGGTTATAGTGTGGGTGAACAGGAGACCGATGCAGGGTCTCTGACTAATATACCTTCTGTCCGGTGCCCGGTCCCTCTGAAGATCCTCTTCCATATTTGCTGAATTGCGTTCTGGAGGCGGGCCTGCCGGCTGGATTTGAATTTTCATGGTTCCTAGTCATGTGAGCGCTTGTGCCTACTGAGCGCTCACGTGACTAACGACCATAAATATTCAAATTCAGCCGGCGGGCCGCCTCCAGCACAAAATTCAGCTCAGAAAAAAGCGGATATGTGTATTAATCAGAGACCACGCATCGGTCTCCTGTCCTGTCCAAAGGATAGGGGACAAGATTAGAGATGAGCGAACTTACAGTAAATTCGATTCGTCACGAACTTCTCAGCTCGGTGATTGCTGACTTTTCCTGCATAAATTTAGTTCAGCTTTCCGGTGCGCCCGTGGGCTGGAAAAGGTGGATACAGTCCTAGGAAAGAGTCTCCTAGGACTGTATCCACCTTTTCCAGCCCACAGGAGCACCTGAAAGCTGAACTAATTTATGCAGGAAAAGTCAGCAACCGCCGAGCCGAGAAGTTCGTGACGAATCGAATTTACTGTAAGTTCGCTCATCTCTACATAAGATTTCAGATCTCACGATGCAGGGGTCATCAAGAGGGGGAGGGGTTGTAATGTCACACCCCACCCCCTCAATGCAAGTCTATGGGAGGGGGCGTGGCAGCCGTGACTTCCATTGGGGGGGGAGCGGGGCATGATGTCACGAGGGGGCGGGGCCATGATGTCACGATTCTCTGGCCTATGCATCGCCAGTCTTCAGGCACAGAGTGAAGCTTGCTCCGTGCACCAGATGACAGGGGGTGCTGCAGGAGAGATCGTGGGGGTCCCACCTTTGGATAGGGGATAAGATGTCTAGGGGCGGAATACCCCATTAAGAGGAAAATCCCCATAGCAGAACACTTTCCAATGTAATTTTGTGTGCAATAGAATTGTTTGTAAGTCTTTAATAATGACCATCTACATTTTTAACTTAACACGGGAGATAAGTGTTAACATTTGTCCAGTTGTAGAATAGTGGGAATTTTTTATTAAATTCTAAGCTTACTTTATTTCTATTTTTATAAAGGTAGATTTCCGAATACTGTGTAATGCTTATGGGCCAGATTTGTCAGGCTGCTTTAGAATTTGGCTTATTGTCAGACTGCATGGTCTGTGTTTACACCACCTACTAGTTGCCCTACTTTAAGTGAATATGTTGGCACATTTTTATTTTTTTTGTCACAGTTAAGCATGCCCCAGTCACACCCCTTCCTATTAAACTACATCTTCATGTAAGGTGCAGACACCTTCTGGCAGCCAGATCTGGCAGGGCAATTTCTAAACTGGCTGCTGCCATATATCTGCTGAACCCGTGCCGTACCCTATTCAGTTCAGTGAACTGGACAAAGTCATGATCAGTCGGGTAATTTTCCAACTGTATTCGGCTTTTGGTCCAGACTGAAAACTGCAGCAAACCTGTTTTCAGTCTAGCAAATGCCATTAACGTTCGTAATTGTAACAGGAGTCATGACGGGCAAAGAGGATCCCATTCACTTGAATGGGATTCCTCTAACATCCGTTATGACTCCTGTTATTCCGCTGTAAGATAGCAGGAGAAAAAGACGTCGCAAGCACAAATTTTTCTCCCGCTATCTTCTTATGGCCATGGTACTACCGGGCACAAACTGTAGTGTGAATGAAGCCTTAGAACAGCAGTCTGTGCTCCACAGTAGCTTTTCTTAATGTAACCATGCTCCCACTGATACACCAGTGAACCTTTTTATAGGGGTACTCCACTGGCCAGCGTTCAGGAAGTAAATGTTCAGAACGTTGTTTTTGCGCTGCGGGGGTCATCCACGCCCCTCGTGACATCACTGACATGCCCCCTCAATGCAAGTCTATGGGAAGGAGCATGATGGCCATGGCAATCAAATTATATGTACCAGTACTTAGATTAGTCACCTCCAGATCTTGCAAAACTGCAGCTCCCAGCATGCCTGGACATGCTGGGAATGGAAGTTTTGCAACAGCTGGTGGTGCACAGTTGGAGGACCCATGCTATAGATGATCCATTAGTACAGAGATGTGATGTGGGGCTATAGCTAAGCTACAATGTCTACAAGGAGCCTCAGGTAGTCTGAGACCCTCATCACTGTTTCAGGCTGCTGATCTGTCCCCTCTTCTGCCTACTAAGTTTGGCTGCTGTTTATAGGACATATACAGTCATGGCCGTGAATGTTGGCACCCCTGAAATTTTTCAAGAAAATTAAGTATTTCTCACAGAAATGGATTGCAGTAACACATATTTTGCTGTACACATGTTTATTCCCTTTGTGTGTATTGGAACTAGAGGGAAAAAAGCAAATTGGACATACTGTCACACCAAACTCAATAATTGGGCTGGACAAAATTATTGGCACCATTTCAAAATTGTGGAAAAGATTGTTTCAAGCATGTGATGCTCCTTTAAACTCACCTGGGGCAAGTAACAGGTGTGGTCAAATATGAAAATCACACCTGAAAGCAGATTAAAAGGAGATAAGTTCACTTAGTCTTTGCATTGTGTTTCTGTGTGTGCCACACTAAGCGTGGACAACAGAAAGAGGAGAAGAGAACTGTCTGAGGACTTGAGAACCAAAATTGTGGAAAAATGTCAACAATCTCAAGGTTACAAGTCCATCTCCAGAGATCTAGATTTACCTTTGTCCACAGTGCGCAGAATTATCAAGAAGTTTCAACCCATGGCACTGTAGCTAATCTCCCTGGGTGTGGACGGAAGAGAAAAATTGATAAAAGGTGTCAATGCAGGATAGTTCCGATGGTGGATATGCAGCCCCAAACAAGTCCCAAAGATATTCAAGCTGTCCTGAAGGCTCAGGGGGCATCAGTGTCAGCGCGAACTATCCGTCGACATTTAAATGAAATAAATCGCTATGGCAGGAGACCCAGGAGGACCCCACTGCTGACACAGAGACATAAAAAAGCATGACTACGTTTTGCCAATATGAATTTGAGTAAGCCAAAATCCTTCTGGGAAAATGTCTTGTGGACAGATGAGACCAAGATGGATTTTTTTGGTAAAGCACATCATTCTACTGTTTACCGAAAACAGAATGAGGCATACAAAGAAAAGAACACAGTACTTACAGTGAAATATGGTGGAGGCTCAATGATGTTTTGGGGTTGATTTGCTGCCTCTGGTACTGGGTGCCTTGAATGTGTACAAGGCATCATGAAATCTGAGGATTACCAACAGATTTTGGGTCGCACTGTATAGCCCAGTGAAAGTTGGGTTTGCGTCCGAGATCTTGGGTCTTCCAGCAGGACAATGACCCAAAACATACGTCAAAAAGCACCCAGAAATGGATGGTACCAAAGTGCTGGAGAGTTCTGAAGTGGCCAACAATGAGTCCAGATCTAAATCCCATTGAACACCTGTGGAGAGATCTTAAAATTGCTGTTGGGAAAAGTTGCCCTTCCAATAAGAGAAACCTGGAGCAGTTTGCAAAAGAAGAGTGGTCCAGTATTCCGGCTGAGAGGTGTAAGAAGCTTATTGATGGTTATAGGAAGCAACTGATTTCAGTTATTTTTTCCAAAGGGTGTGCAAGCAAATATTAAGTTGAGGGTGCCAATAATTTTATTCGGACCATTTTTGGAGTTTGGTGTGACATTATGTCCAATTTGCTTTTTTCCCTCCCTTTTTTTATTTAGATCCAATACACACAAAGGGAATAAACGTGTATACCAAAACATGTGTTACTGCAATCCTCTTCTGTGAGCGATACTTCATTTTCTAGAAATGTTCAGGGCTCCCAACATTTACGACCATGACTGTATTACATTTTCACTAGGTTGTGTCTACATAGAGAGAGCTGATATCTAATACAGCAGGGGCAGAAAGATCATAAAGTAGAGAACATTAAACCTCCAGTGAGAACCAGATGAGTATCAGGTAATTACCTCTCATATATACTGAGTCAGATAAACCTAAGGCAAGTTTTACACATGTGGATTGTGGTATGTTTTTTGGAGTGCCTCATCCTGACTGTGACCTAAATTGACAGCATCATAGATCTCTATTATGCTCTTGATTCGGGGGATTAAACCTGTGGTCAAGATGAGACACTGGGCTGTAATACTGCACCCGTAACACACTCATGTTACACCAGTCTTAGAAAAGTGCAGCCTGCAGGGTCACTTTGATATCAAATGAATGCACTGCAAGGTAGGAGACAATTGGAAAACAAAATACAATAATAATATATCTTGGAGCAATGCATATTTTCTTTTTTGTGATTAATAGAGCTGTAGAAGTTTCTGGTGTTCCGGTGTCTGACCGGCAGGGAATGTGCGGTTTGTTAAATGGGCACTGTCAGATACAAAAACTTTTGATATGTTGTAAAGCATGTATAACCAATAGGTTTTGCAATTGCTTTCATTAGAAAAATTTCAGTATTTCATACTGAAAGAGCCAGTCAAACAGCTGCCCCCCCCCTCCCAGCCTACTTGAACACATACTAGTTCTGCTGTGTCCATGCGTCATCACCTATGTCATGGACACACTTCCTTGATTGACAGCTATGAGCGCAGGGCTCACAGCTGGAGGAAAAATCCTCCCACTGTCAGCTTGTGTCCCGCTAATGTCAGTGAGGACAAGCTGGGAGTTGTAATTTTGCTAATGCCAGGGGACATGTGAGCAGACAGCATACTGAGGGAGGGGGCGGAGACCTGCACAGTGAGGCCACACCCCCTCCCTTTGAATTGAATTCAGACTAGTGAGCTAAATTAAAAGTGTAATAAAAAAATAAATAAAGGTGCTAGACACATAAAATAGATATATGTACATGGTCAGGATTAGGTACTGAGTGATATATTAAAGGGTTTCTCCGGTGCTTACACATCTTATCCCCTATCCAAAGGATAGGGGATAAGATGCCTGATCGCGGGAGTCCCGCAGCTGGGGACGCCCGCGATCATGCACGCGGCTCCCCGTTAGTAATCAGTCCCCGGAGCGTGTTCGCTCTGGGTCTGATTACGAGCGACTACAGGGCGGGCGGCCTGTGACGTCACTCCTGCGCCGGCGTGTGACGTCACGCTCCGCCCCGCAATGCAAGCCTAGGGGAGGGGGCGTGATAGGGGATAAGATGTTTAAGCACCGGAGAACCCCTTTAAAAAAAAAATAATTGTTTGATCTGACGGGTACGGTTTAAGGCATCAAGTTATAACATAATTTAAATAGTTAATAACTTGCAGCACCTTTTGGTCCTGGCCTTTACAAACGTGAGTGCACTTTCCTGACACACACAGTGTTCACAAGCAGATGAGTACCTTATCACATTATACACGTATTAGATCTGCCTCCTGTCGTTCATATAATTGGCGCTGTTATTAATCTTCTGCCCGGTGGTGCCCCACGTGATCCCAGGAATTGTTGTTATTTCTGATATGTTCTTTTGCTTATTAAGCTTTGCTTGTTTCTATAAATAATTTTTTGATTTACATGTAATGATCTAAACCTGCTGATGTGTCCGCGAATACAAAAGTAATAATCTCAAGTTAATTAATTATTAGTATCATTTTAATAGACTTGCGTTTACTCCACTTCATACTCAGGTGATGAGACCATCCATATTGAATGTGCTGCAAGAACATCAGAAGATGGCAGTGATGGGGATGCTATTCATGCCAATGGTATACCTGGCACACCGATATCTATGTCATACACCCCCTCCCTACCAGATGACAGGCTGTCCGTCTCCTCCAATGACACTCAGGCAAGGAATTCCTGTTGATGAAATTAATGTCCGTATTTAGAATACAGTAATGCTAGAAAGTCTTGATATTGTAGATAACTGATATTGTAGTTGTACCGGATTTGCACGTTGCAGCCATGTCTTCTGTTATTGCTTCTGAACAGTAGAAAGCGGTTATATACTAATGTATATAATAATATGGCTGCAGTGTTTATTTGAATAGTTATGTTTGGTAGCTTTAGTGGTCTATAGTTTTTCTGTGTCTGTACTTTCAGGAAACCTGAGGCTCTTCTTTTAGGGTAAGGTCTCACAAGAGCTGGGCGGTAGAGATGCAGCCGCAGTGCAGACATGCTGTTTCATGCAATTTATTACTCATTGTTAATGGACGCACCATTTCGCAAACTACAAATATTTTACTGCAAAACCATGTAGGCAATAATAACTTTTAATAATGCATTTTTAATAATACATTTTGCAGATTTTGCAAAAAAAAAAAACATTAACAATCAATAGAAACCTCTGAGGAACAGTATGTCCGCGTGATTTTCAACCACATCATGGCCATGTCTCTGTCTTCCAGCATCTGCACTGTGATTACCTAACATAACATGGTCCAATAAGATGTTTCTATAGTTAAAGGGTTACTCCCCTGGAAAAAAAGTCGACTGATGCCAGAAAGTTAAACAGATTTGTAAATTACTTTGATTTAAAAATCTTAATCTTTCTAGTACTTATCAGCTTCTATTTGCTCCACAGGAAGTTCTTTTCTTTTTGAATTTCCTTTCTGTCTGACCACAGTGCTCTCTGCTGACATCTCTGCTCATTTTAGTAACTGTCCGGAGTACAAACAAATCCCTATAGCAAACCTCTCCATCTCTGGACAGTTCCTAAAATGGACAGAGGTGTCAGCAGAGAGCACTGGGGTCAGACTGAAAAGGAAATTCAAAAAGAAAATAAAAACTTTCTGTGGAGCAAATAGAAGCTGATAAGTACTTGAAGGATTAAGATTTTTAAATAGAAGTAATTTACAAATCTGTTTAACTTTCTGGCACCAGTTGATTTAAAAAACAAAAAGTTTTCCACGGAAGTACCCATTTAACTGGGAAAACATTGGTTAAAGGGGTTGTCCGCTGCCCTGCAGTTCGGAGCTCTGCTCACGGCGTCCGGAAGTTCATTACTCCGAATGCTGTGTGCGGGCTTCCGTGTTCGCAGCCGCCGGGCGTGACGGCACGCCCCGCCCCTTCGTGACGTCTCGCCCGCCCCCTCAACGAAAGTCTATGGGAAGGGGGCGTGACCGCTGTCACACCCCCTTCCCATAGACTTTGGTAGAGGGGGCGGGTGTGACGTCACGAGGAGGCGTGCGTGACGCCACGAGGGGGCGGGCGAGACGTCACGAAGGGGCCGGGCGTGACGTCACGCCCGGCGGCCGCGAACATGGAAGCCCGCACACAGCGTTCGGAGTAATGAACTTCCGGACGCTGTGAGCGGAGCTCCGAACTGCAGGGCAGCGCACAACCCTTTAATACAGGCAGGATGATTGTAAACCCATGTGGCAGGGCCCTATCTCCCTCTATATCAGTGTGTCATTTACTGTGTCTCCTTCATGCTATGTATTTAAACCTTGTCATAGTACAGTACAACACACAGGAACCAGGGGCACTATATAAGTAAATAAATAATAGTAACAGGATGAGTGTTCAGAAATGACATGACCAAGTCCATAAAGTATTCCTTTCTTCTTTATAGGAATCGGGAAATATGTCAGGGCCTACTCCTGGTGCTAAGTTCTCTCATATTTTACAAAAGGATGCCTTCCTAGTTTTTAGGTCACTATGTAAATTATCTATGAAACCACTGTCTGATGGACCGCCAGACCCAAAGTAAGTATTATTGCTGATTTTAATCTCCTTTAGACTGATCCAAAAGTGCCAGTCACTCATTTTCCACAACAAAATGTCAGAAAGAAATCCAGCTCACCACTCCAATGTAGTGCATGGATCTGTGCCCAGCATGGCGCACAATGTGCAGAAAAAGACGTTTATCCAGCATTTGGAAACGATAGCTTTATTGAAGATCACTAAGATCACTTGGCACTGTTAAAACCGACCATACCATAGGACGCGTTTCGAGCGCATGCACTCGAAACGTGTCTTAGGTATGGTCAGTTTTAACAGTGCTAAGTGATCTTAGTGATCTTCAATAAAGCTATCGTTTCAAAGTGCTGGATAATCGTCTTTTTCTACTCATTTTCCAGAGTATTAAATGGGTTAAATTGAAATGAATGTCTTTCAATATGTATTTCATCAATAGTTAATTCTTACCCCTATAGCTATTGCATCCAGACATCTCATTGGTGTATGTGCGGCACACCTGGCTGAAAGAGAGCCTGTCAGGTCCCTGGGACGCTCAGAAACCAGTCCCAGGACCTTACAGGTGAGGAGAACAGTGTTCTGCGCCGTTCTCCTTAGCTTTATGCGAATTAACCCATCGTGAATAGTATCCAGTCATTGAGGAGGAGACCTTCCAGTCACTTTGTCCATCTCCTGTCCAGCCAGAGTACCTGGGAGCCACTTAGATAACAGCCACTTAGATTGCTTCTCTCGTTCCGAAGGACCATTGGAAATGACAGCTGGGGTCCAATTGGCTGCTTTCCTTTATGTCATTTTTCTTATAATAATTTATCTATAGTAATATGCAAATATGAAAAAAAATTGAATGTATTTCTAATTGTGAATTGGTATGTGGACATTTGTGTATGCTTATTGTCCTGTATACTAAGGCCAAAAGGGCAATGTGTTCCCAGTTTAGAAAAAATGTCTATAAAGAAACATGAACAGAGAATATTATGAAGGTTAAATTAATGTTTTAAGTCACGTAATTGGAAGTGATGTCTCAGTAACTTACAGCATCTTGCTGTCAGGTGAAATCATGAGAAACATTTCTGTGTTTGCCTGATGGAGAGAAAAGGCCGACATTGAGCGGTCAAGCCGTCATATCTCCATTTTGCTGTTGGAGGGTATAGGTCCGAGTTCCATATCTTGTAGCTCTCCCGATGTTGCAATACTACATCTGCAGTCTCGCTCGGATAGGCTTCGGCGGTCACTGCTTGATAGAAATGATTATTTTGAAACAACTGAAGAGCTACAGGTTGGAGAACTCTGGTATGGGTTATTATTTTTTCAGCATATTGGGGCACTTATCTACTGCTTCGGCAGCTTTTTAAATGGCACTTATAGACAGCTGTGTTTGTGGTTCTTGTGCTTTGTCACTATGGAGGATGGTGCTGGCTGACTAGGAGAAAGGCCTTTGTAGTGGGACTGAGGAGGTAAAGATTTTCCTGGAGGAAAGTGCCAAAAGGTGTATGGAGTCTTATACTATGTGCAATGTTCCAATAGGAAAATAATATGCTCAGTAGTCCTCCATCAGAAAGATTTGATTTGAGGTCACCTATTGAAGGTATTGTCCCCACAAGCCGATGCCCGGCCCCTTTGAGCTTTGAAACATTACTATTTGCCAAGCCAGAATTTGCTCCAGAAGTAAGAGTTTCCCATCTGTAGACAGCTTTTTGGGGCATTGCCCCTCATTAGTAAAGAGCAACCTGTAGTGTATTGTTTTTTGTTTTTTATTTTTTTTATTTGCATTAAAGGAGAACTCCTGCTGTATTTATTTTCCTAATTAGGCTTAGTATGTGGGAAAAATTAAATAAATAACTTCTACTTACCTTCAGTGCTCCCCCAGTGCCTCCGATGTCCTGCTTGGGACGTGTCGGGCCCAGTGTGTCATTCTGAAGCTCAGCCAATCGCTGGCTCCAGTGATGTCCCTCCTGCTGAGTCTCTGTATGACACACTGGGCCCGTTGCGTCTGCAGATGACAGACATGCTGCAGCTTTAGGAAAACTATCACTGTGGGGACTGGAGCAGGACACTGGAGGCATGGCGGGAGAGCTGGAGGTAAGTGATGTTTTATTTTATTTTTATTTTTTATATCACTCACAATGGCCATAATGAGAAAAAAAAACCTCCTGCCAGTGTTCTCCTTTAGGAAGTCTAGTAAAATAAAAAGAAGAAATTTAAAGTATTAGCAAAGCACATACATTTTTAATAGTATAGGTAAATGAGGACCACTGGTTCCCCCAACTTGCCTCTTAGTGATATCCTTAAATACTGGATGAATATAGAGGCAAATGTGCAGCTGGTTACTCACTCCTCGCTGCCTTCTGTACTCTGATCACTAAGACAGGAACAGGAAGCTAAATGTGATCAGTGGGCTGCTTCCTGTCGCAGTGATAACACATGCGACCATGTGAAATGTAGAACAGCTTACATCACATTAGGGAGCTAGCAACAAACATGTTTCGGGCTCTTCCTGCTCTTAGTCATGGTTAGCCATGACTAAGGAGCCCCAAACATGTTGGTAGCTGCCATGTGTGCTGTGAACTTTTATCTTCATTGGTGAAGCACAGGGGATTCCTTTTTTGATTACTATGTGTTTATCTGTTGGTTGTCTGGATCAGATTAGAGGATACAGTCCTTAAGCACACTACTGTCACCAGCTACTAAGGCTTATAAGGAACATTGCTGTCACTGTAAGTTTTGTCACATTACACGGGTTTCCCACAAGGCTATCACTATTTTTTCTCTTACATGATCTCTTGTCCCTGCTATTGTTGTTGTTATTATTTTTATTATTGTAGTCACTACCTTTAAAAATATTATCTGATGGTGCAGCAGCAGCAAGGAAATTACAATTCTCTGTTAGCTGGTAAGCACATAATATGGCATTGCTTCTGCTGCTCTACAAAGAACAACCTCTGTCTCATCTGTTTGTCCAAATGTAGCACACGGACAATCCCTTTAATGATATATTAAAAAATATCAGGGTCAAAAACCGACTGTTCGTTTGGAGGAACAGCCGTGCGTTGGAGTCCGTGAGCTGACTTCATGGTCTGCATAAAAAAATGTCCTAGATTTGACATTTGCTGCTTTTAGTGAAATATTGAGGTTTGTTTTAAGGGGTTACTCTGTCAGATTTAAAGGGGTACTCCGCTGCTCAGCGTTTGGAAAAAAAAAATGCTCCGAACGCTGGAGCCGTTGCCAGGAGCTCATGATGTCATAGACCCGCCCCTTCATGACGTCACTCCCCGCCCCCTCAATGCAAGTCTATGAGAGGGGATGTGACGGCCATCACGCCCCCTTCCATAGACTTGCATTGAGGGGACGGGGCATGACATCATGAGGGGGTGGGGCAATGAGGTCACAAGCTCCTAGCGCTGGCCCCAGCGTTCGGAACAGTTTGTTTCAAACCCTGAGCAGTGGAGTACCCCTTTTAAGGAAAAAAATGCATTGTTTACCTGTCTGCCCCATTTATAAAAAACAACAAGAATCTATTTGATTTGTGGGTCGTTTCCTTTTTTTTGTCAATGCCAGAAAACCAGGTGGAACAGTTACTCAGTACAACAGTTCCCAGAATGCATGGTTGTTCTTCAGCTCACCATAGTTCTCCCACCCTGCCTACTCCCCTTTCACAGCACTGCTGCCAGCTCCTCTCCCAGAGCTGTGGATTCAGTGCCCTGTTTCTCTCTTTTAGGATATGTTTACACACTGCAGGTCTCCAGCTTTTTTTTTTTGCAGAAACAATGCACATTTTCTGTAACTGGTCTTCAACAGATCTTCAGCAGTGTGTGAACGTATGTTTGCATTTACTGTATACATTGCATATTTTATGCTGTGCAAATAAACATAAATAAGGAGATGAAGACGGCATCAAATGGACAACATAAAATCTGCAGTACGTGTGAACATATCCCAAGGGTGAATTCATATGTGGCAGATTAGTTAAAAATTTCTGCAACTGTCCTATTCAATGGAAATAGTCTTGTTCAGAAAAATGGAACTGTTTCTGAGTTGCAGAAATCTCTGCAACAAATCTGCTACTGAACGCACCCTTAAACCGTTAGTCAACAACTGCTGTATTCATTTTCTGCCTGTTCCTCTGCCTGTGACATAATTCGAGGTAAGGCAGCATGATATTACTGCATCTCATTCTTACCTAAATACCCAAATAAAGTTTTATTTCCCCCTCTACAAAGGAAATCAAACAGATATGTGCATAACAGGGCTGTGCGAGGTGGTGATTTAGGCTGTAGAGGCTCGTCATTGTTGATGACATCACTCGGGGGGGGTGGGGGGTGGCTGGGGAAGCTCCAGCTTAGAAAGAATATTTAGTCAAGCCTTCTGAGACAGCAGAGGAGGGAGTAGTTGTGAGGTGCTGAGGTGCTAAGACAAAACCACTCTGACAATGAGAGGATTACACAACTTCCTGTCTGGGATATTTTAACCCCTTAAGGACCAGAGCGTTTTTTGCACATCTGACCACTGTCACTTTAAACATTAATAACTCTGGAATGCTTTTAGTTATCATTCTGATTCCGAGATAGTTTTTTCGTGACATATTTTACTTTAACATAGTAGTAAATTTTTGTGGTTACTTGCATCCTTTCTTGGTGAAAAATAGAGATGAGCGAACTTACAGTAAATTTGATTCATCACGAACTTCTCGGCTCGGCAGTTGATGACTTATCCTGCATAAATTAGTTCAGCTTTCAGGTGATCCGGTGGGCTGGAAAAGGTGGATACAGTCCTAGGAAAGAGTCTCCTAGGACTGTATCCACCTTTTCCAGCCCACGGAAGCACCTGAAAGCTGAACTAATTTATGCAGGATAAGTCATCAACTGCCGAGCCGAGAAGTTCGTGACAAATCGAATTTACTGTAAGTTCGCTCATCTCTAGTGAAAAATCCCCAAATTTGCTGAAAAATTTGAAAATTTTGCATTTTTCTAACTTTAAAGCTTTCTGCTTGTAAGGAAAATGTTTATTACAAATATATATTTTTTTTTGATTCACATATAAAATAAGTCTACTTTATGTTGGCATCATAAAATTTATGAGTTCTTACTTTTGGAAGACACCAGAGGGCTTCAAAGTTCAGCAGGAATTTTCACAAAATTTTCAAACTCGATATTTTTCAGGGACCAGTTCAGTTTTGAAGTGCATTTGAAGGGTCTTCATATTAGAAATACCCCATAAATGACCCCATTATAAAAACTAAACCCCCCCAAAGTATTCAAAATGACATTCAGTAAGTGTTTTAACCATTTAGGTGTTTCACAGGAACGATTTCAGCAGGCATCTGGCTCCGGTCCCCAACCAGCTAGCAGGGGGGACCGGATTTCCCACGGGCGTATGGATACGACCTGTGTCCTTAAGGACTCTGAATGGGTGTATCCATACGCCCTGTGTCCTGAAGAGGTTAAGCATAAAAGCAAAAACATACTGAAACGAGCACCATTAGTGATAACACTATATTAGTAAGTTATATATCTTGTGGTGATAGCTTTATTTACATACAATTTTCTGATGCTGGAATACTAAGCAACTGTTCCTTTATTATATCATTTGTAAATGAGATAATTGTGATAAAAATGCATGTATCAATTAAGCTGTGTTCACATCATGGGATATGAACATGTTTAGCATGTGTGCTAGAAAGAAAACAATTGGGGGGGGGGGGGGGGAGAGAGAGATTTATCAAAACCTGTCCAGAGGAAAAGTTGCTGAGTTGCCCCTTCTTACATTTTTCAGAGGCCTTTTCAAAAATGAAAGAAGCGATCTGATTGGTTGCTATGGGCAACTCAGCAACTTTTTCTCTGAACAGGTTTTGATAAATCTCCCTTCTGGTGCTTTAACTGAATGTATCCATAGTCTGCCCCTCACCTGTTAAAGACCAGGAGAGTCACCTGTTGGTCTCTCTAAGGCCACTATATGTCGGTGTACAGGGATCAGCCCTGAGGCACGACTGATCAAAACTTGTGACATGTTGAAAGTTTTTTAGGTGATAGGTACATGTTGGAGGTCTCTCTCGGTTAGTGTTTGCCAAATAGCGTCCCTACAACTGTTGCTAAATTACAATTCCCAGCATACCGGGAGAATCAGTTTTGCAACAGCTGGAGTCACACTGTTTGGGGACTACTCCTGACTTGTGGATCGTGTTGTAAACAGAAAACTCCTGTTTTATAAATCTAGGAAGTTGTCATTCCTCAACATTCGCCCTGTTCTAACCCCACTCTCCGGCTCCATTTAACCCTCTATGACCTATATTTCCTTTATTTACCTATGTTTTAGTTTTCTTTTCTCTGCATATTGCAGAATGTTCAGATTAATGGAATAAGATACAATAAAATAGAATGTTATTGGATTTGGCCTATTTGTCGGTCTTCATGGTGATTGCAGATAGCGCTTTCTTAGGCTGAGCTCCAGGCTGTGTTGTAAATAATAGGACTGGATGATTGCAGTGTTATGGTTCATACCTGACATTGAAAACCATTGTGATCATCACTTAGCAACACGGATGGTCCTTTATTATGTGTAAATAAGGTTAAATCTACCTGAGGAATGTTGGCACATTTTTATCATTAGCCTGGAATATCCGGATGTTGTATTATTCGTACAAAATCTCCATTGACTGTAATATCTGTAAGCAACTGGAACATATATAAGAATTTATATATATATATATATATATATATATATATATATATATATATATATTCACCTCAGCTATTTTAGAATGCTTAAGGGTCTATTCACACGTACAGTATTCTGCACAGATTTGATGCGCAGGAGTTCAAACTGTGTTCAGTTTACATTGAAATCTGCAGCAAAAAGTCCTGCGTATCAAATCTGTGCAGAATACTGTACGTGTGAATTGACCCTAAAAGGGCACTGCCACTCGCAAAGTCCCTTAAAGGGGTACTCCAGAGGAAAAAATCCAAATGTTCTGGTGCCAGCTGCTGTATGCTCAACAGGAAGTTGTGTAGAGTTTTCCAGTTTGACCTTAGTGCTCTCTGCTGCAACCTTTGTCCGTGTCAGGAACTGTCCAGAGCTTAAGCAAATCCCCAGTGCCAAAAATCTACAGTATGTGAACAGGATTGAGAAGTCCAAAATCAGGAAATGCAGTCTGGAGTGCTGAGGGGGTTGTGTGCAGCCTTAGCCAATCATAGCTCATCTCACAGTAAACTGCTCTGGGCTGTGTGTAGCAGAGTGAGGGAGGAAGTTCTCCCCTGTATGGCTTCAGATGATGTTACGCCTGCTGGGTAACGCCCCTTCCCAGACTGTGAATCTGATTGAGACTGAGCAGAAAATACAGAGCAATATCAAGGTAGAAAACTGAAAAATAATAAAAATAAAGGCTGGGCGTGGTTTAATATGATGGGGGCAGTGAACTGGGAGGATTATGAAACTTAACAAGATCATGACAGATGCCAGAGGTTGTAGCTTCGGGGCCCCGATGCAAAAGCTGCAACAGGGCCTCATATGCCAATTATTGTACTGCTTTCTTATGGGGACTATGTGTTTTTGGACCCCCTTAGGCACCAGGGCCCCGGTGCGACCTCTATAGCTACACCCCTGATAGGTGCTCTTTAATGTTATGGCTTATCAATGAATATAGTGAACTGTTTCTAGAGTTCACTTTGATGTGATCCTCTGTTTCATTTGAAGTGTTTCTTTATTGGAGAGTTTTTATATCATAATCTTGAAGTAGGTGAAAGGTTCTTAGATACAGTAGCATTCTTCATGTGTTGCTACTGGGAGGGGATAGTGCGCATTTATTTGTTTAGCAATGTTATGGTGCAGCTAGAGCCTTCCCAGGCCCCGAAATGAACTGAACTAAATAGAGTTCTGGGGATGTGTGCGGAATAGATGATAGAACAGATAATAATGCAGTACGTGTAGGATCCATAAAGTAGGGCTGGGCGGTATGACCAAATATGTGTATCCCGGTATTTTTTTTTTTTTTTAAACTGACGGCGGTTCCACGGTATATAATGGTATTTTCACCCCCCCCCCAATCATGTGACCCGCGCGTGGTGTTCGACCTCCCCCCCCAAATCATGTGACCCGCCAGCACTGTACTGCTCCCCCCAATTAATGATTAGCGTCAAGCACTGCCCTCCTCCTCTTTGTTGGGGGGCCGCCGGCGATGGAACTCACTGTACGCCAGTGGTCTCCAACCTGCGAACCTCCAGTTGTTGCAAAACTACAACTCCCAGCATGCCCGGACAGCCAACGGCCAGGGCGGGGCATCGTTCCGGCCGGTGATAGGCTGACGGCTGTCCTCCCCCGTCCCCAGCGTGCGGCCGACGTAGGTAAGTTAAAGTTTATTTTCTGTATCTTTTGCAGCCCGGGCATAGGGATACAGCGTACAGCAGTGGTCTCAAACCTGCAGGCCTCCAGCCGTTGGCTGTCCGGGCATGCTGGGAGTTGTAGTTTTGCAACATCTGGAGGTCCGCAGGTTTGACTGTACGCCAGTGGTCTGCAGGTTGGAGACCACTGGCGTACAGTATAGAGTTCCAGCGCCCGGAGGCCCCCAACAAAGAGGAGGAGGGCAGTGCTTGACATATGTGAGTAGTTCCCCGCTGGGCTGATCATTAATTGGGGGGGGCAGAACAGTGCTGGTGGTTAACATATGGTTAGTTCCCCGATGTGGGGACAGCGCTGCGCTCGGCTGTTAATACATTCCCGAGGGGGAGGGGCCCAACCGGTATTGCGGTATGGGGGGAAATTCATATCGTGCAGCCCAAAAAATTTGGTATTCAGTATGAACTGGTATACCGCCCAGCCCTGCTATAAAGTCTTAACAATCTGTAAATATAGCAGAACAATTATTCTGAAATGATCCTCCGTGTAGGTCTGAACCTGCTGTATAGGGAAGCCACGTATGAAGAAATATCTTCTGCTGTCTGATCCATCTGAATCACATCACACTTTAACTCACATAAGAATTGTTCTTATTTCACACAATGCTGCTTTTTCCTTCAGGTGAAATCATAGGCTTTCCTTTGTTTTACTTCCAAGAAAAGAGGAGTTCAGGCCAAACTAACAATCATGAAATAGTCTCCATTATAGAAAGCATTTGTCAGGGAAAATATCTGCACCCTGAATGTAACTATACCTGCCTTTATATACTCTACATGTATCCTATTGATACTGGAGGGATTTAAGTGATTACAATAGATAAAAGAATATAATATAATAGATAATAAACCTGTATATTGCCCTCCAGTGTTCCAACGTAGATGTACAATGACAGGAAGGATGTAACAATGGCCTCAGGTTACAATATTTTCAATGTACAAAGGTCTTTCCTGGACCATTGTAACATAACCATACTCATCATACAATGCTACAGACAGGCCGGGTCCATGGCTCATGTTAAAGGCTGGAAGATCCGACCAATCAGAGAGGACATTTTACTTGTAAAACACCTGTATTACTGATGTGCATTCACTGATTTTCAGTCTAGTGGTGCCCACTACAGTAAAATGTGGTACTGTACTGTTCTTTACCTGTGCCAGGACTTAAATGGGCACTGTCAGATACAAAAACTTTTTATATGTTATACATCTTGGGAAAAAATTAACTTTTCTTATATACTTCATAAGAATTTTATTTCCTTTTTATAGAAATCTTGGCTTATAAAATCATGGCTTTGTCCCAGCTGAAGCACAGGCATGAACAAAGTCCAGTAAGTGAGGGTAGGCTAGTACTGTCTGATAGGACAGGAGAGAGCACAGAGGAGTACTATCAGGCAGGAGAGAGCACAGAGGAGTAATATCAGACAGGAGAGAGCACAGAGGAGTAATATCAGACAGAAGAGAGAACCTAGTAGTACTATCAGACAGGAGAGAGCCCAGAGGAGTGCTATCAGACAGGAGAGAACACAGAGGATTACTATTAGACGGGAGGGCACAGAGGAGTCCTATCAGACAGGAGAGAGCACAGAGGAGTACTATCAGAGAGGAGCGAGCACAGAGGAGTGCTAGCCTACCCTTACTTACTGGACTTTGTCCCTGCCTGTGCTTCAGCTGGGACAAAGCCATGATTTTATAAGCCATGATTTTTATAAAAAGGATATAAAGTTTTCTTATGAAGTATATTAGAAAGGTTAAAGCGTACCCATCAGATCAAAAAAAAATTTTTTTGTTTTGTTTTTTTTTTATCACTCAGAGCCTAATCCGGACCATGTACATCTAATTTTTATGTGTCTAGCACCTTTATTTTTATTTTTTTATTAAACTTTTAATTTAGCTCACTAGTCTGAATTCCTCTCAAAGGGAGGGGGCGTGGCCTCACTGTGCAGGTCTCCGCCCCCTCCCTCAGTATGCTGTCTGCTCACATCTCCCCTAGCATTAGCAAAACTACAACTCCCAGCTTGTCCTCACTGACAGTAGTGGGACACAAGCTGACTGTGGGAGGATTTTTCCTCTAGCTGTGAGCCCTGCGCTCACAGCTGTCAATCAAGGAAGTGTGTCCATGACATAGGTGATGACGCATGGACACAGCAGGACTAGTATGTGTCCAAGCAGGCAGGGGGCAGTTGTTTGGCTTTTTCAGTATGAAATACTGAACATTTTCTAATGAAAGCAATTGCAAAACCTATTGGTTTTGCATGCTTTACAACATATCAAAAGTTTTTGTATCTGACAGTGCCCATTTAATGCTTTGCCAAGATGTACAATATATAAAAAGTTTTTGAATCTGACAGTGACCATTTAAGTGCTCCTGTGGGCACCAAGTGAAGGTGGCTCCATATTGAATATCTAGTACACAGTGTGTACTTTTACAGGTCCTTGAAGAAGCTCCTGCCCACTATGTATAAAGTGATATATAGCTTCTAGCTATTCATTAAATAAAGAATAAGGGGAGAAAAAGGTGTGCACCTCGTGCAGATAAGCCAGGTGATGGATGAGATAAGAAAAAGGAGAGAGCCAGATGGATGGCCCCTTACCTCTAGAGGTTATGCAAAGAGCATAACCTCTGTAACAGCATAAATTAGAGAATGCAGCCTCTGGGTCCCTCCGGAGGCCCAAACTGGGCGACCGGTGTAGTAGCAGTCAAACGGTGATGGGAAAATCTTTCCACGGGAAAAAAGGACATCAAGCAAGGTGCAGGACTCTGTGGTGGTACACGGGATACATCATTTATTATAAATAAAATATGCAACGCTGAAAGGTAAGAGCGTTTCCAGCCCGGACCGGACTCTTCGTCAGGCAGTTACAAGACACATTGATATCGAGGCATTATAAAACAATATGTTAAAAGCTTCTGGGGGAGGGTAACGAGACCGTAAACCGGAAGTGTTGCCGGTGTGTAGAACATAAATAATTTTGCATAATATATTACAATTTCAGAATTAAAAAAATGGTTAGCATAATGTAACAAATAAAATGTAAAGAATCATTGAAAATTCATACTAAAATTGTAATAAGTACATACTTTGTTGAATGTGTAAATTCCTAATGCTGAGCATGCGCAATAGCCGCTATTGTGGTGAATCAAACGTATAAACGTAAAGTACGTGTAGAATGGAAAAGTGTGCGCATGCGCAGTGGCACATTGCAATTTTAGTATGATTTTTTCAATGATTCTTTACATTTTATTTGTTACATTATGCTAACCATTTTTAAAATTCAGAAATTTTTATATATTATGCCAAATTATTTATGTTGTACACATTATTTATGTTCTCTCACCTTTCAGCGTTGCATATTTTATTTTATGTATAATAAATGATGTATCCCGTGTACCACCACTGAGAGTCCCTTTTTCCCGTGGAAAGATTTGCCTATCGCCGTTTGATTTCTAGCTATTCATGACTTTTATATGTAAGGACTTTCTTTATCTGTATTCGTCATTGGAATCTGTCATCAGATACACATGCATGTTCGGTCAGGCTGAGTTTGCATGTGTGTGGGGGGATCAGAAGAAAAAGCTGTCAATCAAGCTATCTTATGTGTTTGGCCAGCTTTGGGGTGACTATTTACGTAGTGTTAAGCCACATTTGCCCACTGGGTAGCATTCTGGCTGTCCGTGTTTGGAAGCTCTTTTATTTTTATTTATTATGGAATTTTACGACATATTGGAAAATCTGATAATAATTACTATTTCTCACATTATACTTATTCTGCTGTAGAGGGTATCTGTGTTTGCAGAAAAGCTCTACACAATCCAATGGATTTGTTACAGACAGCTGGAAAGATTTGGAGCTATTATTTTTCTCATTTGTACAGCTCTGTACATATAAATGCTGTCCTCCTTTCCCCACCGTCCTCGGCTTCATATCTCATTGCATATAAACTTAGGAGCCGTCCATAGGGGATAGCAGAGCTCACAGGAACAGTAAACTCCTCTCAATGATGCAGAATGAATTGCTGTTTACAGACACCAGTTATATCAAGGATGTAGTTGAATATTGCAGGTATGGTGCAGTGCAGTATAATAAGATTGGTTGTTATAGACTATATATAATATTTGTACATGCTATATTGATTTGAATGCATACACAGTTCTTATAGGGCACAGATATAAATAACCCTTCATATTTTTTTTTCTAGGTCCCATGAATTGCGTTCAAAGGTTTTATCTTTGCAGCTGCTCTTGTCAATACTGCAGAATGCAGGCCCCATCTTCAAGACCAATGAGATGTTCATTAATGCTATTAAACAGTACCTCTGCGTTGCACTGTCTAAAAACGGTGTATCATCCGTCCCAGAAGTCTTTGAGCTTTCTCTCTCTATCTTCCTGACGCTTTTATCAAACTTCAAATTGCACTTAAAGATGCAGATTGAGGTACGTTCCATGTTAGCCTTATGTACTATATTTAAAGGACAACTGTAGTGAAACACTTTTATATATTCCTGTGCCCGGACCTCAAAAATAAACAAAATAAACTTATACATACCTTCCTATAAGCCCCCGTTGGTCTGGCACAGGCCTCACGGTCCGGCAGTGCTGACCTCATTCCACTTCCTGGGGACGGGGACGCCGCAGAGCCGTCAGCGTATCACCGGCCGCAGCGATGTCCCGCCCCGGGCGGTGATAGGCTGAGCCCACTGTCATGTAAGAAGCCGGCCAGAGCTCCTTACATGACAGTGGGCTCAGCCTATCACCGGCCGGGGCAGGACAACGCTGCGGCGTCCCCATCCCCAGGAAGTGGAATGACGTCAGCACTGCCGGACCGTGAGGCCTGTGCCGGACCAACGGGGGCTCGTAGGAAGGTATGTATCACTATATTTTGTTTATTTTTGAGGCACGGGCACTGGAATATATAAAAGTGTTCTACTACAGTTGTCCTTTAAGGGAAAACTGTCAGCCCGATCACCCACACTAAACCTTATACACTTCGAAGGGCCGTCACGCCCTCTCCCATAGACTTGTATTGAGGGGGCGTGGTCGTGACGTCACGAGCGGGGGCGCGGCCGCGACATCACGAGCCTCCGGCGCTGCACCAATCAAATATCTCATCCCTTATCCTTTGGATAGGAGATAAGATGTTTAGGGGCGGAGAACCCCTTTAAGGCCTGTTCTGTTTTGAAGGAGGTGTTTGCATTAAAATGATCACATGTTCTAAATGTGTGCATAGAAATATGTGAAATGAGTTTGTGTTCCATGGCATTTTGTTTATAACCATTAATTTTTTCAGGTTTTCTTCAAAGAAATATTCCTTTATATTCTGGAAACATCAACTAGTTCATTTGATCATAAATGGATGGTTATTCAGACATTGACAAGAATCTGTGCAGGTATGAAGTAGCTGTTTATCCTGCGCCCACCTCTGTTGTCTGCCGTAGGCAAATCCGATTAGTGTGTGAGCGACTGATTCTGATCGGCTCTGCCCTGTACCATGTCTCCCACAGATGCACAAAGTGTCGTAGATATTTATGTCAATTACGACTGTGATTTGAACGCAGCAAACATCTTTGAAAGATTGGTTAATGATCTCTCTAAGATTGCTCAAGGAAGAGGCAGTCAAGAACTTGGCATGTCAAATGTTCAGGTATGTAATTACTAGTCAATGTATAATTTTTCCTGCACTTGACGTTTTTAGGCCAAGTTCTTCAAATCTAAGTATTTTCGTTAATTTTCCAGTCATTTTCAGCTTGGATGCCTACAGGACATTTACATGTATTTATACAATTTATGTGGAGGTCAGTCAATGCAAAACTCTGCTCTAATGGATTTTGTCTTGGAATTTGTTGTTCCAGGGAAATACAAAGTAGGGAAGAAAATGTGTATAGTATAACTGCTTGAAAGATTATGGTCATTAGAAAAATCTTTTGACATATGGTCCACACATGTCAAAAGTTTTGATCGCATTGGCTCTTGCTTCTGAGATCTGCAGCAATCACTAGTTATAACAGTGTTTCCCAACTAGGGTGCCTCCAGCTGTGGCCAAACTACAACTCCCAGCATGCCCGGACAGCCTTCGGCTGTCCGGGCATGCCGGAAGTTGTAGTTTGGCCACAGCTGGAGCCACCCTAGTTGGGGGAACACTGGGTTGTAAGCATGGCAGCGTGCCACTCATTCCCTGGCTGTTAGTCAAATCGGACCTTTTCTCTGTGTAACTGTATTCAGACTTGTACGTCAAAAAAGTCAGATCTGCCACAGACATCCTGATCTAGCGATTACTGCTGGTCTTAGTCATGAGACCCTCTGTGATAAAAACATTGGGCGTGTGGGCAAAATGGGAGAAGTTTTTTCTAATGACATTTACCTTTTAAGTTACTGAGTATTCCCCAGGACTAAAGGTCTCCCCTTTTCATACTTTGGACTTGACTATTAGATCTGGAGACTCACCCTCCCTTACTTCACTATTATAGAAGTTCCATTCTGTGTCTTAAAGGGGTTATACAGGAAATAAACCTTTTTTTTATATATCAACTAACTCCAGAAAGTTGAACAGATTTGTAAATTACTTCTATTAAAAAATCTTAATCCTTTTAGTAGATGTCAGCAGAGAGCACTATTGCCAGACAGGAAAGAACAGCTCAACTTCAGCAGCTGATAATTATCGGAAGGGTGTATCAGAGGCAGTGGTCGCCGCCCGGCACTACGCCAGTGTTGTACTTTTTGATCAAAATGTATACGAACAACCTGTTAGTTTTTTAAATTATGCTGAGAAGCAATTAGATCAAAATACAAATTGTGGATGTGCCGCTATGTTTCTCTATTTGTGTTGTTCAATAAGGTTTTGGCCCAGCTTATTGTCACGGACCAGGTGTGCTTTGTTGGTCGCCAAACTCTCTATGAAAACTCATGTCAGAGCTTGAGCGTGGGAGAACACCTTCTCTGCTTCTCACTTTGGACACAGAGAAGGCATTTGACTGCATGCCCTGGAGATACCTAGAGCAAGTCTTGTCTACATTTGATTTTTGGGGCTCTTTTTGCAAATCTGTGATGGCTTCGACTCCCAGCCTTGAGCTTGTGTGTCCTCGTCGGTGGTATTGTCCAGGGAGTTTTGTAACGCCAGTGGCACGAGACAGGGATGCCCCCTCTCCCCTTAATATTTGCCCTTGTTATGGAGCCCTTAGCTCAATGGGTTCAAACCTTCCTGGATGTATCCGGGGTGATGACTGGCGATTTGGAATACTGTATAGGTTTATTTGAGGATGATGTGATATATTATGCCTCACCTCCCCTGAATGCATCTTATCAGGGGTCTCTGCTATCCTTCAATGCCAGCTACTATAAAGGTCAATCTGTAAAAAATATATTTTATGTATAAATCTAAGGTATTGTACAGGAAACACAGTATCCCGAAGTAAGGATAAATGTATTAGGAAAAACAATTAAAAAAATAGAGAAATTGTGACAGATTGCTCTTAAGTGGAGAGAAAGCAAAGCAGTTGTTTCAGCAGAAGCCTTTCCTTTCTGTACATGATATCAGACAGGCTAATTACCATGTAAATGAAAGCTTGAAGGGAGGTTAATGGAGAGGCAGAGTGTTTTCTGTAGATAACATTGACAGTAATGTGCATGTGTTTGTTACAGAGTGAAAGTGTTTTTACAACTTGTAATGCGTTTCTTTTTCTTTGCTTTTTTTCTTCTTCCTTTTTTAAGGAATTAAGTCTAAGGAAGAAAGGCCTGGAATGTCTGGTTTCCATTTTGAAATGTATGGTAGAGTGGAGCAAAGACTTGTATGTGAATCCAAACTCTCAGACTACCCTTGGTAAGGATAAGCAAATGAGAAATTACCTGCTTAAGTGAAACTATTAAGTTACAACAGAAAAGGGCATTGTAATGTGTGTACAAAATGCAACCAGCATGTATGAGAATACAAAAGAACTGGATGAATGGCTTCTATTTAAAACATGATATAATAACAGTCATTTAATCTAGGCTTAAAAGGGATTTTAGGTTTTCAAAAATTGTGTAAATGGCTTACATACAGTAAGATTAGTCACTTTCTGTTTTACAGTCTGTAGCGAGAAGCCTTTATAAACCAGTGTCACATGACCAAACCTTTGGGAGTTTTTCTTTTTATGTGACATCCTGTACACTTTTTACCTCCTCTTCATTGCTCCATGCTTTCTTCCCTCTCTCTTATTCCTTGAAGGGATCATGTTACACATGCTGGGCAGCAGATAATGTAAAATCAGTAAGTATCAGAAAAGCAGAACAGGCAGAGAGTAATAAAAATAGGCATGTATGCAGCTGTAAATGAAAGCTGTGTTTTTGAGAGGAATCATGGGAACTGTAGTCCTTTAGATTGATACTCCCAACCACAGTAAGCCCTGGCAGCATCCAAGCAAACTTGTTGCACAGAGTTGGGAAAGCTAATGAAAATGAAAAACAATGGGGGACAGTTATCAAAACCTTGTAGAGCAAGAGTGGTGCAGTTGCCTATAGCAGCCAATCAGGTCGCTTCTTTCATTTTTAAAAAGGTCTGTGAAAAATTAAAGAAGCAATCTGATTGGTTGCTATGGGCAACTGCACCACTCCTCTCCCCCAATGACTTCAGAGTTATAGTGGCATCACACAGGCACTTTTTTTTGGCTTGGAAACCCTCTTAAAGGTGTACTCCGCTCCTAGACATCTTATCCCTATCCAAAGGATAGGGGATAAGATGTCAGATCGCCGGGGACCCCCAGGATCTCCGCTGCGGCACCACGGTATCATTACTGCAGAGAGCACGCTCGCTCTGTGCGTTATGACCGGCAGTACAGGGGCTGGAGCATCGTGACGTCATTGCTCCGCCCCCTCGTGACGTCACGCCACCTCCCATAGACTTGTATTGAAGGGGCCCCTGTATTGCTTGTCATTACGCACAGAGCGAGTTTGCTCTGTGCAGTAATGATAGCAGGGTGCCGCAGAGGAGATCCCGGGGGTCCCCAGCAGCAGGACCCCGGCGATCTGACATCTTATCCCCTATCCTTTGGATAGGGGATAAGATGCTAGGGGCGGAGTACCCCTTTAAAAAGGTGTCAGACTATTGAGCATCCATAATGATTAAACTGTCATAGGTCTATTCACACGTACAGTATTCTGCGCAGATTTAATGCGCAGGATTTCAAGCTGTGTTAAGTCATTCAGTTTACATTGAAATTTGCAGCAGAAAATTCTGTGCATCAAATCTGCGCAGAATTCTGTACGTGTGAATACACCACTAAACAGGTATTTAAAATGGATATTAGAGTGAAGGAATCTCCAGAAGCATGGGATAAAAATTAACCACAATATAGAGAAATTATTTTAATGCAAAATACATTTATTTAATTTAAAAAAAATGTCCACAAGTTGTCAGGGACTGTCTACCAGGCTGATTTAGTTTAGGTTATGTTATGAAATCTGGCTGACCAATGTGTATATACCCTCCTGTCTGACACATTATGTCAATTCTTCTTTTTTTATCCCTTCTGTTACTTTTATTTTCCATTATAATCAGAGAAGTTGCAGAGCACCTAAACTGCCTTGTTGTTTTATTTTTAAACAATATTTGCAATGCCCATGTATTAACAGGTTAAGGTTTTAGTAATATTATTATTCTTTCTTTTTGCTTACAAGTTTTTTTTTTTTATCATCTTCATGCAACAGGTCAAGAGAAACCTGTAGAACAGGAGACAAATGAAACAAAACACCCAGAAACCATCAATCGATATGGAAGTCTGAACTCTCTGGATTCTACCACCTCTTCAGGCATTGGCAGCTACAGCACACAGATGTCTGGCACCGATAACCCTGAGCAGTTTGAAGTCTTGAAACAGCAAAAAGAAATCATAGAGCAAGGGATAGATCTGTAAGTCGCGCTGGCTGATCACAGTATAGCTGCTCTTTTTTCCCATTTTTGGCTGTGATTTTTAACATTTTATTTTTGGCATTGAAACATGAGTTTCTCTAATTTTGTAGCAATCAATGAACTACTGGCTTATAAGGGATTTCTGTGTCCATCAAGGGAAGCAAGAAATACACCTTATCTTCTTTGTGCAGTTTAGAAAGTTATACAGATTTGTAAATCACTTCTATTAAAAATCAAGTATCAAGTCTGCTGTATGTCCTGGAGGAAGTTGTGTAGTTATTTCCAGTCTAACACATACTCCTTGCTGCCACCTTTGTCTGTGTCTGGAACTGTCCAGAGGATGAGAAATTACCACATAAATGTTTTCCAAACAGTGTGCTTCCAGCTGTTGCTAAACTGCAACTCCCAACATGCCTGGACAGCTGAAGGCTATCCAGGCATTCTGGGAGTTGTAGTTTTGCAACAGCTGGAGGCACACTGTTAAAACACTGCTCCAGATCAATCCTCTTAGTTCTCCTGCTCTGCACAGTTCACAATATTGGCTGAGGTGGCAGCAGGGAGTGGTGTGTCTGACTGGAAAGAACTACATGACTTGCTCCAAGACATATAGCTGGCAAGTACTGTAAGGCTTCACATTTTTTAAGGGAACCTGCCATCAGTTCTATGCTGTCCAAACTATGGGCAGCATAAAACTGATACAGACAGCGCAATATGAGGACTCAATAAATTGCTTTAATAAGCTCGGTAGTTTCAGAGTAATCACGGCTTAAAGAAAATCTGTCACCAGCACTAACCTGTTGGTACCGCCAGGTAGTGCAGGTGACACTGATGACAACGGTACTTACCTTTGCCTGTTCCGTGCAGTCATTCTTCGGTACTCTTCTCCGGTACCTTCAGCTCCGGGCCTGGGTTGGAGCATGGGCGGAGCTTAGTGACATCACCACTGCTGTTCTCTAGCAGTGGGACCCAGCAAAGAGCAGCAGCGGTGACGTCACTGAGCTCCGCCCATGCTCCAAGCCAGGCCCGGAGCTGAAGATACCGGAGAAGATTACCGAAGAACGACTGCATGGAACAGGACAAGGTAAGTATTGTTGTCATCAGTGTCACCTGCACTACCTGGCAGTACCGAAAGGTTAGTGCTGGTGACACTGGTGACAGATTTGCTTTAAAATTGACACCTGGACCCTGGTAATTAGTCATGTGGAGCGCCTCCCAGAGGCTGTTCTCTGCCCCGCTACCACTGAGTGACATGTCTTTTCAAATACACAGATAGGAAGAGATGCGTCACTCAGGACAGGCGGAAAGCAGCTGCTGGGACTGCCTTCCTTTACTACGGTACTTACCCGGGTCATGGTTGCATTTTTAAAATATGTTTATTCTAAAATACCCGAGCGTATCAGAGTAAATCATAGTGTATTGGTATCGCACTGCTTGTACCAGTTTTATGCTATCTGCAGTTTGGGCAGCATAAAAATAATGAGATAATATAATGAGAGGTTCCCTTTTAATAGAAGTAATTTAAAAATCTCTCTAAATTCCTACCACCAATTGATTTGTTTTTTTCTTCTTCTCATCAATACCAATTTATTATAAGTAGTATGTACATTGTGCCAATGGCAGCTTAGAAGTTTAAAGGGAACCTGTTATCACTTTTATGCTGTCTGGACTACCAGTCATCAGGTGGTCCCTTGTGGCTTCTTCTAGCCTTAATTGATAGATCTCTCCCTATTTCCAAATTGAGAGAATTCTATCAATTGAGGCTGGTGGTGTGGGAACAAGCCACTACAGGGGTACACCCTGATGACTCGTGGTTCAGGCAGCGTGAAGGTGATGACTGGTTCCCTTTAGTGTAGGATGCAGGGATGGGAGCTCAGCTGGGGAACTTCGGGGAAATAACATAAGATGGGGGATAAGTTTCTGATCGCGGGGGGGTCGACTGCTGGGGTCCCCCACAACTCCTACATGGGGTCCTGCTACTCACCCGTCACTTGGAGAAAAGCTTCAGTGAGGGTCCACTCAGCCAATCATTAGGCTGACATAGGTTCCTGGCTTAGCCGATGATTGGCTGTGGACAGAGGTTAAGTTTTATTTCCCAGGAGTACCCCTTTAATTTCCTTTCAAATCTAATTCACACTTGCTTTTTTTAAGGTTTATATTTACATATAGTATTTAGTTCCATAATTTGTTGCAGAATTCTATGTTGCTACTCCTACAGCATGATGGTGAATTCCCCAAAAGTTTTTTCAGTGAAGTTTGTTGATCATCAGATTTGTACAGGCAAAAATTAGATGTCTCAACTTAGAATTATCAGAGTTTCCTTCAAAAGATACACTATGGAGCCCTGGATGTAGTTTTCGGTTTCAGACAGACAAGCACTAAAAGCCTCTGAATGATAGATCTTTTTGCTTTCGAGCATTGTTGTTGTATGGCTAGAATGAGGCACTTGATTTAATGTCCATCTAGCTGAGTGCACCAGCGTCTGCCACTCCAGGCAGCATCTCTCCAGCTGAACTATAAAGCTTTCTCCTGATCATAACATTCTGTCTTCTTTGAATTATGTTCCAGGATATTTAAGGTTCAGAAACATTTGACTTACAATTTTGTCCATGTCTCTAAGTGATTCTGTTCTATCTTTTAAGTTGAAATTTTATATTTGCAGAATACACTGGGTTCATTGTTTTGATTTTTTTCCCTTTATCATTCATTATATAGATTTAATAAGAAACCAAAAAGAGGAATCCAGTATTTGCAAGAGCAAGGGATGTTGGGTAATACCCCAGAAGACATTGCCCAGTTCCTGCATCAAGAGGAGCGTTTAGATTCAGTAAGAATTTGCTTTTTATTTAGACATTACTGAATTGGTTCCCAATATCAGATCTTGATGGTGTAGTTACTCTAAACTGTATTTCCTAAAGTCTCTCGTACACTTTCAATAGCGGTGTGCCAAATGCGCAGTCAGCCAAAGAGAGGGAAACCTATTCATTCTATGTGTACAAGTTTAGTTGGAAATAAGCTTCCATTATTGCAGTTGCATTTTTCTGTATTCAGATATGCAGGACCCCCTTCACTTATGTCCGTCCTCCAGCAGCGAAACGCTGAAGGGGGTCTTACACATCTGAATACAGAAAATGCAACTGCAATATTTTAAGTCAAGTTGACTATGGCTGCTTTGTCTCTGACTTAAAATGTACTTCACTTGTTTGCAACAAAGACTGGCGAGCCAAGTCACATGCCCTTTCGATAAATCTCACATCCTTAAAGGGGGTACTCCGGTGGAAAACTTTTTAACTTTTTTGTTTACATCAACTGATGCCAGAAAGTTAAACAGATTTGTAAATTACTTCTATTAAAAAAATCGTAATCCTTCCAGTACATATTAGCGTCTGTGTACTACAGAGGAAATTCTTTTTTTTTTTTTTTTTTCTTTTTTCTGTCTGACCACAGTGCTCTCTGCTGGCACCTCTGTCCATGTTCAGAGCAGGAGCAAATCTCCATAGCAAACATATGCTGCTCTGGACATTTCCTAAAATGGACAGAAATACCAGCAGAGAGCACTGTGGTCAGACAGAAAAGAAATCCAAAAAGAAAATAATTTCCTCTGTAGTATACAGCCACTAATAAGTACTGGAAGGATTAACATTTTATAATAGAAGTAATTTACAAATCTGTTTAAATTTCTGGCACCAATACAGAAATTTAGGTGCACTACTGTGGTGGATGTATACAATGACATTGGCTAATCCCCTCAACACTGATGTTAAAATTGAGACATTCGCCAGTATATCCTTATATTAAGGACACACCAGAGCCCGCACACCAACGCCAAGGTTTCTCAGATGGCACGGGACCGAACGCTAACCTACCTGTGCGTAATAAGCAAAAACCAGGGGCCAGTGGGCAATTACAGCAGCACTAGGTCGACATGCAGCGTGCTCCCAGTTCCCTCCAGCGTGACTGAGCACACATACAATGGAAGGGGGGAGAGAGGCTACAAGCCCCACCCAAGTTGGCTGATATAGGTGCATGGCCTCACAGGTGCAACCCTAATGCTGCCTGGAAAATGTTCAAGGCGCATTAACATATGGAGTTTACACACCTCCACGTATAAATTTACAAACAACAACAAAAAACGTGGTCTCAATTGGCTGGAGGTGCTCAATCCCAAATGCAGTCGTGCATATATACTGGGGGAGCAGATCCTGCCCTTGTAGTCCGTTGCTAGGGGCGATCCCCAGCATGAAAATGCATACAATGGAGGATGCCTGCAGCGGACTACAAGTGCCACAATAGAATCCTACACCAGATAAACGGTGTGGATGTGTTACACATCCACACCGTTTATCTGGTGTAGGATTCTATTGTGGCACTTGTAGTCCGCTGCAGGCATCCTCCATTGTATGCATTTTCATGCTGGGGATCGCCCCTAGCAACGGACTACAAGGGCAGGATCTGCTCCCCCAGTATATATGTACGACTGCATTTGGGGTTGAGCACCTCCAGCCAATTGAGACCACGTTTTTTGTACCAGTTGATTTAAAAAATAAAAATAAAAAATAAAGTTTTACACCGGAGTACCCCTTTAAGATTTTTCAAGTTCTGATGGAGAGCACTACCAGGTGAGGGACCCCCTTCTATCTGTTCGGTTTCTACAAAGCTGATTCTGGAACATGTAGACCAGTGTTTTCCAAACGGTGTGCTTCCAGCCAACGGCTGACACATTTTTTTTCTTTTCTTGCTAGGCTCACTTTGCATTATTGCTTCCCTGATCAATGATTTATTTATAATTTTTTTTTAAATTGCCTTCTAAGATATCCATACAAAAAACAATAGCTGTCAGCCAAACGTATGTGTGACCAACAGCTTTATCTCCTATTCACATAAACGTTCGAATCGCAAAGATTGCCGTTCTGAGAAGAATGAAGAGTTAAGATAAAAAATCAATAACAAATGGCAGATTAATCCTTTAAGGTACCCCCATGTATGTGTGATCTCTTCTGATCCTTCCATACCAGTGAATGGATCAGCTGAGTACTCGTGTACTCAATGAAGAGAGAACAATGGGTAAGCCGCTGCCAGACAACTTGTTCAGCGGCTTATCTCTCCAAGAACAAAAGGACCAGGTAGTTAAAATCCAACATGTCTTGTCCTGCCCGAAACAGCATGTTCAACCAACTTTTTTAGTAATGTATTTACTCTGTTAGGGTTAGTTCACATGTCCTTATTTTTGTTGCAGCTTTTCTGCCCATTGACTTCAATGGTGGCAACATCTGCTGCAGCAAATCTGCAAAAAAAAAAAAGTGTGAACTAACCCTTAACATTCCAGTATTCAGTTCTGTTTCTCTCCAGTTTATATCAGGGTTCAACAGTTTATTATGTAAAGTGTGATCCACCATGGATAATCCTTTTTTGTGATAGAGGGGTTGTAATTCTCTTATGGGGTATATGACAATATGTTTTCTAATGTCAAATATTTTATGAAAAATACAGCTAGATATAATACTTTTAACTTAGTGAAAATACCCCCTCTTTGAGAAGACCACCCTTTTAAACCGGATTTAGCAAGACCGTTTTTTGGTTTATACATTATACATAGCAAAGACAACTTTTTAATGCTATTTTATGTGATCTTCTCAAAGAAGTTTCACTATATAAAGGATTTCTTTACAGTAAGTTGTGTTTACTGATCTTGGACTTTGTTCTTCATTTGGTCCATACTTTATATTACAGACTCAGGCTGGAGAATTCCTAGGAGACAATGACAAATTTAACAAAGAAGTCATGTATGCCTACGTGGACCAGCATGACTTTTTAGGAAAGGACTTTGTGTCTGCTCTCCGAATGTTTCTGGAAGGATTCCGCCTTCCGGGTGAAGCCCAAAAAATTGATCGCCTGATGGAAAAGTTTGCTGCCCGATACCTTGAATGCAATCAGGGGTAAGCTACACTATTGGTATTGATATATTTCTATTGTGTAAGGTAATAGCATTTGAATCATTCTTTTATTTTTCACTAATTTCACGGATCTGCGAGTCTCACACGTATGCGCAGTTTAATGAAAGACATTGCGCCCGCTCTCGGCCTAGCTCAGGGAGTTGGGAAAGCGATCAAAATATCTGTGAGTGAACTGTGCATGTGCACGCGACTTGCAGATCCCTGTGTGTCTGCTCGTAGCAACGAATTGCTACTATGAGCAGGCAATGCACAACACACACGGGCAGAACAGTAGGCTCACTCTAGGGAAGATGAGTAGCGCATCTGCAGCGTCAAATATGTTACGCTACGTGTGTCCCTACCCTAATAGTGTATTTTTTTTAATTTTCTGTTTATAGAGGACATCTTGTCTATTGCTTTAAATAGGCACCTTGACATCGAAACCTTCTATGGCAGAAGTGCTACCTTTTATTGTAATTCTGCTGGCTAATGTTTTGACTGTTGACCCTGCTCCCACTGTACACAGCACAAGTTAAATAGTGACGATCTAAGGTGATACATTAAGAAATAGATTTAAAATAGATTTAAAAATCGGTAATTTTTTTTTTTCCCTTGAAATAAAGCAATTGTCCAATATAAACTTAAACATAATAGTGTGTCTTACCATTAGGTTGCATCTGCATTATGAACTTTGTGTAAGAAGCTTAAGGGCATAGTAGGTATGGAATCCATGCCAAAATCTAAGTGAATTCCACAATGATCCAAACTGTGTTCTGGGATTTTGAATAGGAATCTGTGCCGTAATTTAAAATCCTTAATGTAGAAAAAAATGTGACCACAGATTTTAGCTGTCAATTCCATGGCTGATGTTTCTGTCATATGAACATGCCCTTTCTCTGAAGTTATGATAGTAGAACCCACCATTGCTTGACTTATCATGGCTTTGACTATGCCGGCCCATACAGCCTGGCAGCTATGTAATGGGTTGATGTACTCAGATGTAGTCAGTAAATACAATGCGAGCTGGTATCATCTCTAGAGCATTAATGTCAAGAGATATTTATAGTTTCTCAATTAAATTTAACACAAGAACGTACAAGATCTTTGTGACTACTTGTCATAGCCGCTATTGAAAATTATTGCAGTTTAGACAAAATAATAGCTTTTGTAAAACGCCTGAACTAAGCAGGTTCCTGGTTGGCCAAAAAGCTTTTATACAGCACTTAGCTTCTTATTTGTGTCACCTTTTATTCTCCTTTTATTTTGTTAATTCTGTTTTTATGTTTGACGTTTTTTTTTTTATTCTACAGGCAAACCTTGTTTGCTAGTGCAGACACCGCTTATGTTTTGGCGTACTCCATCATTATGCTGACAACAGATCTTCACAGTCCTCAGGTATTTTAGAGAGCTGTGATTCCTGTGAATTTTGTATAATAATAATACTGTTTTCAAAGTCAAGATCACAGTAATGACAGTAATGAGTATGTGCTAAATGTCACTCTGTACTTACCAAACATTTCTTCCATCTGTTAAGTAACATGAATATACACTACTCAAAAAAATAAAGGGAACACTAAGATAACACATCCTAGATCTGAATTAATCGTATGAAATACTTTCGTCCTTACATAGTTGAATGTGCTGACAACAAAATCACACAAAAATTATCAATGGAAATCAAATTTATCAACCCATGGAGGTCTGGATATGGAGTCACACTCAAAATCAAAGTGGAAAACCACATTACAGGCTGATACAACTTTGATGTAATGTCCCTAAAACAAGTCCAAATGAGGCTCAGTAGTGTGTGTGGCCTCCACGTGCCCGTATGACCCCCCTACAATGCCTGAGCATGCTCCTGATGAGGTGGTGGATGGTCTCCTGAGGGATGTCCTCCCAGACCTGGACTTAAGCATCCGCCAACTCCTGGACAGTCTGTGGAGCAACGTGGCGTTGGTGGATGGAGCAAGACATGATGTCCCAGATGTGCTCAATCAGATTCAGGTCTGGGAAATGGGCGGGCCAGTCCATAGCATGAATGCCTTCCTTTTGCAGGAACTGCTGACAAACTCCAGCCACATGAGATCTATCATTGTCTTGCATTAGGAGGAACCTAGGGCCAACCGCACCAGCAAATGGTCTCACAAGGGGTCTGAGGATTTCATCTGGGTACCTAATGGCAGTCAGGATACCTCTGGCAAGCACATTGAGGGCTCTGCGGCCCCCCAAAGAAATGCCACCCCACACCATTACTGACCCACCGCCAAACCACTCATGACGGAGGATGTTGCAGGCAGCAGAACATTCTCCACAGCGTCTCCAGACTCTGTCACGTCTGTCACATGTGCTCAGTGTGAACCTGCTTTCATCTGTGAAGAGCACAGTGCGCCAGTGGCGAATTTGACAATCTTGGTGTTTTCTGGCAAATGCCAAACGTCCTGCATAGTGTTGGTCTGTAGGCACAACCCCCACCTGTGGACGTCGGGCCCTCATGGAGTCTGTTTCTGACCATTTGAGTGGACACATGTACATTTGTGGCCTGCTGGAGGTCATTTTGCAGGGCTCTAGCAGTGCTTCTCCTTGCACAAAGGTGGAGGTAGCGGTCCTGTTTACCCTCCTACGGCCTCCTCCACGTCTCCCGATGTACTTACCTGTCTCCTAGCAGCGCCTCCATGCTCTGGACACTATGCTGACAGACACAGCAAACCTTCTTGCCACAGCTCGCATTGATGTGCCATCCTGGATGAGCTGCACTACCTGAGCCACTTGTGTGGGTTGTAGACTCTGTCTCATGCTACCACTAGAGTGAAAGCACCGCCAGCATTCAAAAGTGACCAAAACATCAGCCAGGAAGCATAGGAACTGAGAAGTTGTCTCTGGTCACTACAAGCAGAACCACTCCTTTATTGGTGGTGTCTTGCTAATCGCCTATAATTTCCACCTGTTGTCTGTTCCATTTGCACAACAGCATGTGAAATTGATTGTCAATCAGTGTTGCTTCCTGAGTGGACAGTGTGATTTCACAGAAGTGTGATTGACTTGGAGTTACATTGTGTTGTTTAAGTGTTCCCTTTATAGTGTATTATCAAAGTTATTCTCAAATAAAAAGAATTTAAAACCTTGGCAGATCCTTGTAAATGAGTAAAAGTTGGCTTCCAACCTTAAAGCGTACCTGTCATATCACAGTAAAAATTGATGCTTATATATATTGCTCATTAGGTCATGCCGATGCTGTACATGTCTCTTTTATGTGTCTACCTTTCATGTCTATGGGAGGGGGCGTTATGGTTAGTACACAGCCGTCACGCCTCCTTCCATAGACATGAATGGAGGGGGCGTGGTGGCTGTGATCGCCAGTCATCTGGCACGGAGCGGAGTTCACTCCATGGACCAGATCACTGGGGTTCCGCGGCAGAGATCGTGGGGGTCCCCAGTGGCTGGACCCCGGGATCGGACATGTTATCACCTATCCTTTGGATAGGGGATAACATGTGTAGTGACGGAGTACCCCTTAAACAAGTGATGGTAACACTGTCATAGGCTGTGGTCACACACGGCTTATAAAAATACATTGTCCGAATCAGCCTGAAACTGCTGACCAAAATCCGTAATAAAATCCACATTGAACATGTGCAAACAGACAATGCCAGAAAGTAAAAACCTGCAGCATGCCTATTATTATTCATATATTATCATTATTATTATTTATTTATTTATTTATTTTTAATAGCACTCTTGGATTCAGGGCACTTCACGCATTGAAAGAGGTTAAAATACAAATCATTACACAAAGGCAAATACAATAAGCGTGAAACAATTAAAGGGGTATTCCAAGCAAAACCTTTTTTATATATATATATATATATATATATATATATATATATATATATATATATATCAACTGGCTCCGGAAAGTTAAACAGATTTGTATATTACTTCTATTAAAAAATCTTAATCCTTCCAATAGTTATTAGCTTCTGAAGTTTTCTGTCTAACTGCTCAATGATGATGTCACATCTCGGGAGCTGTGCATGATGGGAAAATATCCCCATAGGAACTGCACAGCTCCCGGGATGTGAGTCAGAAAACAGTTAGACAAAAAACATCAACTCAACTTCAGAAGCTAATAACTATTGGAAGGATTAAGATTTTTTAATAGAAGTAATTTACAAATCTGTTTAACTTTCCAGAGCCAGTTGATATGTAAAAAAAAGTTTTGGCCTGGAATACCCCTTTAATGACAGCATGATATAGAGGGCGGGAGGGCCTAGAATCTTAAAGAATCCAACATTTTATATATTTTATTATTTTATTTTTTTAAATGTTCACACACAGTATTTGTAGCATTTTTATTTTTATTTTTTTTCAATAGTCTTTTGCTTGTGGTCCATTTATTAGGGCCATTCGCTGTGTATGAACATAGCCTTACATTGTACTATTGTTTGGGAAATTTGGATCGCCACATGCTGAACGCTTTGCAGAATTTTCCAAATTATTGCTTAGGTACCACATATTTTTTTCCTCTAAATGCAAACATACAACTGCCCTCGTAGTACTAGATCATGGTTCCTCTTTTTAAACAGTAGATCATTGTTTCCCAACAAGGACCTCCAGCTGTTGCAAAACTACAACTCCCAGCATGCCCGGACAGCCAAAGGCTGTCCGGGCATGCTGGGAGTTGTAGTTTTGCAACATCTGGAGACGCCCTGGTTGGGAAATACTGCATTAAATAGAAGAAATCCTTTTTAAGTCATTTTATCTTTTTTGTGACCTAGGTGAAGAATAAAATGACAAAAGAACAGTACATCAAAATGAATCGAGGTATTAATGACAGCAAGGACCTTCCTGAAGAGTATCTGTCTGCCATCTACAATGAGATTGCTGGGAAAAAAATTTCCATGAAGGAAACAAAGGAGCATGCAATCCCTACCAAATCCTCCAAGCCAAGTGAGTGAAGAAAACTAAGGAATCTTCTGACATATATGTGATATAGGAAAACAATATTGCACCCAAGGATACATTTGTATTTTTATGAGATATGTGATCAGGAATATAGGAGGCTCATAATTAGAGATGAGCGAACTTACAGTAAATTCGATTCGTCACGAACTTCTCGGCTCAGCAGTTGATGACTTTTCCTGCATAAATGAGTTCAGCTTTCAGGTGCTCCTGTGAGCTGGAAAAGGTGGATACAGTCCTAGGAAAGAGTCTCCTAGGACTGTATCCACCTTTTCCAGCCCACCGGAGCACCGGAAAGCTGAACTAATTTATGCAGGATAAATCATCAACTGCCGAGCTGAGAAGTTCGTGACAAATCAAATTTACTGTAAGTTCGCTCATCTCTAGTCATAATCGATAATCTTTCAAATGATCATATTGAAGAGGTCTTTGAAAAGACACCTTTCATCTTACCATAAACTGTATAGCAAAATAAAATAATAAAAAAAAAAAAGAAAAACATATCAAATTTTTATTTAGGTGGGTTTCGGGGAAAAAAAAGTGCAATTGTGCAACATTTGAGGGGTTTCTTTTTCATACAGTGCACTTTGCGGTAATATTGATATGTTCTCTTTATTCTGTGCCTCAGTATAATAAAAAAAATTATACCTGTATTTATAGAGGTTTTCTCTTATTGTACTACTTCTAAAAACTTTTTTTTTTTTTTAAACAATATAAGTATGTTTAAAGGGGTACTCCGCTGCCCATCGTTTGGAACAAACTGTTCCGAACACTGGAGACGGGAGCGCGTGATGTCATAGCCCCACCACCTCATGATGTTACGCCCCGCCCCCTCAATTCAAGTCTGTGATGGGGCGTGACAACCCCCTCACATAGAATATGTGAAAAAAAAGTTAATAAAGATCATTTAACCCCTTCCCTAATAAAAGTAAGAATCATCCCCCTTTTTCCATAAAAAAAAAAAAAAAACTGTGTAAATAAACATATGTGGTATCGCCGCGTGTGGAAATGTCCAAACTATAAAAATATATTGTTAATTAACCCGCACGGTCAATGGCGTACGCGCAAAAAAATCCAAAATAGCGTATTTTTGGTCACTTTTTTATATAATGAAAAAATGAATAAAAAGTGATCAAAAAGTCCAATCAATATAAAAATGGTACCGATAAAAACTTCAGATCACGACGCGAAAAATGAGCCCCCGTACTGCCCCATACGCGGAAAAATAAAAAAGTTATAGGGGTCAGAAGATGACAATTTTAAACAAATACATTTTCCTGCATGTAGTTATGATTTTTTTTTTTAGAAGTACGACAATATCCAACCTATATGAGTAGGGTATCATTTTAATTGTATGGACCTACAGAATAAAGAGACTGTGTCATTTTTACCGAAAAATGCACTGCTTAGAAACGGAAGCTCCCAAAAGTTACAAAATGGCATTTTTTCTTCAATTTTGTCGCACAATTAATTTATTTCCCACTTTGCCATGGATATTTTGGTAAAATGACTAATGTCACTGCAAAGTAGAATTGGTGGCGCAAAAAATAAGCCATAATATGGAATTTTAGGTGCAAAATTGAAAGTGTTATGATTTTTACAAGGTGATGAGGAAAAAATGAAAATGCAAAAATGGAAAGTCTGCTCAGAGACTTATTACAGTACTGGAAATCTGACACAACTACCCAAACAAAGAGCTGTTTATGCCAATAAACTGTTTTCTTGATTTTCAGTGCTTATAATTTGAGTCTTATGTTGCTGTCTGAACTGGGGACTTAATAGGCGTTGAAGGAGTAGTCCAGTGGTGAAAAACTTATCCCCTATCCTAAGGATAGGGGATAAGTTTGAGATCGCAGGGTGTCCGACCGCTGGGGCCCCTGTGATCTCTCTGTACGGGGGCCAGGCTCTCCGGCCAGATAGCGGGTGTCGACCACTGCACGAAGCGGCGGCCGACACACCCCCTCAATACATCTCTATGGTAGAGCCAGAGATTGCCGAAGGCAGCGCTTTGGCTCTGCCATAGAGTTGTAATGAGTGCGGAGGTTGACACGCCCCCTTCCCGCAGGCTGTCGGGGCTCCGTACAGGAGATCGCAGGGGGCCCCAGCGGTCGAACCCCCCGCAATCTCAAACTTATCCCCTATCCTTAGGATAGGGGATAGGTTGTTCACCACTGGGTTCACAACTGGACTACTCCTTTAAGTGTGATATTTTCATTCCTTTTATAGGTGTTGCTAGTGAAAAGCAGAGGAGGTTACTGTACAACTTGGAAATGGAGCAGATGGCAAAGACCGCCAAGGCTTTGATGGAGGCAGTGAGTCACGTCCAGGCTCCCTTCACCAGTGCCACCCACCTGGAGCATGTCAGACCAATGTTCAAGGTGAGGTTTTCTCCTTCCACACAAGGGCATCTCTCTTGAAAAATGTTGTAAACTTAATTGGAGCTGATTAGTAAAATGTATCAGTTCCTTGTTGCTGTTGTTTGATTTAGGTGATAAATATAATAGTTTTGGCATAACTTGTCATATTTGTTTGAACTCTAGTTGGCATGGACGCCGTTTCTTGCGGCATTCAGTGTGGGCTTACAAGACTGCGATGATACTGAAGTGGCTTCTCTGTGTTTGGAGGGAATCCGCTGTGCAATAAGGATTGCTTGCATCTTTAGCATCCAGGTAAGTGTGCTCACGGTTTTCAGCTTTAAGTTAAAGGAGAACTACGGGATTGAAAAAAGTATCCCCTATTCTGAGGATAGGGGATACGTTTCAGACCGCGGGGCCCCCCATGATCTCCCATACGGGGCCCCGGCTCTCTGGTTAGAGAGGGCGTTTTGACCACCGCACGAAGCAGCAGCCAACACGCCCCCTCCATACACTGCTATGGGAGAGCCGGAAATTGTGGAAGGCAGCGCTTCGGCTCTCCCAAAGCAGTAAATAGAGGGCGCGTGTCAGCCGCCGCCTCGTGCGGTGGTCGACACGCGCTCTCTATGCAGAGAGCCGCGGCCTCGTACGGCCGCGGCCCCTCCTTTCTAGAGAACTTTATTGGGGAAATTGAGGCTGAATTTTAGATACTGAAAAAGAGCAGTGACCTTATGTCTGTGGAGGAGGAAATCTGTCGGCTGTGCTGAGGCTAACAAGCAGGGTGCAGGGGAAGGATAAACTAGAAATCCATTTAGAGAAGATGGGGGGTATTTATCAATTTTGCCTGTTGACAGTTTCTTTTTACCTTTTTTTTCACTTTGGTTTTCGTGGACATGCACCAAATTTATCATTTGGTGCAAGTTGTTAGTAATTTTGGCTCAAATGTTGAAATCAGCCGTTCACAGCGCCTTTTACACAGAACTTACCCCCACAGAGGACGCGTATTTTACCCTGTAGAGCAGCCATTTCGGAGTCCCTCCTGCAGTATATCAGCAACCGACATGAGTTATTTTCTTTTGTGGGGTTTATAGCCACCATGTGAAATGGATTTTATTTTCAACTTGGGTAGTTTTTTAGTTTTTTGTTACTTTAGTGCAGTGGTCTCCAACCTGCGGACCTCCAGATGTTGCAAAACTACAATTCCCAGCATGCCCGAACAGCCGTTGGCTGTCCGGGCATGCTGGGAGTTGTAGTTTTGCAACATCTGGAGGTCCGCAGGTTGGAGACTACTGCTTAAGTGCTTACCTTTCCTGAACCTGTGTGGCCATGTCCAATGCTGGCTCAACGGAGGGTGAAGGTTCCTCAGAGACAACTATGTCGCAGGATAGTATTGAGCAGCCCCGGAGGCGTCGCTGCTTTCACAAAAAAATTAAAATTTATGTATTTTGACGCCTTTACATTTTCTGACATTGCTAAGTGTGTTTTCCGTGTGCAAAATTTCTTGGCGGGGATTTGTGATGAATTACTGACTAAAGTTAAAATCACACACAGGACCGTGTGATTTTGAGAATGTTGTAAAAATGACAATGGAGAAAATGTGCCAAACTTTGGCGCAAAAAGACACCGCCAAAGTTACGAGAAAAAAAACGCATAAATCCTTTGATAAATACCCCCCGATGTTCTAAATATAGTTTCTTATTAATTTCTTATATAGAAAGAAAACAATGTTACAATATCCCAAATTATGCTACATAGTATTGCTTGCTGACAGTGGTGGCACTTATATACTCTCATAGTTGCCTCCATTAATACCACAAAGTGTAACTTGTGCAATGTAGTTATTAGAACCTGTGTCCCATTTATAATTTTCTTTCTTCCAAGAACACAACCATCTAACCTTGTAATATGTTATTCCTAGCGGTCATGTTCCTTGAGGCGTCACTATAGGTGTCTTTTATTTGCTTATTTACCCTGTGATTAGAATATAATTTGCGACCTAAGATTTGTATCCGTGCATCTTTCTTTATGGAGGGTGGAGGGGTAACAGCTGATTTACAAAACCTACACAACCAAACTACTTGACAAAATCACTTTTTTTGGAATGATTAGGCCATAAATATTAAAGAATTACATTAAAGGAGTACTCCGGCGCGCACTTTTTTCCTTTTATCCCGTCCGGGCTGCAAAATAAAAGAAAACACACTTTCTCTTACCCGGGCTGTATTCTTCTTACTTCCTGTTAGCCCGACACGTCACACGGAGCTTCAGCCTATCACCGGCCGCAGCGATGTCCCGCCTCGGCCGGTGATAGGCTGAAGCTCCGTGTGACGTACCGGGCTAACAGGAAGTAAGAAGAATACAGCCCGTGGACCGAACACCTGTACCGGAGTGTACCGGAGCTCCGGGGGCTCATTGGCAGGTAAGAGAAAGTGTGTTTTCTTTTATTTTGCAGCCCGGACGGGATAAAAGGAAAAAAGTGTGCGCCGGAGTACTCCTTTAACGTGGTCTAAGATGGTAGGAGGTGCTCAACTCCAAGTGCAGTTGTGCATCTACGCTGGAGTGGAGGACCTGCACTTGTAGACCACAATATGGTTTCACTCCTGTGGTAAATGTTAACAATGACATTAACCCTCAGAACTGATGTAAAATTGAGACATTAGCCAGTATATCCTTATATGAAAGACATGCCTGAGCCCGCACACCACGCCATGGTTTCTCAAGTGGTACGGGACCTAACACTAAACCTACCTGGCCGGATAAATAAAGCCAGGAACCAAATTACAGCAGCCTTAGGTCCGACTTGCATAAATATTTAAGTCTTGAAAATGTATTTAAAGGGAATGTGTCATCAGAAAATGACCCATTTTTTTAAATCACATTTTTATTGTAAACTTTTTCAAAGAGTATTTCGTTTATTTTTTTCCTTTTATAATTTTTTTTCTAATCTATATTTTAATCTTGAAATCTTGAAATCCTGCAGTTTTCATTCTGGACACTTGGCTGCTTAATAAGCTGACACTTCCTTTTCTGTACAAAGCACTTCACAGCAATGTCCCTCTTATCATCACAGACAGTATTACATTGAAAGGTGACACCAGTGTATAGTAAAGAGGTGCCACAGAACAGCTGTTGCTCACAGATCAGCAGCCTACTCCCTGTAAAATGACCTCTGTAAAGGTCACCAAGCTAGCCCAGTCATCTTTCCTAGTCATGTAAATGGGACAGCTTCAGTCTTTTGTTGTCAATGTGTCATGGGTCTTGCTTTTAAAGCATACCTAAATACAGCTCAGTAAAGATGGCTGCCAACATAAAATAAATCAGAAAATAGAAACAGATTAGAAAAAATAACATATTCCGGATCTGGCAATGTAGGTGTTGTCTTCAAAGCATCAAAAGTTGTGAGATCATTATGGTGTTAGTTCATAACTTGTTATTGTATTTAGTGTAAACACAGCCTTAAACATACTGATGTGCCTTAACACTGAAACCTCTTTCAGGTAAATTTAGTAACATTATTACTTTACAATGGCTCCTATCAAGGGGTGGGATATATTTTAGGCAGCACGCAAACAGTCCATTGTTGAAGTTGTTGTTGAAAGCCGGAAAAATGGACAATAAATAGGATCTGAGCAACTCTGACAAGGGCCAAGTTGTGATTACTAGACAACTGTCTTCTGGTTTTAGTGTTGCAAGTTTTCTATAGAATCCAAGTTTTGTATTAGAATTCAACCAATACAATAGATATCAGAATGAAGGAGTTAAACGTTGTCTAATATTACCTGCTAGAGACCACTTTTCCTTTCCAGCCACAATAATGACATCCTCAGGTCTGTGCAGACTCCAGTCCCAGATGTCACTTACTATAAATTAATAAACTTACAGCCAGCACTTATTATTCATACATGGATAAAGTTGTACCAGTCAATGTAAAAGATAAATTGTTACAATTATCATTTTGGCCATTCTGTAGATAAAAGTAATCCGGAAACTGACAAGAAGCTATTTCTGGTATTCTATTTTAGATCTCATTTTCGGTTCTTGCCCCTAAGGCATTTATAGGATCTAAATTAAGTGTAATTAGTTTAGAGCCATAGAACTGGACCAGAAACTGGAGAGTCTATAGAGACAATTCATTATTAAGCACACGGGTCATGCAAGGCAACCAATGTTAAGTACATGAACAGTTCTACTAGGAGAAACAGCAGAAAAGAACCTCAAGCCCTTCTATTGTCTACCATTTATTGTTCCTAGATTACTTTTACATTTGAACAGTTTAATATAGAAATTGTACCTATTCTAACCTTTCCTCTATTGGTGGAACCTGAGAACTACCATACTTTAAAGCCTACCTGTGATTTGCTGAGGGAACAAGTTAAAAGTTTTTATTTTTCAGCGTCTGAGTGTTCAGACCCCGACTGATGACGAGAACAAGCGGACTCTGTTTCTAAGAGACTTTGACTGCCCCATAGACTTACGTTATGAGTCCATCCAGATCACGCAGAACAGGTAGGGAGCCCACTAAGAGTGAACTTCTCCCAGCTCGTTCTCATGATCGTTTATGGTCCAAGCATTCCGACCTCATCCGATAAAAACCTTTGACAATTTCTATAAGGAAAATATTGTTCTTCCTTTGAGACCTAGCAAGATAATTCCAGTATTGCTTGTAGTGCAGCTTGTAAAGCTGCTTTTACTTTGGAATTATACAAGTTTAAAGGCCGTGTTTGAGGCATGTTCACACAGGTAAAATGTGCATGGGTTTTGATGCAGAAACCACACAGATTTCTGTCTCAAAGGGGCTGGGTTTATGCACATATTTTAAGTACTGTAGTTTCTGTTACAGCAATATCAATCGCTTTTTTTTTCTCCTCACATTTTCAAAGGTTCCTTGTACTGCTTTCAAAATATGCGAGAGTTCATTTTTGTGCCAATTTAGCTTTTTTCCGTGTCACTTATGGGGTATTACACACCAAAAATACGTGAGTTAGGCGCCAAATTGTAAATTTCTGAAAATATCTGCGGGAACAATCCCCGGGGGACATTTTTTGCAGCTATACTTACCAGGTTCCATCGCTCCGGCTGTAGTGACGTCCCTTCGGCGTGATTCATGGCTTGAGCCATCGTTTTACTCCGTCTGCTTAGGCAGCAGAGCAATGACGCGGGCCGTTAATCGTGCTGAGCGGACGTCACTATTGCCGAAGCAAAATTATATATGGTAAAATCTACTGCTTGGTTCCCTATAAGGACACAGCCTATTTGGCCTTGAGGATCGTGCCCAAAGGACTATGCTTACACGTCAATCTGGCTGAACTTTATGCAACGTCTCAATACCAATTATCTAGGACTCTGATTTACATATGAAATCTATCTTTATGCTCTGGCTTTCCTGGATCTATTGGTAGAGAATAATAATAGAGAAATGTTATCTGACACTCTATGTCGGTAACAACATCAACTAACAGTCTTTTACACTGGTTGAGCTTCCATCCGTTGACTCAAAAAAATAAATAAAAGGGTATTCTGAAAGGCCAATATTTACGGGTGCGGAGGAACAGTTTCTCAGATAAAAAGATCTTAAGGGAAGGACTTCTCCAATCAGCTTTCCAGGTTGCCCAAAGGTAGGACAGGACTAACTTGTTGACACCAGGTGTCCGAGAGATGCAAGAGGGGCTTAAAAGCATGTACGACCATTACACGTCAGAGGTGTATGAAATCTTATGGATGACCCATTGCCAAATCAGGTTCAGTTTTTTTCAAGCCAAATTGCATCTTTGGGTTACCTCTTGAGATTACCTTGTTCCCACAGGAACTTTCTGAGATTTACGATTTGGTGCCTGATTTTATGAAGCGTAAAACCTCAAAGTTGTGTGGAAAAAACAAAAGTGCTGCAAAGTTAAACCTTCACATATTTTGAAAGCAGCACAAGGGACCTTTACAATTGTGAGGGGAAAATAGGGATTGATATTCCTGTAACAGAAATGTCCCCTGTATGTGAACTCAGCCTTACTATCCCCCCCCCCCCTTCAGCAACCCACATTAAAAGATCTTGCACTTTTATGACCTTCATCTTCACTTGAATTTCATTGTAAATTCCAGAGACTTACATTACTCTCCATTTATTGGGTTTTATACTTGAGGAATCTTCAGAAGAAAAAAAATTAAACAAAGAAAAAAATGTCTTTTCTCTTCTGCCAGGTCAGCAGGGCACTTTATGCCAGGTATTTAATGTCATGTCTACATACTGGCAGCACACTGTAGATTAGACAACTGTACATTCTTTTATGTATTTTTATATTCTGTACCCGATTTAAGCTTCATTTGCAGAGTATATTCTTAGATACCTTCATATACAGTTGTACAGCTCATATATAGAAATATTGAGAGATTTATTAAACATTTAGCAAAGGAACAATGGAGATGTTGCACATAGCAACCAATCAGAGTCCAGTTTTAATTTTTCAGAGGCCTCTTTAAAAAATGACAGTCCAAATCTGGTTGCTATGGGTAACTGCTCCATCTATCCTTTACACAAGGTTTGATAAATCTGCCCATAATGTTCAAATAAAATTTCAATAACGTCCAAGGGTTTTCTCCAGTTACATCAAATCAAACTTGAGTATTTTCTGTAGTAATTCTTAGGTTAGTATCTCTGCTTGTTGTCATTCAGTAAGATCACCAGTTGCTCGGCTTGATGCAGATACACTACAGTTATAACATTGAACAAATTGAAGCAAAAAGAGAACTTGAAAACTGAGGATAGTTGATAAAGAAAGGAAAAAAAAATTATATATATATATATATATGTGTGTGTGTATCATAAAGGGGTATTACCATCCTCGAAGGTTAACTCTCTATGGGGCATCAAAACATTACCAAGCTCAGCTCTAAGAAACGTTCAGAAGTCTCATAGAGAATGAAGCACTAGTCACACAAGCCCCATTTATTTGGGGGCACAGTTTTTCTCTATTCTGGTAAATGTTGAGGTTTCATCGGTTGGAGCCTCACCAATCATTTTAATAATCCCCTATCCTGTGTATAGGAGAACTTTTATAGTTGGGCAATATTGCACTTTCCATTTTGGCCACCAGGTCTACAACTAAACTGAGACTTATGTGTTGTTCTGTACGGATCAATTCACAGTAATGTCTTTCTTATCATCACAGACAGGAAAACAGTGAAAAGTGACACCAGTAGAGAGAACTCTGGATCCACCACCATTCAAAGCAGAGCTCAGCATCCCCTTTCCCTGTAGAATGACCTCTGCGAGGTTAGGCTTGTTTCACACTAGCAAATTACTCCGTTTAGCAAGTTCCGTCGCTAGTTCCGCCCTAAAATCAGCTGTCACCGTCAGTAACCAAATCCTATACATCCGTTAGAAAATCCCATTATAGTCTATCTAATATTTGTTTTAATCCATTATAGTCCGTTATTGATAACGGACATTATTTTCTGACGGAAGATATTACGGAAGAAAATAGTTCATTATCTATTTTCTTCCGTACTATCTTCCGTCACAAAGTAACGTCCGTTATCAATAACAGACTATAATGGATTAATATGGATATTCGAAAAATCCCATAGACTATAATGGGATTTTCTAACGGACGTATAGGATTTGGTTACTGACGGTGACAGTTGTTTAGGACGGAACTAGTGACGGAACTTGCAAAACGGAGTAATTTGCCAGTGTGAAAGAAGCCTTACAGAGAATGTCCTGTAACATTTCCTATTCAGTAATGGGGCTGGTCCTGTCTATTGCTGTCTATGCCCTTGGGGCCTGCTGTAAAGCATGTGTCTAAATGCTGTTAAAAACAGCTCAGGCAAGATAACTGCCTTATAATAATGACTAAAAACATTATAAAAATATATATATATATATCATGATCAGAAAAAAGAAATATATTAGAAGAAGAGAACATGTTTCACTATCTGACTCTAATAAAGAAACAAAATCTAGGTGACACATTCCTTTTAAAGCATTTTGACTGTTCCAACCCTGTACCCAGTACAATGTCTATAAAACGTAGTGAAGCATAGGGCTATATTATACACCGAAGACTTGAAGTCACATATAGTTCACTGCCTCCGGCATAATGTGTGCTCCATTGTAAAAAAGGCAAGGAATCATTTTGCAAGCTTCAAAAGGAAATCAGCCAGTCTGGAAGGTAACTCGGAAGCAGCAAGGAAAGCAGGACCGTCTGTTTAGTATTTGGAACTCCAGAGAAAACTGCGTTTGCAGGTTATACTGCACATTTGTTGGGAATGGTCCATTACAAATCGGACATTCATTCTTCTAGGTTTAAAAGGTTTACTCTATCCTATCTGTCTCTATCTATTGTCTATCTATTACAGATTACTTCTTTTAAAACTCACCTATAACATCCTGAAGGCAGAGGATGCATATTGTGAATCATATGGTGACTCTATTGGTTCTATTTTAGCAGGGTGTTTCGACTATCTGTCTTGCTGTCCATACCATAAAGACAAAGTTTTACCTTGTGTTTATTCTGTCAGAGAAGTGGTCCTCAAACTGTGAACCTCCAGGTATTGCAAAACTACAACTACTAATATGTCCATGCTGAGAGTTGTAGTTTTGCAACATCTGGAGGTCCACAGTTTGGAGACCACTGGATTGAAGGGGTACTCCAGCTTTAAGACATCTTATCCCCTGATCACATGGGTCCCACCGCTGGGACCCCCGCTATCTAGCATGCAGAACCCACCTCTGGGATGGGAGTCTGCCAGGTCACGACTACAGGGCCGGAGTATCGTGACATCACGACTCCCTCCCATAGACTTGCATTGCAGAGGCGGGGCGTGACATCACACGGGGAGTGGAGCCGATACTTCGGGCCCGTAGTTGTGACCCGGCAGACTCCAAGACTACAGCGCTGCGTGCAGCTTCCAGAGGTGGTTTCTGCATGAGAGAAAGCGTGACCCCTCCGACAGACATCTTATCCCCTATCCTTTGGATAGGGGATAAGATGTCTAAGGGCCGGAGTACCCCTTTAAGCCTTGTTCACCTAACCACTGACCTTTGCTTGAGGAAGCTCTGTCGCGAAAAGATGGAAGTAGAGCAGAGAAAAAATACTGCATGTCCGGTATTTTTCTCGGTTCACATCGATGGACCCTATTTAAAGGAAATCTGTCACTAGTGTCACCTGCACTAACCTGTCGGTGCCAACAGATGGTGCAGGGGACACTGAGGACAACGGTACTCACCTTGTCCCGTTCCGTGGCGGGGGGTAATCTCCTCCGTTAACTCCGCTCCGGGCCCGGCTTGGGGCATGGCCGACGTCACCGCTGCTGTGAAACCCCGCAGAGATCAGCAGCGGCTTGGGGCATGGGCAGAGCTTAGTGACTGATCTGCTCCCTGCTGAGTCCTGCTGTGAGAGAACAGCTCCGCCAGTGACCCAAGCCGCTGCTGCTCTCTTCTGGGTCTCGCAGCATCGATGACGTCATTAAGCTCTGCCCGTGCCCGAAGCCTGGTGCCCGGAACATTGCTGACGGGGAGATTACCGGAGATCCCCGCCACGGAACGGGACAAGGTAAGCACCATTGTCATCCGTGTTAGGGCCGGTTCACATCACGTTTTTAGCAATACGGGAAAGTGTATGGCTGGGGGGAGCGAAAACTGCGCGCTTCCTTATTCCAGCTACATCCAGCCCATATGTAATGCGTTTCAGTGAGCCGACCGGAGTCCAACACTGAATCCGGTCGGTTCATTTTTGCCCCATATACGGTTCTCTAACCGGACCTTAAACCGTGCTAGCCGACCGGAGTCAGCGTTTGACTCCGGTCGGCTCATTGAAATGCATTGCATACGGGCCGGATGTGGCTGGGATATGGGAGCGCCCGATTTTCGCTCCCCCCAGCCGTATACGGTCCCGAATTGCTTAAAACGTAGTGTAAACCCAGCCTCACCAGCACTTTCTGTTGGTACCGACATGTTAGTGCAGGTGACACTGGTGACAGATTTCCTTTAAGTCAATGGGATCCAGCAGGACCTTGAGGTGTCTGTTGTGTCCCGACCAATTCGGGATCTGTTGGTGCAAAAAAAAAAAAAAAAACAGAGCTGAAAGGGACTGAACTCAGCGGTAATGAGAACTTAGCCTTGGAGGCAAATCATCACTTACATGCCATATATGAATGGAGTGGAGTGGTAAAGTCGTATACTGTATTTCTGCTGTCTTGCGTTGTGTGTTCTCGTCTATTTCCCTGTACAGTGCAGTGAGTGTGATGTTTACAACACAACAAAGACAAGGCGCACAAATGATATAGAAAAATATAAATGTTAGCTCTATTTATTTTTTTCATCAAAACAAAAAATAAAGAAATAATGCAACATGGAATAGAGCGTAGAAAGAAAAAATACAAGCAATCACATTATAAGTGGTTGATTCCACCATGAAGAAGCATAACAGCAAAACATACGTTTGGGTCAGGGTCGGTTTTAGGCTTAGCGTGGCCCTAGGCAAAATTAAGTGGGGCCCCAAAAGTCGTAATAGTGCACTAACCAGATTTGCACATTTTTGGTCACTTCAAATACCATAAAAAATATCTAAAAAGCAATTGAAAAGTCCCATCAAAACAAAAATGGTACCGATTAAAACTACAAATCAAAGCGCAAAAAATTACCCTCATACACCCCGATATACAGAAAAATAAAAGTTATAGGGATCATAATAGTACAATTTTAAGTATACTCATTTTTGTGCAAAAACGTAAGTAGTAAAAAAATATATATAGATTGGATATTGTTGCAACTGTATGGACCTGCAAAATAGAGGTAGTGTGTCGTTTTTCCCAAAAGGTGCACTGCGTAGAAACAGACGCCCCCAACTATTACAAAATGACGTTCTAATATTGAGGTTCTGAAGCAGTGCGTGGTATGACAGAGCATGTCTGCGGAATCTGTAGGTGCTATATAAATAAATAAAATTAAATAAATAAATAATGTCTGCTACCCATCACCACTGCTCTGCCGTTAAAGTCTCTTTTTTTAATTTTTAAATTTTTCTGATTAATTTAACGGTCGCTCTCGTGACGGGGAGCAGTTGGCAACAACGGAACCCGGTGGCTCCCATTTACTATTACGGGGGTTGCTGGGCGCCTTTATTTTTTTTATGGGAATAGCGGGAGAAAAAGACGGAACAAGCAGTCATTTTTCTTCCGCTATTTTCCCGGGCTATCCCGGCAGCCGTCACACTGCAGTGTGCTAATGAAAATGTGAAAGAAGCCTGACCAAACTCCCGTCATCCTCCCACTGTCCCCAAACACACAGAGACATATACGCATTTATATCCAAGAGTATATACCTTTTATAGCAATTACATACTATACTTAAACACACACACATATCTTTATTTATTTGGAGATACACGAGTATAATCATGTTGATCATTTTGATGTCCGGCCATGCTGAGAGTTGTCATTTTGCAACAACTATAGACTCTGACTCTCTCGGTCTCTCTTTCTGCGTCCCCTGGCAGGGCATGCTGGGAGCTGTCGTTTTACAAAAAGCTTGCAACACATTGTTTGATAAACACTGAGATATATATCAGCGCAAAATTACAACTCCCACCATGCCCGGTCTTGGCTTGCTGGGAGTTGTAGTTTTGAAACAGCAGGCAACACACTGTTTGGAAAACACATGAAGAAAAAATATATATACATTTATTTTTTTTCTGTGTTTCAATTGACACCTAATTGACACATTCAAGATAGCCGGTGATGTGAAGCTGCGCTGTAGCAGCAGCACACGTGCAGTAGCCAGCCAGTAATACAGAGCAGGGAGGTGGAGGTAAGAAATTTATATTGAAGAGCCTGTTCGGAATTGTCCAGAGACTTGAGGGGAGGAGCGGGCGGAAAGTTGTCCAGGATGCATGGAACTCCATCACAGTGGCCCTAGAATAAATGGGGGGGGGGGCAGTTTTGCCACCGCTGTGATAAATGCGGCACTAGGTCTGGGCCATATTGGCCTAGTGACAGACGCACCACTACATATCACATACAGGAAAAAAATATATATATATCTATATATACATACACACACACACACACACACACATGTATAATCACAAATACACACATATATATCGTGTATATACACGCTGTACACACAACACACTATAAATGCATGTAAGAGAAATAGTTTACATCACACATGTTCACACAACTAGATCAGTGTTTCCCAACCAGGGTGCCTCCAGTTGTTTAAAAACTACAACTTCCAGCATGCCAGGACAGCCAGTTTTGCAACAGCTGGAGGCACCCTGGTTGGAAAACACTTACTTTTACTTGGAGCTTGCTGGGGGCAACATGTGTGCACTTGGGTATATATGTCCCTGATTTGGTGTGTATCACTATGCTTAATAAAGGCTTCATGAAGAAGCTGAAACGTTGTTGTGACCGGAGATAATAAATATTGCGCTTGATTTTGAATGGAGTGCTGCACCCTTACTTGGATGTGTACTGGAACAGTGATCGGGTTGCTTATGCTAGCACCCTGTGGTATTTAAACTGTGTTTGAGTAGTGCAGCAGAGACTGGATTTATATATACAAAAGAAGGGAAGCGGCACTCCAGTTTCAAGTAGAAATTGGTGTCTTTATTCACCTATCATAATAAATGCTGATAAATGCATGATGCATTTATCATGATGGGTGAATAAATACACCAATTTCTACTTGGAACTGGAGTGCCGCTTCCCTTCTTTTTTTTTTATTGTCGGATGAAGGTTCTAGAGTTTGGACCTATTGAGGCTGAGCACCCACCTCTGACTAGAAGTCATTTATACAGTGCCGGTTCCCTCCCCCTCTCTTTCTGGTCTATATATATATATATTTGTGTAATCTGCATAGAATTTAGGTAACCTTGTAAAAATATTGTCTCAAATTAATCCTTAGTTAATTGGTAAATCCTGTATGCCGGAAGCTGCCTTCACAATTCTTCTAGTTAATGATGGAAAATGTCAGCAGGCTTTTTGTCAGCCACGTCAGCTTAGCTGAGTAGCCCGGTGTAAGGTGACATTTATTTTCCCTATACCAGATAAGTTCTACCCCTCCTAGAATGCAAAATATCTTTCTTCCAGAAGGATAAAACGTATCAGGACAGAAGAGATATGATCGAAACTTTTAAATTCATTAAGAAAATCAATACAATAAAGGAGGAATGGATATTTAAAAGAAGTAAAAAGGGAAACCCAATCTAAGCTCCAGAATTGCTCTATGGACTAAATTTGACCATCCCTGCACAGTGCTGGCTCTGCGGATCGGGGATCGGATAGACTTATCATATATTTTGGTCATACCTGATGATCACTGGCTACTGGTCCACAGTCAAATGCTTGGTTCCTCTTTACCCTTTGATCTATCTCCTTCATCTGTCTCCAAAATCATTGGGTTGGAAGCATTGTTTTTCCAAATTGTTTTAGCTCCTAATGCTAAGTTGGCCCCACAGTCATAGTTTGATCTACTTGCCCCTTTACGGGAGATTCGATCCCTTGAATCCCTCGCTGCTTCGTTGAACAACACCATCACTATTTTCTTCTGTGTGGGATGAATACATTGACCGCCAGCCATCCTGATACCCCCCCCCCCCTCTCCCTCTTTTCCTCATTTGCCCCCCCCCCCCTTCCTTATTTGTTTTACGTTGTGTGTTGTATATGTTCTCCATTGTCTTATTTGTTTTTGACATGTTTTTGGATCGCTGATCATGTGCTGGGTGTTATACGACCTTGTTTTACTTTGAGTTCTAATTCATTATTGCCTTGTGATGCGCTACATGCTAGAGAGATGCTAATTTTATGTGCAATGCCTTTACAGCCCTCCTAATTCGGTTTGTGGCTCATGTTACCCATCAGTGATGGGTTGTTTTCTTCACTGGTTTATCTGCCACTTCTTGTGTTCTAACTGTGTCAATCTGTGCGAGTTATTTGATGCATTGGCTGCTTTGTTATTTTTTCCTCTGTATTGAAAAATGTTTCTTTTCAATAAAAATACAATTAAATAAAAAAAAGAAGAAAAACCACAAGAGGACATTGTTTTATGTTAGAGGGGAAAGGTTTATGCAGTAATATCAAGGAGTATTACTTTACTGAGAGAATAGTGGATGCATGGAATAGCATTCTTCAGAAGTGGTCGCTGCAAATACAGTGAAAGAGTTGATGCATGGGATAGGCATAAGGCTATCCTCTGTTAGATTGGGACGAGGACTATTTATAATATTCAGGAATATTGGGCAGACTAGATGGGCCAAATGGTTATTATCTGAAACATTCTAAAGTCTCTGTGCCACTGGTATCTGTTGTAAAACAAGGGCAGAATTCTGCATAACATGAACGCCAATCAGGTGTTTAACAAGCCTATTACATGGCTAGGTTGTTTTGTGTGAACAATCAGTGGATCATTTGTGCGGCCCTTTGTTGCTATCATTGGTCGGCCATACATCCCCTATTATACAGAGCAATGTGCAACTGAAGAGCGAGGACGGGGTAAAACCATGTGATTAGCGGAGGAACAAGCGTGTAATAAGGTCTTATGTCAGTGATACATGACCAGCAATTATAAACTATACCAGTGCCTCCTCCAAAAGAAAAGAACAATGGTTTGGTTAATAATGTCTATTCATGTTTCAAAGTTATTTTATGGGTCAACATGGATTAACAGTGTAGCTACCTATAAATTGTACTAGAGAGACAGGTTTTACCCTTTTGGAGGAGTACTGGTGTGCATATCTGATTTCCTATAAACCAGTCAGGTCTCTCTAATACAGCAGTCTCCATGCACCAGCCAAGTCTATAATACAGCAGTCTCCATGGACCAGCCGAGTCTATAATTCAGCAGTCTCCATGGACCAGCCGAGTCTATAATACAGTCTCCATGCACTGCTGGGTCTCTATAATATAGCAGGCTCCATACACAAGTCAGGTCTCTATAATACAGCAGTCTCCATGCACCAGCCGAGTCTATAATACAGCAGTCTCCATGCACCAGCCGAGTCTATAATACAGCAGTCTCCATGCACCAGCCGAGTCTATAATACAGCAGTCTCTATGCACCAGCCGAGTCTATAATACAGTCTCCATGCACTTCTGGGTTTCTACAATATAGCAGGCTCCATACACAAGTCAGGTCTCTATAATACAGTTATCTCCATACACCAGTCACGTCACTATAATACAGCAGTTTCTATACACAAGTCAGGTCTCTATAATACAGCAGTTTCCATACACCAGATAGGATTGCCACTTGGATGGTATTTTACTGGCACAGCCAGTATTTTGGCCACTCTCCCAGTATTTTTGTAAAAAGAAAATTCTGGCTATGCAATGGACGGTATTTATCCAACCAATCCTCCAACTCCCGGAATGTTGCACAATATACTATACCAGTGTTTCCCAGCTGGAACCACCCCTGGTTGGGAAACACTTTCCTATACTATATACTACTATATAGTCCAACGTGCTGGAAGTTGTAGCTTTTGTTTGGGGAAGCAGCTGGGCCACAGGCTATATCAGGGCACGCTGGGAGTTGTAGCTAGTAAATAACTGCAACTTCTGAATTTAATTTAAAAAAGTGATCAAAGTCACATCAAAACAAAAATGGTACTGTTAAAAACTGCAGATCGGGGCACAAAAAAATGAGCTCTCATACAGCCCTGTATAAGGAGAAATAGAAAAGTTATAGGGGTCAGAAAAGGAGAAAATGTTCCCCGCATATGTTTGTCCTGTGATGTCATGCATATATAATGAATTATGCAAATTAGCATGGCCGGTATTTTTTTGCAAGAAAGGCGTCAATTCTAACACCAGACAAATCTTTATCATATGAACCAATACCCCCCTATCCACTTTTATAATGCAAATTACCAGAGTAAGCTCGATGCTGAGATTTAGCCAGCAAGAAATTCTGAGAAAGAAGAAAGCAAAACTGTAACTAGGCTATGATGCAATATATTCTCTAATGTAAGTCTGGATTGGTACAGTTAGTTCCATTTTTAATAATACTGAATGATTAAAAAAATATTTCAGCACTTCTTGCTCTTTTCAGAGTAATTGCCTCCTGTAATATTTGTTCCACCACTAGACCATGAATATAAATTGTTATAAGCATATTGTTTGTACATTCCTGTAATATGTGTTGTACTAATGTACTCTGTCTACCTTCCAGCTGGAACGAGATGCCTATGTACAAGCCTTAGCAAGGTTTACATTATTAACAGTGAGCTCTGGAATTACGGAGATGAAACAGAAGAACATCGATACCATCAAAACTCTCATCACTGTGGCTCATACAGATGGAAACTACTTAGGAAGCTCATGGCATGAGGTACTGGATTCATTTTATGAGTTCAAAATTCCAGGAACTTTAAAGGGGTACTCCAGTGAAAAACTTTATTTATTTTATTTATTTATTTTTTTAAATCAACTGGTGCCAGAAAGTTAAATAGATTTGTAAATGACTTCTATTAAAACATATTTAACCTTCCAGTACTTTTTAGCAACCGTATGCTACAGAGGAAATTATTTTCTTTTTGAATTTCTTTTTTGTCTTTTCCACAGTGTTCTCTGCTGACACCTCTGTCCGTATCAGGAACTGTCCAGAGCAGCATAGGTTTGCAATGGGGATTTTCTCCTGCTCTGGACAGTTCCTGAGACAGGCATCAGGTGTCAGCAGAGAGCGCTGTGGACAAGACAAAAAAGACATACAGCTGCTAAAAATACTGGAAGGGTAAAGATTTTTTAATAGAAGTAATTTACAAATCTGTTTAACTTTTTGGCACCAGTTGATTTAAAAAAATGTTTTCCACCGAAGTACCCCTTTAACTTGAACTTGTGAGACCCCTTGATGTGATAAACAGAACAGCTTATTATAGTAGTCATGTATATTATATGTACAGGTAGTGACGAGGCAGAAGGTTACTTTTACATGTAGAATTCTTTTTGCTAAAAAGAAAATAAGAAAATAAACGTGCTCCCTTTAGGAATCTCCACACACTCACATGGTCCCCTGCCTGTCCCTTTTCTTAAAACCTCCCATGATGTTGGCTGCAGCAGTCACATGGGTCAACACATCATCACTGTGCGATGGGTGTTCAAAGACTGATAGGAGACCAGGAAAGCGTTGCTATGGGACACCAGCAAAGTTAAGTATAATTTTATTATTTTAGATGCCAGCAGTTTTCTGATCCAAAATCCACACAATTTGATGTACATCACTGTGCATATTTTTTGCAACAAATTCAGGACATCTAAAAAAAACACTGTTAGTTAATATGGTAGTTTACTACAGGAGCTAAGAAGCGGCAAACTTGTGTGAATGCATCCATAAAGCACCTCAGTGATTACCTAATATCCCACAAAAATGCTTATTGATATGGAGTATTTATAAAATAAGGTAAGTCTACACTGATAGTCACCAAGGTTTTGGAATTCTGCAGTATGTTCAGAAACAATGCACAAGAGCCTTGTACTGAAGTTAAAATTATATTTGCAATGTGATATTTATAGAAAAGCACAAAAAACATTTCAAGATCTGTAATTCATGTAAAGAAAGAAGATTGTGGCACTCACCATTTAGTAGCAAAAATCTTCTTTTATTGAAAGTACTTCATGTTTTGCGGGTACACCTCTAGCAGGGGAGTGATGGGTGCGGGGTTGTTCAGAAGACAACGTTGTCTTCTGCACACCCCTAAAATATAATGTATTTTCAATAAAATAAGATTTATTGCCACAATCTCTTTCTTAAAATGAATTATTGTATGAACACTATCTTCCTTATCTGCGTGCACCGCCAAGGTAGTGTGAAGCAGGGAGTCATAACTGCTAGTCATCAGCGTTTGAAGTTGGAGGTGGTATATGCATAGTGACTGGTGCAGTGCCAGAGACGAATATCTCTTTTAGACCGTGATTTCAAGCTCTGTGCCTACCAACATGTTTACCTTTTTGCTGTACAGATTTTGAAGTGCATTAGCCAACTTGAACTGGCACAGTTAATTGGCACTGGAGTGAAGCCACGTTACATCTCTGGAACAATGAGGAACAGAGAAGGGTCATTTACTGGAACCAAAGACCAGGCCTCAGATGAGTTTGCCAGCTTGGGCTTAGGTGAGTACTTGCTTGTGTCAGATAAAGCAGTTTCAGCTGAACGTTAGCTTTTACTTAATTGATTCTTTTTCTTCTTGCTTTTAAAGTTGGAGGAAATGTTGACTGGAAGCAGATGGCAAGTATACAGGAATCTATAGGCGAGACAAGTTCACAAAGTGTTGTGGTGGCTGTGGACAGGTATGCTTCATTCTCTCTTATTGCTTAACATTCACTACTACATAATGCAAAAGCTTTGAGAGCCTATTGGTATGTTAGGTATATGGTATATGATCAAGCAGTAATAAGAGTAAATATGCTCCAACCCAGAACACCTCACCAGTAGGTATGAGTTACCTTCAAGTCCATAAGCAGAACACCGACTGCAGTTCACAGCTCCCTGCATTGTATTAGAAAATGCTACCTGCTTTAATGTGTTCTTATACAACCCCTTTAGGTTTACCATACACATTAAATAACACCCTTTATTTCTTCTGACCAGTATCAGTAGGTAGAACTTCATAATGTTGCCTCACTGATGTTATGTTGCAGCCTCCTATGGGAACTAGTAGTATTTGCAGTTAATGGCTATAAGCTTATGATGTGGCTTCGGCTGTAATAAAGACGTAAAAAGTGAGTAAATAATTCCTGTTGTTCAGAGTCATGACATTGGACATCTGTGTCACCAGAGAGTTCTAAATTGCAAATCAGAAATAAGCTGTTCCCATTATTTCTGCATGGTTTTTTTCCCATTACCCCCTGAAGTATGAAGACTTATTACAGCTTTTGCTGTAATATTTATCACAAATGAATCTTTCATCAAAATGGGATTTTCCAGATGGCTGAGCACAAGCTAGCAGGAACATTTCGTAAGCATGTCAGTAAAAGGCCAGAGAGCGTACCATGTACGAAAGCCGAGAGAGGGCTAGCGTCACAAAACAACACTTCCCGTTCCCCGACCTTTTTAGCCCTGTCTGTCAGAGAGTGTCTCACAGCGGAGGGGTCGTGGCCTGGCCCGTAAAGGCAGAGGAAATCATCTGCATGACATGGCAGCAAAAGGGAGGGGTCAAGCTTTAATGGTTCATTTTCCAAATGATTTCAGTTTAATAGAAAACCAGTGATGATAACAGGCTCCCTGGTAGCGTGGGCTTGGATCTGTAAGGTTTAGAACGTCTGATCATCAATGTAGCGGTGTGCTAGTTGGGGTAGCGTCAATGATTAATGTGTGAGATCAGGGCCCCTTATGGCCACTTCCAGCCTGGTTGCCAAATATGAAGTTAGGAAGCTGAAAAACAGTAGAGTTGGCTGTTTGTTCCATCGAGCTCCTGAGTTACGGAAACTGCCTAACCTGTGGTTATACAACTCCCATTAACCTGTATGGGAGTTAGGCTAGGTTCACCTTTGTGTCAGAGGCTCTGTTCGGGGCTCTGTCACAGTTTTTTTTTTTTTTTTTTGCCACTGGAAAACCTAGCAGAACAGGTTGCTGCACAATGGAAATCAACAGAGCCTGACAGACGTCACTGACTTTTATGGTATTTGTCGGATTTTCCGGTCCCTCATTTTAATAAAACTGGACAAAAATTACTGGTTTCAGGTTTTTCTTCTGGTTATTTGAACAGATTCTGCGAAGAAGGCCTCAAATAGAACTTCCGACTCACATGTAAACATGCCTTATGCAAGTTGTCTGTTTTTGGCTTCCTGACTTCCTCCTCTGGCTGCAACTGGACTGGAGGAAACCAGGTAGCCCTCAATCTCGATATGGATGCGGGAGGCAGAGGAGGGTCCGCAGGTATCAGACATTTATGGAATATCCTGTAAAAATGCCATAAATGTCCCAGATGGAATTACCCCATTAATAACATAACATAATTTCTGGGAAATATATTATCATCAATGAGGAAATTACTCTGTAAGGTCAGAAGAAAATTATGTAAGAATGCAGGGCATCTGTTGGGAATTGAAAGTCCCCATGAGAACATTTATGCTACATTTCTGAGAATGGCGAGGATGTATGGCTATTGCAATGTGCTCAAATGCCTTTGCATTGTTCAACTTAAAGGGGTTGTCCAGAAATAGAAAAACACAGCAAATTTCTTTCAAAAACAGTTCCATGTCTGTCTCCAGGTTGGTGTGGTATTACAACTTGGCTCCATTCGCTTCAATGGAACTGAGCTCCAGAACCACACCCAACCTAGAGACAGACTGGGAGCGGTTTTTGAAAGAACTTTGCTGTGTTTTTATATTCCTGCATAACCCGTTTAAAGCACTGGGGGTGAAATGTGATTTTATTTTTATTTTTTAAAGAATTACAGTTTTAGAACTGCTAATAATGCAGTTCCTTAAAGTGCTTCTATAAAACACAAATGCTTTTATCTAGAAAGATGGTTATGCTGCAGATTCTTAAATAAAAGCAGCCATGTTTTTCTACTCACACATCCTATAATACTTGAATTTTTTTTATGCATATGTAAAATTATATATAACGTGTGTATTTTTTATATTGAAAATGCAATAAATCTCTTTGCAGAATATTCACTGGATCTACAAGGCTGGATGGAAATGCTATAGGTAAATATTTCATACCCATGCCTGTAATAAACAGTCTTGGTGATCTTTATTCCAATTTATTTGTGCCCCAGTCCTGTCTCCATTGTATAATGTATGGTAATCTATAGTTAGATTTGTTGTATAGCATTAAATTGAACCCATTCTGTGCTTGCAGTGGATTTTGTGCGCTGGCTTTGTGCAGTTTCAATGGATGAACTGGTGTCCCCCACACACCCACGTATGTTTAGCTTACAGAAAATTGTTGAGATATCCTACTACAACATGGGTCGTATTAGACTCCAGTGGTCCAGGATATGGGAGGTCATTGGGGATCATTTTAATAAGGTAAGATTGTTGTTACTAATATGTACATTTGGCTTTTACACAACTGTCATAGCCTATTAAAGCTGATCAACAGCCAAAGTTAGAGCAGCAGTTACATTTTATTTAATTACAGAAATGTTGCCATTTTTCTGTTTTGTCAAAGAGAACCTGTAACCAACCCCCCAAAAAATAAGACCACATTATCATTATTTAGCTTAGGGCAGTATTTTTTAAACAGTGTCCCCAGCTGGCGTTTTTTTATTCAAAAAGCTACTTCGGTAGCGAAACATGTTGAGAGGGGCCGTTTGAAATTTTTTTTTTTTTTTTAAACAAATGCCAATGCTCCTTATTCATCATTAATGCGGGTGCACTGCAGGCACCTAGCACTCCTTTGTGATGCGAACACTTGCAAAGACCGGCTGGTCAAGTTTCTTTCATATTAAATAGGAACATTTAGCATTTGAGATTTAAATTTTTTTTGTGCAAATTAACAATAAAGATTGCACTTTTATCGCTACTAGGGTGTATGGTAAATAAGTGTTTTATTGGGTTGCCTAAGGGTAGTCTATAAGTTAGGGGAGTTGTAGATTTGCCACAACAGGAAACACACTGTTTGGAAAACACCATTTTACAGCTTTTTGATATGTCCTTCCATTCCTGAGATATGTGGGTTTATAGTTTGTCCAAAGATTCAGGGAATCTGCCAGATGGGCGTAAACTTAATTTTAATAATGGGGATTATACAGTCTCGGAGGGTGTGTATTAGGCAGACACGCCTGATAGTCACTTCCATTTTTTAAAATAAGTTCACGCCCATCTGACTATTCCCTGAATTATCAGACAAACTGTAAACCTACATATCTCGGGAACAGAAGGGGAAATCCACTTTAAAAAGAGGGAAGGCTAAGCTATTAGCATCCTGTTAATGGTCTGATCATGTCTTATCTACACATTATCCCTTTTTCACTGTAATCCTGTCTGTGACGATAAACAGGAGATTTCTTTACAGAGCAGAACAAATCAGCTTATTATTAGACTTAGTAGCCATAATACAATTGCAATATTTCGGAATTATTATAGATTTAAAGGGGTACTCCGGTGGAAAACTTTTTTTTTTTTTTTAAATCAACTGGTGCCAGAAAGTTAAACAGATTTGTAAATTACTTCTATTAAAAAATATTAATCCTTCCAGTACTTATTAGCTGCTGAACACTACAGACAAAATTATTTTCTTTTTGCAACACAGAGCTCTCTGCTGAATCACGAGCACAGTACTCTCTGATGACATCTCTGTCCATTTTAGGAACTATCCAGAGCAGCATATGTTTGCTATGGGGATTTTCTCCTAGTTCTTAAAATGGACAGAGATGTCCGCAGAGAGCACTGTGCTCGTGATGTCAGCAGAGAGCACTGTGTTCCAAAAAGAAAATAATTTCCTCTGTAGTATTCAGTAGCTAATAAGTACTGGAAGGATTAAGATTTTTTTTAAATAGAAGTCATTTACAAATCTGTTTAACTTTCTGGCACCAGTTGATTTAAAAAAAAAAAAATCTGGAGTACCCCTTTAAATAAAAAATATGTTATAAATTAAACTAGAATTTAAAATGTAATATCAATCATTTCATATAAATCAATGTATATGAGTAAGCGCTATGTGGGACTTGTGATTATTAAAAGACACAACATACTTTAACATAGTGCATACCTGTATGGCTGTATAGGAGAGTGCCGTTGTTTAACAGTGAAGATGTTCACAGGCACGGTGTATGGATTATAAATAGGGGCTGTACGTAAGAAATGAGTGCCGTAATATAAAAAGCGTTCTTAGTAGATGCTAAGTACACTTATGGGCAAAAAATGACCTTCAACAGATGTGGATTTAGCGCAAGCGGCTGGTTAAATTACAAATACCAAGTATTTCCCAAGTGAAGAGATAGCTTAGTAAACAAAGTCTTTCAATACTATAGCCGATACTTATTCTCCGTTCCTTTATGGGTATAATTGTACCTGTAGTTTCCATGCGTTTTTTTATGCAGTAATTCTTCAATTGCTGCTGGGTCCAGAAAAAAGTCTGTGTACAATATTCTGAGAGGTGACGGGAGAACGCCCCGGCCGGTGGCGTCTTAACCGTGACTTTTACAGTTTGTCTGATGGTGATTGACTGCGAGTAATGACCTCACTACGGTGGTTGTAAAGGTCCACAAGCCTTTCCAACGCGTTTTCGGAAACAGAGGCGGTTTCCTTCGTCGGGGATGGTGTCTTTCACCTCTGCTGTCTTTTATAACCTGCGAACAGTGAAACCTCCCATTATACTGTATTTTGAGGTTTTCTTTGTAGGTATTTATATGGATATTGAAGTTTCAAGTTATTTTAGAATAGCTGAGTAGTTCCGATGTGTTGTATATATTTTACTTTATATTTGTTATAAAAAGCCAAAGATTTCAAATTCGGAGTTCAAGCCATATGGAATTATATATTTGTATATTCATATATTCATATAAATCATTTTCTAAATACACATACCCTTAAAAACCTAATACAGCACAAAACCTGAAATTACAAATGTGATTTGATTCTTGCACCGCAGCATACTATGAGGTATTGTAAGATAATGCGTAAAGGGGTATTCTAGCAATTGGGGAAAAAAAGGTATATGTTGCTGGGTCTGGGAAAAATTTGAAAACTAAAGCTATTTTTACTTACCCCTGGTCTCCCTCCTATTTGGCCCCTTATGGTTCTGTGATCTCCTGCCCTCTTCCTGCTTTCAAAACGAGAGACCGGTGCAGGACGGGCTGAACCAATCACTGGACGAGACTGAACACCGGAAATACTGTAGAATGTGTTATATATTGCAACCACCAGACTGTGCTGTGTTACTATAGTTTTACAACACAAATGTTTAAACATGTTTTCTCTTTCTTAGGTTGGTTGCAACCCAAATGAGGATGTTGCCATATTTGCAGTAGATTCCTTAAGACAGCTTTCTATGAAATTCTTAGAAAAAGGGGAGCTTGCAAATTTCCGCTTCCAGAAAGATTTCTTAAGACCATTTGAGCACATTATGAAGAAAAATAGGTAGGTGTGCAATGTCATTCTTTATCTGGTTTCTTGTATAGTGTATTCCTTACATTGGTGCCTCATTGATGACCTGATCCTGCCGCTGGAGACCCTCATGAATAAGGATGTGCGCGGACCCCCCAGGAGAAAAGCCTCTTTTTGCAGTGCCTCTAATTGAGGCTGATAGAGAGGTATCTTAAATAATGTACTTCTCTAGCACATGTGTATGGTCTAATATAGGATATATATTTTATAAGCTTCAAAATGGTTTGTGTTGTATTTTGCATAATTATTTGTCATTGATGCCTTCTATGGTATATGGAACATATATGCTCCAATGTTATAGCACTTAAAAGTGTATTGCATGTGATGAAGACATAAAGCATTATGGGTATTAATGTAGTAACATTTGCATTGGTATCATACAATTCAAAGTTATTGGGGGAGATTTATCAAAACCTGTGCAAAAGAAGAATGGTGCAGTTGCCCATGGGAACCAATCAGATTGCTTCTTTCATTTTTGTACTATAGATAGAAAAAAAACAAAAGACAGTGCTTTCCCATTGAGCAGTAAATTTGGCACTTTTGGTGTACAAGGTAAAAGTGTTTGGATTGCTGCTCACCTTCTTAGGTTGTGTTTGGCAGACAGCAACCTTTTAAATCTCTTGTCATGGTAGTAATCTCGGTGCAGCCGTACGGATTTTCTCAAGTGGATGCACTTCACTCTCGATCTGTACATTTCTCAGGGCGGACGGTTGTAAAAAAATCTCCGGGTGGTCGGCGCAAACCGCTTATAAGAAATGAATTGAAAGTCAACTTGTATATAGTCCAAAGTTTTTTTAATAGCCTCGTCAGACGCGTTTCGAGGTGTTACCTCTTTATCAATGATTATCATATTCATGCCGTGTTCATTGATAAAGAGGTAATACACCTCGAAACGCGTCTGCCAAGGCTAATAAAAGAAACTTTGGACTATATATAAGTTGACTTTCAATTCATTCCTATAAGCGGTTTGTACCGACCACCCTGAGATTTTTTACAACCGTCCATCATGAGAAATTTTCATTTTTGAAGAGACCTGTGAAAAATGAAAGAAGCGATCTGATTGGTTGCCAACTGCACTACTCTTCCTCCACATGTTTTGATAAATGCCCCCCATTGTGCACAGTACATCCACATAATATACCACATGCCTAACCCTTACCCCAACTCTGAATGCTCAGCTACATATGCATCAAAGTTACCTGCAGTTCCACCACGGGGGCAGAATGTTTTACATCAATGTCTTGTTCTTTATGCTATTTATTTTTAATTGTATGTCTTTAAATAGTCATGCACATACACATTCTGTATATCCCACGGCTAAAGTGCCACTCATATGTAGTTTGTGTTCTCTCTTTATTAAGGTCACCAACCATTCGGGACATGGTTGTTCGCTGTATTGCACAGATGGTAAATTCCCAAGCTGCTAACATTCGCTCAGGCTGGAAAAACATATTCTCGGTTTTTCACTTGGCTGCATCAGACCAGGATGAAAGCATAGTAGAGCTTGCCTTTCAGACCACTGGGCACATAGTCAGTGAGTATTTGTTTGGCCTGTGTACATAACAACCACTTTGTGTTAGTTTTACATTTAATACAATGACATTGTGTTCAGATTTGTTCTACAAGATTGTAATCCGCAGTCACTGAACCATTAAAGTGTTTCTCTAGGAATACCTCTTATTTTATATATATTTTTTTTGTTCATGAAAACTGCATATTGAAGAATTTCTTACCTTCTCCTGTACTCAAATACTATCCCTCCTTTGTCTCTTATTGTAGACTCTAACAATTAAAAAAAAAATACTTGTCAATTTTAAAACCTTTTGACTGAACATAGTGACATGAAGTTTTAATTAAGTTGCTGAGCTGACCTCTTTTATTTATGATCAGCTGTCTTTGGCTTTCCTTGGAGAGCTGAATGTGCGGTTTACAGATTTATAGAAAGTCTATGAGACTTTCTAGAAATCCGTACATCAAGCTCTTAGTCGAGCGCTTCTGTCATTTCATTTTATAGATGGTAAGGGTCTCAGCTCCTGGACCCCAAAAAATCAAAACTGACTTGTTACTATGGCTTTTAATAAAAAAATAAATAAATAAATAAAGTATTCTTAAATTCCATCCCAGCATTCCATGCAGTTTCCTCATGCTCCCACCCCCCTCCATCAATAACTTGCAGCTCAACCTCCTACATTTAGAACTCAAAGTAAATTATTATGGTTGGCTGTGTGTGTTTGTGTGTGTATATATATATATATTAGAGATGAGCAAACTTACAGTAAATTTGATTCGTCGCAAACTTCTCGGCTCGGCAGTTGATGACTTATCCTGCATAAATTAGTTCAGCTTTCAGGTGTTCCGGTGGGCTGGAAAAGATGGATACAGTCCTAGGAAAGAGTCTCCTAGGACTGTATCCACCTTTTCCAGCCCACGGGAGCACCTGAAAGCTGAACTAATTTATGCAGGATAAGTCATCAATTACCGCGCCGAGAAGTTCGTGACGAATCAAATTTAGTGTAAGTTCGCTCATCTCTAGTATATATATATATATATATATATATATATATATATATATATATATATTTATTTATATATATTTTAAGGGTTCTCTGTATATGCAGGTGGATTGGCAGCTTAACTCATGGAGTTGGTGGGTGTTGGTCAGTCCCCAGAAACTTATTTACTGGATTATGTATTAAGGAAAGTCCTTCTGTTCTTTCTTACAGCTCTCGTGTTTGAAAAACATTTTCCTGCCACCATTGATTCTTTTCAAGATGCAGTGAAATGTCTGTCTGAGTTTGCATGTAATGCAGCGTTTCCAGACACCAGCATGGAAGCCATTCGTCTCATCCGTCATTGTGCTAAATATGTTTCTGACCGGCCACAGGTATGAATTGTAAGGAAATGGCATATGATGCAAACTAGGGATCGAGCGACTATCGGTTTGGCCGATATTCACGATTTTTTTAATTATTGGTATCGGCAATTACCTTGCCGATACCGCCTCCCCATCCCCGGTTTTATAATTACCTGTTCCCAGGGTCTGCGCTACTTCTGGCTCCTGCGGCGTCCTGCGCTATTGCTGTGCACTGCGCTGCGCAATGACGAGTGACGTCCTCAACGCGACGTCACCGTCAGTGCGCACAGTGACAGCTCAGGACGCCGCTGGAGCCAGAAGTAGCGAGGACCCCAGGAACAGGTAATTATAAAATCGGGGATGGGGGAGGCAATGGGTCAGAGGCGGTGGTTGGACTAGGGAGGACCCCAGGACAGGCAGGGGGAGAAAAGCGGCTGGCGGCGGTCTCTGGCCCCGCAAAAGCCGCTGCAGTTCATTAATTTAAAGTGCCCACTTTAAATCCTTGATCTGCAGCGGCTTCTGTGGGGCCGGCGGGGGGGGGCGCGATATCCGATAACTTATACCGGAATTTCGTTATAAGTTATTGGCCTCAAAGTTCACATAATATCGGTATCGGCCCTAAAAAATCTATATCGGTCGATCCCTTATTCAAACTGTATAAAGTAAAAAAATTAATTTGCACAATAAAATCAATTCATCATAAACCTGTACAAATATATGATAGGTAAGTAATGTAATATGTTAATACTGGGGTTTCCAAGAATATTAAAGGAGTAATCCAGTTTTGAATAACGTAACCCATATAAAGGATAGGGGATAAGTGTCAGGTTGGGGGGGGGGGGGGGGGTGTTGGTTGTAAAACTGCTGGGAACCCTGCAATCTCCTTCCCGGCACTCTGGCTCTCCCCATGCACAGAGCTGTGTCACCCTTTGCACAGAGTGGTGGTCGACACGCGACCTCTGTGAATTTCTATGGGGGAGCCGGAGATACACAAGTACAGTGCATCTGCTCTCCCTTAGAGATGCATGGAGGGCGTGTGCCAACCCCCGCTCCGTACACAAGAAGAGCCGGAGCCCCATGCAGGAGTTTGTGGTTGGACCCTCAGCGTTCTGATAATTCTCTCCTATCCTTTAGATAGGGAATACCTTTTCCTAAGCCAAATAACCAACCCCTTTTAAGTAGTAGTTTTTAGGCAGTGGCCTGATTTTTTTATGTAAATTGCTCAGATAAAATTATTGATGTTACTATTAGCGCAAATTCTTGGGTAAATCGGTAAAACAAATAAACTTTATTAGGAGTCAAAAGAAATACAATAGAAAGTCGATGTCACTTACCAGTCTGGTGAGCATTGTACAAATTCACTAGCAATTATATTTATTCCTTAAAATAGAATGTTGTACTTGGGCCCATTTAGTGCTCAATGAATACCTATATCAGTGTTTTTTTTCCAACCTTTGGGTGTCCTGGCATGCTAGGAACTGTATATTTGTGACTGCTGGGGGCACACTGGTTGGGAAACACTACTAGGTATGGGACTGGCACTACTTCTCTGGTTATAAAGTATGATCCGCCGGAGACATGCTGTCTTAGCCAAGAACTTGTGTTACACTTGCAGTGGTGCTCTGCAGTATTTACCATGTGAAAGTATCAAACAAGGAAGGAACGGAAGTATGCGGTACTCAACAATTGTGAAAAACTTTTTATTGCAAAATGGTGCACATAGGTACTTGCAGCGGTGGGAATTGGCAGACAACAGGGGCACACCTTGGACAGCTGTTTTGTGCATCCACATTCACTTTCTCAAACCAGCACACAAATGTTTTTCACGATTGGTGAGTGCCACGTACACTTTTTCTTGTTTGTTTCATATATAAAACAAACACTGCCAGCTAGTCCTCAATAAAGATTATTGAGCTATACACATATAGACATACCTATCTATACAGATACCCATATAAACATAGACATGCTGTGGAAGAACACCTTGTGGATCTGTTTATCATTGTCCATTGGAAAATGCTACATCAAGCTTGGATGCCCAATATTTGCCCCCTAGACTCATTTAACCTTATGACCCTGTTTATATGCATCTATGTTTACAGAAGTCACAGTTTTGTCCATTGATGATTCAGGTTATTATTATTTTTATTTTTTTGCAGACGTTCAAGGAGTACACAAGTGATGACATGAATGTGGCGCCTGAAGACCGTGTTTGGGTGAGAGGATGGTTCCCCATTCTGTTTGAGCTGTCCTGCATCATCAACAGATGCAAATTAGATGTAAGAACCAGGTAACAATCAGTATTTGCAATTCCAGTTATTAAAAGGTATTTATCATGTTCTGGTTATTTGTGTTTACACTGTCAGAGATATTAAGGTGTTGATGTAAATACATTCCCATCCAATCTTACATCAGACGTGGAGAGACGCATGATGCACTCTAGGAGGTAAAGTTACTTGCCATGTTATGCCTGAAGTGTCTTGTCCTTGATTCTCCTGAGCATTTTATTGTCTCCTTGGCAACTGTATTACCCAAGATCAGATCAGAAGGAAATATGCATTTAAAGGGACACATCTGGTATAACAGTGACAGTGGTCTTCAAACTGTGGATCTCCAGCTGTTGCACCACTGGTCTAGGGTGTATTGTAGAATTTTACTTTAGTTTACATTACTGGCTTATATAATCTAGAGCAGTTTTTCCAACCTTTGGCTCAGCTGTTGCAAAACTGCTACACCCATTCCTCTGTCAGAGCATGATGGGACTTTTCATTTTGCAGCAGCTGTAAAACCACAGGTTGGGAAAACTGCTCTACAAGATGAAAGCTAGCTTCTTCTTTTCCTGCATGCTATAGGAACTATTGGGGGGATTTATCAAAACCTGTCCAGAGGAAAAGTTGTTGAGTTGCCCATAACCATAATCAGATCACTTCTTTTATTTTTTAGAGGCCTTTTCAAAAATGAAAGAAGCAATCTGATTGGTTCCTATGGGCAACTCAACAACTTTACCTTTGGACAGGTTTTGATAAATCTCCTCCTGTCTGTCTACTTTAAAGGAGATCTCTGAGATAGAAAAACGTATTGTCAGATAATTGTCAGATCGTGGATGGTCCTAACACTTGGACACCCCACAATCTCCTGTACAGGGCCCTGTCTCTCCTCCTAAATGGAGCGTGTCAGTCACCACTTGAAATGATGGCCAACAAACCCCCTCAATGCATCTCCATGGAAGGCTGAGCACTGCACTCAGAAATCTCATGCTCTCCTATAGAGCTGCATGGAGGGGGTGTGTCGGCCATCGGTTCGTGTGGTGGTTGACATGCCCCATTCAGGAGGAGAGCCGGGCCCCATAAAAGAGATAGCTGGGGGTCCCAGTGGTCAGACCCCTGCGTTCTGATACTTATCCCCCTGTCCTTAAGATAGGGAATAAACCTTTCTATCCTGGAGTTCTCCTGTAAAGGGGTACTCTGGCACTAAGACATCTTATCCCCTATCCAAAGGATAGGGGATAAGATGCCTGATCGCGGGGGTCATGGAGGGCGGGGCACAATACTCTGACTCCGTGATCTCCAGTCATCAGACCCGGAGCGGACATGCTCCGGGGGATGATGGTAACGGGGTGCTGTGTGAAAGATCACGGAGGTCCCCAGCGGCGGGACCCCCACCATCAGGCATCTTATGATGTCTGATAAGATGTCTTAGCGCCAGAGTACCCCTTTAAGGTACACTCTCTATTGGGTGAATAGGATTCCTTGCTTTGTTTGTCAGCATGGGCCAATGTACACAAAATAATTCTGTCCCGAAGAAATTGCAGATGATTTTTCAGTGTGCAGCAGCTGCTGCGGCCATCGAGATTACAGTGCAGACCTGCGCCATTCTCACTGACGGCACAGCAGTTCGCACGCTATTCCACTGGAAGAATGAACATGTGTATTCTTTTGGCAGAGTCCGGAATTACAATGTTAGTTGTGTAAACAATGGGAGTCTTCAGCAATAAATCCTAGTGAATTCCCATGGTGTACATAGGCCCTAAAGGTGGCAGATATAGTGAAATGCCTGCTGACGGGTCACCTTATAATTGTCATAAACATCGTTCCTTTTGTCTGCAGGGGCCTGACCGTTATGTTTGAGGTCATGAAGACTTATGGACACACGTTTGAGAAACACTGGTGGCAGGATTTATTCAGAATCGTCTTCAGAATCTTTGATAACATGAAACTCCCAGAGCAGCAGACGGAGGTGAGATTGTCAGAATGTTCATCCCTTCTGCTGTGTATTCAATTGCTGTTGAGTGTCTCATTACACGAGGTTCAGGACGTACTTTAGGGAAAAAAATAATAATTTGCAATGTACTACAACCAGTAATAAAGCCTAGGTAATAACCATGTTTAGCTGGTGAGGCCATAAAAAAATAAAATAAAATTAAGAAGCCATAGTTTAGATCATTACTTTTTTTTTTTTGTTTCTAAAAATGAATGAAGTGACAACTGTTGATAAGTATTCACCTTGTTGATGAAGCATGAAGCTGTCCAGACAGTGCTGAAAATGTCAGACTGTGTAGAGGGACCTGCAAACGGCAAGGGGGAATACCAGGGGAACAGCACAGATATATGAGAAAAGATGCTCCAGAGCTTGGAGAATACAAATGTTTACTTAGACATGTTAGACAACCTGACAGGTCCTCCTTAACCCCCTTCACTCCTTAGCCTGTTTTGACCTTAATGACCAAGGCACATTTTCACAATCTGACATGTGTCCACTTATTTGGTGATAACTTTGGAACACTTTTACTTATGACTGCAATTCTGAGATTGTTTTTTCGTGACACATTGTACTTAACATTAAAGGTATGTTTTGATTCATATATTTAACAGTTTTTGTAAAAAAAAAAAAAATCAAAAATTCTGCAAAAAAAAAATGAAATATTAGCATTTTCTAGATTTTACATTTACTGCTTGTATGATAAATAGTCATACCACACAAAATTAATGTCTACTTTATGTTCTCATCATTTGATAAACATTCTTTTTCTTTTTTAGAATGTTAAAAGGTTTATAAATTTAGCAGCAATTTTCCAGATGCCTGTATGTTACCCCCATAAATCACCACGTTTTATAAACTGCACCCCTTAAAGTAGTCAGAATGACATTAAAGGAGTTTATTAACCCTTTAGGTGTTTCACAGAAATAAAAGCAAAGTGGAGGCTGAATTTTAAAATAACTTTTTTTTGCAGATTTTTCATTTTAATCATTTTTTTTTCTTTAACACAGTAGACATTGATAAAGCTTTACAACTCAAGATGTATTCCCTGAATTCTGACATATTTAGAAATATCCCATATGTGGCCTTTTAGTTTAGGATATTTTGTTGGCACTTTATATAATATATATATATATATATATATATAATTTATTATAATTTTTGTAAAAAATGTTTCACTTAATTTTTTTTTTCTAATTATTTTCACATTTTCCTTTTTTTATTTTCTTACTATGATACACATAATTCAATGGTGTACACATCTGTACTGCATTGACTCATGCCTATATCTGTCAGTTTGACACTGATAGACATAGGATAGATAAGTCTCTACCTTAGGTAAAGACTGATGAGATCCTGTTGCCATGACAATGGAGGCCACTGTCAGGCCTCTGGTTGCCATGATAACCATTGGCGCTCTGCTTTCACTTTGCAGAGCACCAATCGGTGACAGAGGGAGCTCCCTACCTCTGTTACCCTAATAGACGCTGCAGTCACAGTGATCGCAGCGTCTACAGGATTAACCCAGGATCGGAGTGTCCCCCTCACCACCTATCGCTTCACTGTGTGAATCGACGTAGGAGAGGGGGAAGGAGGAGACCCCCGCCAGATCCCTTCTATTGGTCCGTCTGTACTGACGGACCAATAATAGCGATCGCCGGCCGCTGACCACTGCGATTGGTGATGATGCGGGAAGTCATCCCTAATCACCAGGTGCCTGATTTTGCGTAAACGGGTTAAAGGGGTTATCTGGGCATTTCCTGTTGCATTTTGTTCTCTAAACTACACATCCCACAGTTTCATGCTTGCAAGTATGAGATCACTTTCCTTCCTCCCACACATCAGCCACCACACCCATTGAAACACAGTGTTTTCTAACCAGGGGGCCTACAGCTGTTGCAAAATTGAAGCAGGATAGGCTCCCTCTGATCACCTTACTAGTGCAACCTGGGAAATCCAGAGACATTAGTAATTTTGTATGCTGTTAAAAATAAATATGTGACGATAATCACAGAAGAATTGTGAGAAAACCGTCACACACAGATACAGACACTATATTATGAACTACACTAACTTTACAGCCCCTGTAGCATAGTCAAACAAAAATATATCCTGGAATACACCTCTTAAAGACGCTATTCCGTCTTATGCTTGTCTGTCTTACAAAAGTCGAACAGATCCCAGCAGGGGGAGAATACTCTTAAGTTGTGACTTCTTCGATCCAAGCCTGGCTAGTTTAGGTTATTGAAAATGCTTAAATAAATTGATGAATCGTTAAATAAATTGATGATTGAATTGTTCTTACTTGTTCTCAGAAAGCAGAATGGATGACTACAACATGCAATCATGCTCTCTATGCAATATGTGATGTCTTCACCCAGTACTTTGAAGTGCTCAGTGATGTCTTGCTGGATGATATTTTCTCCCAGCTCTACTGGTGTGTACAGCAAGGTAAGTTCTTTCTGTGTTTCTGTTTTGCAAATGGAGCTCTGGACAGTAAACTACAATAGTGTGTATCATTATTCTTAAAGTTGTTCCAGTGAAAATCTGTGCTATATGCAAGTTTTCTGCCATAGACTAATTTGCCCTCAAGCTCAGGAGTCATAGAGAAATGTCAGAAGTTTGGTCAGTCGGTGTCTGGATGCGGAGACCCCCACAGATTTTTAGAATGAGGGACAGAAGCACTTGGCTGAGCACTGTGTCCCTTTGTTCCGGCTCAGCTTTCTCATGCTTTCTATGAGACTGTCACCTTTCTGATGTGTCTGAAGTTTGATAAAAGTTTAGGTGCACATTAATTCAGTCCTTAAAGTGGTACTCTGCCACTAGACATCTTATCCCCTATTTCTGCTGCTGGGGACTCATGCGATTTCCCTGCTGCACCCGGTTTTCGTTTAGAGCGTCGGGTGCAGCACTGGAGACTCATGACGTCACAAGCCTTTTCCCTGCATCGCCAGTCATCCAGGACGGAGCGAAGTTTGCTCTGTGCACCGGAGTGCCCCTTTAAGTAAATTGTAAGCTCATGAACTGGAATTAGAGGTTCCTTAACTGACATATATAGTCAAAGGGGTATTCTCATCCATACATTTTTGGCACATCCCCCTTCTGGGACCCGAACCTCAAGATCTGAATCTCAAGATCCCCCCCTCTTGGATGCTAAACTCCATATAACAACCCAATCTGCAGTTTTTGTTCTTCGGACAACTCCCTCTGGCAGCCAAAACTCACTGAAATGAACTCTGATGAGTATTGGCAGATATTTGTGTACATGTGTAGACATTGATGTCAGTGGTGATTCTAATCAGCTACCAACTACCCTTTCAGCTGAATCTCCACTCCCGTATCAGTAATAAATTATCTTAGCACGCTTTGCCATCACTTTATCATAAGTGGGGGGGGGGCTTACCTCTGGGACTCAATCCTAAGAAATACCACAAAGTGTATAATTAACTGAAGGTGGTGAGAAACCTATTATAAATTGGCACATACCAGTTGTTTTTTACATTCTTCTGTCCCCCACCTTATCTGATCGGATTAATGCCCCACGTGTTCAACTCCTCTTGCTAATTTTTGCCATGACCGTGGTGTATAGGAGTGTACGCATGTGGTTTCATACTAGAAGCTTATTCTTATATCTTAGATTTAATCACGTAGGCGGATTGAGATTCCCCTCAAACCTAAATCTGTACTGTTTGACCAACTTAGACCACAACGTATGGTTCATATAATACTCTTAGTGGTTCTGAGATGTCTCTTTACTGCCTAGCTCCCAAAGAGACTTCAGAACTCTCCATGTTAATCTGTCATCTGAAATGTGGAGTGGATAGGATTGATATAGAGAGACACAAAAATACCAGTACAAAAAAAGTTTTTGGGTTGTGCTTTTCAAAACAATCCTTTTTTTTTTTTTTTTTTTTTTTTTTTTTTGGTGTTGAAAATATGAATAAAAAATACACAAAATTAAGCTACAAAAAACTTTTGTGACTGCCTGACCTGGACCTACTCTGTATGCATGAGAACTAGGGCCAGCTGCCATTATAGTTTTTTTTATGTGTACACCCAAGAGAATTGCTGCCCCTTGGGGGGCATCTGTACCCCAGGTTGGGAACCACTACTCTATTGTAAAACTATTTTCCACACAGTCAACAAATATAATGGTTAGGCTATGTTTACATCTCCCTGACAGTGCTCCCTTATACCTACCTGTGTGTCCAAAGATCCCCCTTACACATTGTGTATGCTAAAATATTTTCCTGAGCACACTTGGCCAGTATTCATGAATGCGGTATAAGAAGGTCTAGACTAGAGATGAGCGAACTTACAGTAAATTTGATTCGTCACGAACTTCTCAGCTCGGCGATTGCTGACTTTTCCTGCATAAATTTAGTTCAGCCTTCAGGTGCTCCGGTGGGCTGGAAAAGGTGGATACAGTCCTAGGAAAGAGTCTCCTAGGACTGTATCCACCTTTTCCAGCCCACGGGAGCACCTGAAAGCTGAACTAATTTATGCAGGAAAAGCCAGCAACTGCCGAGCCGAGAAGTTCGTGACGAATCAAATTTACTGTAAGTTCGCTCATCTCTAGTCTAGACTTAACTTTCTTATTCAAAGGGACACAGGAAAAAGTGTGTGTGTTCGTACATTCCTTCCAACCTCCAACATAGGCTTAAAAGATGTGATCAGAGCCTCAGATACGTTCTGTTTTCTCAGCAGTGTAATGTCATTATTGTTTTGTTGCAGATAATGAACAGCTCGCTCGATCCGGAACAAATTGCCTAGAAAATGTTGTTATTCTAAATGGAGAGAAATTCACCCTGGAAATCTGGGACAAAACCGGCAACTGTATGCTCGATATCTTCAAGACCACAATTCCACACACGTGAGTGCGCCAACCTCTGCGTCTCTACAGGAGACCTGTTTACCTGGTTGATACCTTCACTTTGTTGTACATACGACTATAAAACTATAATCCATAAATATATTTGAGGTTCAGATAAATATACAACATTAGCATATTGGTAAGGCTCAGTTTACACTTTATTTTTGCCTTTTGACCAGAGTACCTGTATCTGACCTGTACCTGACATAAAGCTGGGCCGTATGCTGCATATGTTACCTATAGGGAAAAGAAATATATATTTTTCCTCCATATTTGTAAAGGAAAATGCAGCAGACTACGCTTTCCTATACAGTATGTAAAAAAAAAGTTAAGCAGATGCATGCCGACCCTGGCACAATGTCAAAAGGACATGTTTTTGGCATAAGTCGGGTAAATTTGGCCCTGAGGATACGCTTGCTACGTACGCCAAATGAAGTTTAAATGTAAACAGAGCCTTAAATGTATCTGGTCTCACTATTCCTCTCTCTATTTGCACAGGTTGTTAACATGGAAACCATCGGCTGGAGAGATTGACTTGAGTGCACAGTCGGAAAAGCAGCTGGTAAGTATTGTATTGCTACAATATGGTGGAAATCTATCTGACCTTGTGCAAAGGAGTAGTTGTCCTTAGCAACCAGTCAAGCTTGAACAGTGTTTCCCAACCAGGGTGCCTTCTTTAAAAAATTCAACCGAGGTAAATGTGTTTTATCTGTCAGGATTCTATATCTCAGAAGTCGGTGGATATCCATGACTCCATCCAGCCCCGGACAGTAGACGGCAGACGCAGTACCCAGCCTGGAATAACAAGTGTGTCCAACGAGGACTCGTACTTGATAAGATCCGGAGCAAGTAAGTAGTGTTCAGGGCAGGATGTAATTGCATCGGTGCCTAGTAAAGTGCAAAGCAGCGCTCTCTGAAGTAAGAGAATAATAACCAAGATTAATCGCCATGCAGCAAGGTTATTACTTTTATGTCTGCACCCCTCAGACAGCGAATATCATTGGTTTTAACCTCTGATTATTATGTATTTTAATGTCCACAAGGCATAGGAGATTGTCAATAATTAACTTGTGAAGGTAGAAGATAACAAGTGTCTTTGAACATGAAAAGGACTTACTTCTTCTAGGAGATAATTTTCCTTGCCTTTTTCTGATTTTATTTTATTTTTTTTCCTTTTTAGAACTTCCAGAACAGAAGCTTTTTTCAGCATTGTTAATCAAATGTGTGGTGCAACTTGAACTCATTCAGACCATCGACAATATTGTGTTCTTCCCAGCAACCAGTAAGAAAGAGGATGCAGAGAATCTGGCTGCCGCTCAGGTGTGTGTTGTCCTATTGTGTAAAACATGATCACAAGCACAATACAATGTCCGCAATGTACTTGGCATTCTTTAGCAGCTCCCATAGAGAATGAATGGAGACATGCTAACAACAGACCTTGGTCCCTGTTCTTCAGATCGCAAGGTACCCTAGTGTTTGGAACCCAGGTATTCCCTATCCTGTGGATTGGGAATACCTTTCTGAGTACCTCTTTAACTGTCCGTAATCTAGATATTCTACCAGGACACCCCACTGTTCTTTTTGGCCAAAACAGTCCAAGTTTTTTTTAACCATTATCACACAGTGATGTATTTATTGGAAAAGCTTCAAAGCACACAGTTGTGAGTAACCCCATAGCAAAAATTACTTGTATATGAAGCAGTCTCGCATTATTGATAATTTTATATATAACATGGGCAATACAGCTGTGAAGTATAATGAACTTCTAGAGAAAGCTGCATCTTTACTGGAAAGTGCGCTGAGAGAAAGCCAACTGCAAGATGTCTGTGCCAGAGTTGTAATGATGGAAGAGTTGGGATTTTTAATAAAGACTAAGGAATGCCTTGAAGTATATTAAATATCATGAAGCTGGCCATAGACACACAGGCTAAACCACAGATGAACCAATTTACTTCCATCAGTTCAGTCAGCATGAACACTCATCATTGTGTTTTCAGCCATAGATATCTGTGCCCCTAAGGCCAGTTTAAGGGCAGTATTAGGTGGGCAGACTGCTGCCTCATGGGAACACCAGTAAACTATATTAGCGCTCGTGTAAGAAACCTATTACACAGGTAAGTTATTGTGTGACTGGGGCCACATGAACAATCGCTGAATCCCACGCACCATAGTGGCCTGTATGTTATTCTTTGTATAAAAATGTATTTCTCCAATTGGAATTATTATGAAAAAGTTTTGTAGCCAGAGATGCTACCTTTACTTACAGTGGTGCCCCCTGCTAGTTGCCGTCATCTGTATAATAATGCTGCCCAAACCACAGGAAGCATGAAATCGATGTAGGGAGCAAGGTCCTGCAACACTGATTTACTTAGAAATTCTCAGGCGTTTCGGAGAAATCATCATAGTTTAAAAAAGCTGCCATGACTAAGGTATTTAGTCACAGGAGGCAATTCCCATGGCAGCTTCCCCCTGCTGACCCTGATTGACGCGTCTCTCCCTATCTGTGTATAGTAAAAGATGTGTCACCTAGGGCCGGTGGAGTGGGGAGCAGTCACCGGGACCCGTCCCAATGACTAGTTATCCGGATCCCACCAGCTTTTCTAATCCCATTTCAGACTAAAGCGGCTTTTTTAATCCCATTTTAGATTTAATAATTGTGCCTAAAGCGATTAAATGAGGATTTTTTACGGTAAAACCATGCAATCATCTTGTTCATTGACTGATTCCTGGGGATATTACAAGGAGCACTTAGTTCTCTTTACATATGACTGATGCATATTTGTAGATACAGAGTGTCTAAACAAACAGAAATTCTGTTTATGTGTGCACTTTTTTGGAAGCAATACTATATTACTATCCAGTAACATTGAAAAAAGAACTCTTTGTCTTTGTTGAGGCTGGAGATTAACATCTGCAGGTATAAGATTGTAACTTTGTGTCATCTACAGAGGGACGCTGTTCATTTTGATGTCCACGTAGACACTCAGGATCAAGGCATGTATCGCTTCCTCACATCTCAACAACTCTTCAAACTCCTCGACTGTCTCCTTGAATCTCACAGATTTGCAAAAGCTTTTAACTCCAATAATGAGCAGAGGACCGCTCTGTGGAAGGCAGGTTAGTTTCACTGACATCTGTCTTGTGATGGATTACACAGCACATATTAAACCTATCATAAGTTCAATGTATAGAAACAAAAATACATTAGTAAACAATGTATAGAAACAAAAATACATTAGCACCCACTATATAGTCAACAGGTAAGGTTATGTTCACACCACAATTGTGCTTTGATGCGTTTAGGGTCCATTTGGCGCCAAACAACTGAGTACTCCCTTTGCACAATGGACACCGATGGGTCCTGACGGATCCCATTGACTTGAATGGGGTCCACCAGATGTGCAGTATTTTAGAGGAGTTGAGCGGAGAAAAAAATATTGCACATACAGTTTTTTTTCTTTGCTCAACTCCCATCAATGGGTTGAGCACCAGAGCTCCCTTTAGCAGAGATCAAGAGCAGTGGGAACCTAGCCTAAGAGTACATAGCATCACACTTTCTAATTCAGAACATTTATTATGGTTCCCTTTGGTCCTCTCAGCCAGTCTGTTCCAAGAGGACTACTTAAAGGGGTAATGCAGGGTACTGAACTTTTTAGACAAGACACGTCCTTGGAGCAGAGCGGCCTCCACCTTCCCGGAAGAACCCAAGTGACAGCCCCTAAGCCAATCACCAGCCTCAGTAAGGTCCCACCTCATCCGGTGATTGGCTGGCGGGCTGTCACTTACGTTTGTTCGTGAAGGTGAGGGCTGGAATGGGCTGATGACGTGTAAGTAACCCCACACAGGAGATCAGACACTTATCTGTCTAAAAAGATAAATTCCCTAGACTACCCCTTTAAATCATACACTCATGAATGCTTTGACAAGTCATTGTTAGTAGAGATTGGGAAAGTATTTGGAGTGTTGTGATAGAATCTGAGTCAAATAGGATCTAAAAATCAAACCTTTTGTTTGTTTTCAGAATGAAGAATATTCATGTTTTTCATTATAGACCAGTGGTCTCCAAACTGTGGCCCTCCAGATGTTGCAAAACTGCAACTCCCATCATGCCCTTATAGCCTTTACTCTCAGAGATTAGTGGAGTTTGTAGTTTCAAAAACAACTGTCACTGCTGTCACTGTCATATGCTTCATGCCTGTACTGAAGTAAAAGATAACGCATCATCGGGAGATGTCTAAAATGTTTAGTCTTTGCTGCTTGTAGTCATTGTACACTGTACAACTAGACATTTTGTGTGTGTATATATATATATATATATATATATATAATTTTTTTTTTTTTTTTTTATTTCTATTAGGCTTCAAGGGCAAATCAAAGCCAAATCTCCTGAAACAGGAGACAAGTAGCCTCGCCTGTGGTCTGCGGATCCTATTCCGCATGTACATGGATGAGAGCCGCAAGAGTGCTTGGGATGAGGTTCAGCAACGGTTGCTCAAGTAAGCGTATATGCCTTTATGTTTGTCTATCAGGCAATCATTAATTCTCTCTCATTATCTGTCATTATGTATCTATCTGTCACTATCAGTGTCTACTGATCTGTCTTTCACATTGTCTATACCTATTGATCTATCTACATGACATTGATTACAATGTGCATTTTTTTTTGCAGTGTTTGCAGTGAAGCTTTGAGTTATTTTTTGACCCTGACGTCTGAAAGTCACCGAGAAGCCTGGACTAATCTTCTGCTACTGTTCCTGACAAAGGTCCTGAAGATCAGTGATGAACGGGTATGTTTTACTCTCCTCGCCCCCATAGTATCAATTACCTACAGCAGTGTTTCCCAACCAGGGTGCCTCCAGCTGTTGCAAAACTACAACTCCCAGCATGCCCGGACAGCCAACGGCTGTCCGGGCATGCTGGGAGTTGTAGTTTTGCAACAGCTGGAGGCACCCTGGTTGGGAAACATTGACCTACACTCTGAATAGATTTCCCCAATTAATATATATATATATTTTTTTTTTTTATTCCTTCTTGCAGTTTAAAGCCCACGCCTCTTTTTATTATCCCCTGCTATGTGAAACCATCCAGTTTGACCTGATCCCAGAACTACGTGCTATCCTCAGAAGATTTTTCCACCGAATCGGGCTTGTTTTTAAAATCTCTCTACCCCCAGATCTGGATCATGAGAGATCAGGACAAAGTGCGGAGACTACTGATTTGAAGTCCACAGAGGAGATCCAAAGGCCTTCTTCTCAAGATAACCTCTGAATTAGAATGGTTTTCTATTGCGGTTTTAATGGTACAACGGCTTAAGAGGACGAGGTCACTTCATTACACTCCAGACTTGTCTTGTGGTGAACACCGTCTCTGTACAGGTTCTTCTTTTTTTCTTTCTTTCTTTTTTTTTTTTCCCAGCACAAAGCTGGATTGTCTCTTTCCAGACCCTTATTGCTGTACAATACAGCAGGTCCGGGGATTGTACAACTTGTATACAACGTATAAAAATAACTTTAGAATTCCAAGGCCTACAAGTTGTTCCTCAGCTGCATAAGCGATTAAAATGGCAAAGTTCACTTTCAGGCGGAAGGATTAACCCTTTTACTGCCGTGAAGGTTGAAGGAATCTGACGTGGCTATTTTATGTTGCACTCTGTTTATCAATGAACTTTTCAACATCTATGGGGTAAAATGTACAGACGTGCAGGTCTGTAAGATAAAACCGTAAAACACTATATGCCGATCTTCCTGCAATATTTGATTTTTTCCTAATTTTCTCACTGATTTGCTGCAGATTCCCATTATTTTATCATTTATGGAATGCACTAGGTTTTTTTGAAATTTAAAAAATAAAATTAAAAAAAAAAGAATATTTTTTTAGTTTTCTGTAATATTCTCTTTTAGCCCTGACTTTACTGCTGCTGACTTTTCAGCTGACAATGTCGCATTTGAATTACCTGTAAAATAATAACGGGGCTTTGAATAAAATCAAGAGCAATTCCTCCAGTGACCTGGAACTTGAATCATTGTAGCAAGTCTAGGTAGTGTCTGCTGTTATAATTATATTCCTTTGTTTGATGTAGATTTCACTCTGTACAGAAATTATTGTTAAATATATAAAAGTAACAAATTTGGCTGGGTTTGGCCTGTGGGAAAATTATTTAAAAAAAAAAAAAAAAAATTCCGGGAACTATATCACTACTGTGAATTGTGCTTCAATGGTAACAAAACAAGAAACAGATTAAAGTGTCGAGCATTCCTTATTGCAGTGGATGTAGAGTTATTTGACAAGATGTATATGGTACAGACCTGTAAAGTTTTCTATGTAAAATTCTGTACAACTTTCTGTACTATATTGGTTCTCATCTGGCATAATCTTAATCAGGTTATAGGTCAATAAAGTTTTTGAATTCTTTCATCATTGCAAACCAAGCTGGACTCTCGGTGCATGTCTTATGTAGCATCAGAGACGGTATACATCAGGTAGGTCGCTCTACCTTACTCCTTAATTTTACTTGTATCCTTTGTTTTAGAGAGATCAATCTAACTGTGGCCACCTATATAGCAAAGGATTATGGGAGGCATTTATCAATTTTGCCTGTTGACCGTTTCTTTTTACCTTTTTTTTTCCTTTTCACTTTGGTTTTCGTGGACATGCACCAAATTTATCATTTGGTGCAAGTTTTTAGTAATTTTAGCTGTTCACAGCGCCTTTTACACAGAACTTACCATCACAGAGGACGCGTATTTTACCCTGTAGAGCAGCCATTTCGGAGTCCCTCCTGCAGTATATCAGCAACGACATGAGTTATTTTCTTTTGTGGGGTTTATAGCCACCATGTGAAATGGATTTTTTTTTTTTGTTACTTTAGTGCAGTGGTCTCCAACCTGCGGACCTCCAGATGTTGCAAAACTACAATTCCCAGCATGCCCGGACAGCCGTTGGCTGTCCGGGCATGCTGGGAGTTGTAGTTTTGCAACATCTGGAGGTCTGCAGGTTGGAGACCACTGCTTTAGTGCTTACCTTTCCTGAACCTGTGTGGCCATGTCCAATGCTGGCTCAACGGAGGGTGAAGGTTCCTCAGAGACAACTATGTCGCAGGATAGTATTGAGCAGCCCTGGAGGCGTCGCTGCTTTCACAAAAAAACATTTTTTTATGTATTTTGACGCCTTTACATTTTCTGACATTGCTAAGTGTGTTTTCCATGTGCAAAATTTCTTGGCGGGGATTTGCGCCAAAATTGCGCCAAAGATCGATTGGCGGAAATGATGAATTACTGACTAAAGTTAAAAACACACACAGGACCGTGTGATTTTGAGAAAGTTGTAAAAATGACAGTGGAGAAGATGCGCCAAACTTTGGCGCAAAAAGACACTGCGCCAAAGTACTTCGCCAAAGTTACGTGAAAAAAAACACATAAATCCTTTGATAAATACCCCCCTATATTCCTATGAATGCTTGTTACATAACAGTGACCAGCTCCTATGAAACGTCATCACTTTCATGCTGCCTGAACCATGAGTCATTGGGGTAGTCCCTAATGCTTTTCCCCCACCGCAACCAGCCTTGATGATTGGTAGGTCTCTTCCTGATAAAAACTACACATCAAGGTGCAAAATATGAGCCCTCATACAACCCTGGAAAATATGGAAAAATAGAAAAGTTATAGGGGTTAGAATAGTGACATTTTAAACATACTTATTTTGCTTAAAGGGGTACTCTACTGGCCAGCTTTTGGAAGTAAATGTTAAAAACGCTGTTTTCGTGCTGCGGGGGTTGGCCACGCCCCTCGTGACATCACTGCCACACCCTCTCAATGCAAGTATATGGGAGAGAACCGTCACGCCCCTCCCATAGACTTGCATTGAGGGGGCGTGCCCATGATGTCACGAGGGGCGTGGCCGACCCCCACAGCGCGAAGACAGCGTTCGGAACATTTACTTCCGAACACTGGCTAGTGGAGTACCCCTTTAAAAAGTTTGAGGTTTTTTTTTTTTTTTTTTTTTTAAAGCAGTACAATAATAGAAAAAAATATAACCATGGGTATTGTTTTAATCCTATTTACCCACAGAATAATGAGAACATGTCATTTTTACCATTTTTCATTTCCCCTCACAAATAATATTTTCATCTTGCAGTACATTTTGTGGTAGAATGAAAAGTGTCATTACAAAGTACAATTAGCCCTGCAAAAGACAAGCCCTCATATGGCTCTGTGGATAAAAAATAAAAGATTTAATGACTCTTAAAATGGCTAGAAGGAAAAAACGAAAACCTGAAAAAGGAAGCTAGCTGTGTCCTTAAAGGGAAACTCCGGCACATAAGTACTTATCCCCTATCCACAGGATCCCATAATCTCCAGCCCGGCACCCTGGCTCTTCCCGTGACCCTGTGACGTGGGGAGCCAGGCAGGAGATTGCATGGTGCTCCCAGCGGGTTGGACTTCCTGCGATCTGACACTTATACCCTATCCACAGGATCCTGTGGAAAGCGGGTACTTATATACCGGAGTTCACCTTTATATACACTAATCATCAAATGAAAAAAAAAATCTATCTGGGATCAATGTTCTCTTTATTCCATTTCAGTTCTGTTGCTGTCCTCTTTGCTTTACCCGCTGTTAGATCATTTTTGGAGGGTCAGGAAATATGATCCTCCTGATAGATATATATATATATAGATATATATATATATATATATATATAGATATATATATATATATAGATATATATATATATAGATATATATATAGATATATATATAGATATATATATATAGATATATATATATATATATATATATATATAGCTTATTTTACTAGAAATGAATAGAATTGATAAGAATTCTAATTTGTTGTGGCTCTAAAGAAATCCCCACAAGTCTGTTCAAGCTCAGAGAAGGCTTAATACATTACACCTAATACCGCAGATAAAACTCCTTGTGAGGATGAAAAAAGGATTGATAGACACCTTTATTATGTAAGTGGATTACTTTCTATTTTTGTTGTTGTATTGAAAATGTACAACCTACAACATTGATGGCAAAATCAGGGATAACTATGTATTCCGTCCGCTGGCCTGGGGTTTGAATGCCCTAAACATACACCTGGGAGTGTAACTCATAGGTCCAAGGCTCCAATGCTAAATCTGTAATCTGCATCACATATACTTGCACCCCAGCATATCCACACAGAGTTAGCACTGCAAAGGAATACATCTCTGTGCCGTGTAATAAACACAGTAAAGTGGCATTACATGTGTAATACATACAGAGATGTTACAATACAGGCATTATGAATCCTAGTGATGTCACAGTACAGAGTACAGATACACAGTACAGTGAAGCCGTAGTACAGAGTACAGATACACAGTACAGTGAAGCCGTAGTACAGGAGTAATAAACAGTGATAATACAGTACAGGGTAATAAACACAGTGATGTCACAGTACAGGGGTAATAAACATTAGATGAATAATAGTAAGGTCCCAGTACAGCAATAATAAGCAGTGATGTCACAAAACAGGTATACAAAATTCAGGGATGTCATAATGGGGGAGTGAAAGGTCCCTAACATCCACCAATAGAGATGTGGAAAAGGATTCCAGTGGAAACCTGTAAAGGTCATGTCCAGGAGGCTTAAAGGGGTAGTCCAGTGGTGAAAAACTTATCCCCTATCCTAAGGATATGGGATAAGTTTGAGATCGCGGGGGGTCCGACCACTGGGGCCCCCTGCGATCTCTCTGTACAGGGACCAGGCTCTCCAGCCAGATAGCGGGTGTCGACCCCCGCACGAAGCGGCGGCTGACACGCCCCCTCAATACAGCTCTATGGCAGAGCCGGAGATTGCCGAAGGCAGCGCTCCGGCTCTGCCATAGAGTTGTATTGAGGGGGCGTGTCGGCCGCCGCTTCGTGCAGAGGTCGACACGCCCCCTTCCCGTACAGGAGAACAGGGCTCCGTACAGGAGATCGCGGGGAGCCCCAGCAGTCGGACCCCCCCGCGATCTGCAACTTATCCCCTATCCTTAGGATAGGGGATAAGTTGTTCACCACGGGTCACCACTGGACTACTCCTTTAAGGCAGTGCTGGAAAATAATGATGGTCACACTTATTGACATATTCAAATATTGACACTTTTGGGCCCAATTTGGACACTTGCCAAAGTTTAGACATTAATGAGCGTGTGTTGAGTTATTTTGAGAGGACACATTAAACACTTATACAGGCTGTGCACTCACTACTTTACATTGTAGTAGTGTCATTTCTTCAGTGTTGTCACATAAAATATTTACAAAAATGTGAGCGGTGTACTCACTTAGATACTGCATGTTCATTAGTGCACCTGCATGCTTAAATAATACACTATTCTAGAATGAGGCAGCCTGGAGGTGGCATCAGCTTGAGGAGAACATATGGTGGCAGCAGCATCAGGAGTCCTGAAAGTGACCCGGTGACAGAGTGGTGCGGTGGGTGGCATTACCAGTACCTGGTGACAAAGGTGGGTGAAAAAAGAAGAACTTGGCATCAGATGTGTGGCATCATACAGGTGGCAGGATCAGAATAGTAGCTGAGGCAGGTAGGTAGAAGAAAATGGTCTCTTTTGTAAAAGTATCAAAAAGAGAGTAATCGCCACAGTCCTCAGTGTCCTACCTCAAAAAAGTATATGATGGACTTCGACAATATGTAGAAATGAGTTAATCACATATGAAAATAATGACACATAAAATAGTACAAATACAATCTAAAAATAATCCGCAGGGCCCATGCGGTTTATAACAGCCGGACTCAATATTGTACCCAAAATGTAGACAAAAAAGAGAATGGTAGAATAAAATAATTAATTGTATCTCATAATTTTGCAAATGGTTAAGTGGCAGTGTTTGTATAGGCCAGCAATGGTAAACGTCCACCTGTAAACAAAAAGTATACAGAAGTTTCACTTGAAGTTGGTAAATGTCCACCTGTAATAGAAAGTCCACCTACAAGAAATGAAAATCTCCACAGATATAGCAACCTTTGGTATAATGGATGTTTCCCCTTCACATAGGGGTCACATCACCGCTGGCTAGAGCACCGGAGAAGGACTAGAGGCCCCGACGTGGAGAAGTGCCGAAACTATCTTCTCCTTACAGGCTATTTACGCCGATTGGCAATTCAGAAAGTAGAACTATAACTTACATCTAAAGGACACTATATACCCCTATGTAAAGGAGAAACATCCATTATACCAAAGGTGGTTATATCTGTGGAGATTTTCATTTCTTGCAGGTGGACTTTTTATTACAGGTGGACATTTACCATTTTTACCAACTTCAAGTGGAACTTCAGTATACTTTTTGTTTACAGGTCGACGTTTACCATTGCTGGCCTATACAAACACTGCCACTTAACCATTTGCAAAATTATGAGATACAATTAATCATTTATTCTCTATTTTGTTCTACCATTCTCTTTTTTTGTCTACATTGTGGGTACAATATTGAGTCCGGCTGTTATAAACCGCATGGGCCCTGCGGATTATTTTTAGATTGTATTTGTACTATTCTATGTGTCATTATTTTTATATGTGATTAAATCTTTTAATCATTTCTACATATTGCCAAAGTCCATCATATACTTTTTTTTATGTAGGACACTGAGGACTGTGGTGATTACTCTCTTTTTGATACTCTTTCCCTCCCTGGGTGAGGGGGTCACAGTTAACCTCGTGCCCTCTGTTGTGAGCTCCACTTTCTCTTTTTTACTCTTGTAAAAGTGTTAGTGTCCACAAGTAAGTATTGAGGATATGCATTACGTAAAACTTAACTTTTAATAATATTCTTAGGATAAAATATATGGACCCAAAATTTTTTCAAATCTTTTTTTAAATCAAGCAAAAGGAAAGTATGCAAAAAAAAACACCATGTGCCACCTACACCACCAAGTATTGATGTGATGCAAAGGGAACAATGTATGGTCCATTGTAACCAGTGGGGGTAAAAACTTCCCCTGTAAGGCCCTACTCTCGCATTATTAATTATCTTCTTGGCAAGTGTTCTTGGTAACCTCTCCCTATTTCCCCCTACAAACACTGCCATTTCCCAGGGTTTTTAGGTAGAAATAGGGATTGGTTCCTGGGTGGGGCTGCCTTTTGTAAGATGAGTAACACTTTCCTCGAAAAGGTGGAAGGGAACAACATATTGTCGATTGTAGCAGGTGGGGGTAAAAACTTCCAGTGTAATGCCCTACTCTCACCCTATTCCCTTCTTGGCAAGTGTTACACTAAAAAGGGCGGCCCCACACAGGAAACTCTCTCTCTATTTCCACCTAAAAACCTGTGAAAGGGCAGTGTTTGTAGGTGGAAATAAGGAGAGGCTCCTGTGTGGGGCTGCCCTTTTTTAGGGTGAGTAACACTTGCAAAGAAGGGAATTAATAATGCGAGAGTAGGGCCTTAGAGGGAAAGTTTTTACCCCCACCAGTTACAATGGACCATACGTTCCCTTCCACCTTTGTAGAGGTCTTTGCATCACATCAATACTTGGTGGTGTAGGTGGCACATGGGGTTTTTTGCACACCTTTCCTTTTGTTTGATTTAAACAAATTTTGGGGTACATATACATATCCTAAGCATATTATTAAAAGTTAAGTTTTATGGAATGCATATCCACAATAATTACTTTTGGTCTGATGTGGTGGAATGTCTGTAACTGGCAGCACCTTAAACATGTTTTGCACTACCAATATTTGTGAAGTGTTGGTGTGGCACCATGGTCAATCTATTCTGATGCATCAGGCATTGGTGGGTGGAAATCCTAGCTGATCCATGCCTGATTCATCTTCACAAAGGTCAGTCTCTCCACATTTTTCGTGGACATAAAAGTTCACCTTGGGGTGACTCTGGCCCCGGCCGCACTAAACACCCGCTCTGATGGCACACTACTGGCCGGGCAGGGCAGCTTTTCCACGACAAACTCTGTTAGTTGTGGCCACAAATAAAGTTTGGCTGCCCAGAAGTCCAGCAGATCTTTAAGGTTTGTATACAAGAAAGGGTAAAGCGCTAGTATAACTTTAGATCTTTAAGGTTTGTTGGCATGACCATGTCAAGGTATGCCACCACCTGCTGGTTCAGGTCCTGCTCCAGGTCTACCTGCTGCTGATGAGTTGCTTTACTATGTGGGTGAAGAAAGCTACTCATCAGCGACTCAGACTGCTGCTGATGGAGCTGGTACTGCTCCTGCCACCTCACCCCTCCCCAGCAGCCACGGCAGTGGAAGGTGAGCGCAGAGGGCCCCGAAACTAGTCAGACCTGCAAGAGGATGGATGATGGCAACGATAGGCATCGGCCAACTGACTACTTAAGATGTCTCTGTAGTAGGTCAGTTTGTCCTCCCTCTCAGTGGGTGCCAGTAGCGAGGCTCCAATAACGTTGAGAGCCAGAAATCATCCCGCTCCCGAATAGTGACATTTGAGCGATCACTACGCAAGCGAGGATGGATTTTGCCATTTGTGCAAGTGACTCGGAGGGACAACCTGCCTCCATCTCCACTGCATACTGCTATGGTGTCTGGGTACTCTGTCTCGCCTTCCTCATAACCCTCTAGCTGCTCCTGCTCCTCTCCTGTCAGATGACTATAAAACCGCCCATCTCGCGAAACCTAAACTGTGCTCCTCTGTGCCCCTCCTCCTCTTCCTCCTCCAGTTCATCCCCCACAGGGCTCATGTCATGAGATGTAGGTGACATGTCTCCAGTGCCCTAACCAGCCACTGTTTGTAACACGTGTTGTAGTAGATGAAGCAGTGGAATTACGTTGTTCATCATATAATCCTGGCGACCGACTAATAATGTGGCTTCCTCAAAGGGCCTGAGCAAACGGCAGGTGTCACGTATGAGCTGCCACTGGTTGACATTGAGGTTACAAAGGGGAGTCCCCCTATCCGCTTGGATCATTAAGAACCATTTGGAAGGTGGAATTCCAACGTGTGGAAACGTCGCAAATCAGACTATGTTGGGGTATGCCGTTCTGACGCTGCAGCTCAAGGAGGGTGTGCATTGCGGTGTACGAGTGGCTGAAGTGCATGCAAAGTTTCCTTCCCATTGTTAGGATGTCTTGCAGATCGGGGGGAACACTTCAGGAACCGCTTGACAATCAGATTGAACACGTGTGCCATGCAGGGCGCATGTTGAGCTCAGGCTTCCTTGTCGCAGAGCAGACAAGATGTTCTTCCCGTTGTCTGTCACCATGGTTCCCATTTACAGTTTATGTGGAGTAATCCATGATTCGATTTCTTGATGAGTGACTTAGCAGTTCCTCCCCTGTGTGACTTCATTCGCCAAGGCAAACCATGTGAGGAACAGCGTGACTAGGCGGTTCCCTGCACACTTGGTAGGCTGGAGGGGCACTGAGACTTGTCCGTGCAGTGGAGGCCGAGTACATTGTGGAGGATGAGGAAGGGGAGTAGCACACTGTCTCAGGACCAACGGCCTGCGAGCATGGAGGCAGAAGCGGCATTGACTGTCCAACTTTCTGTTGTGGCTGTGCAGGAACCACATTCACTCAGTGGACCGTAAAGGACTTGTATTGTCCCTGACAGTAGTTACAGCTCCACACGTCGACAGGCTCAAGGACTGGCCCACCTTCTGTTCCACAAAATTGTGCAGGGCTGGTACTGCCTTCTTCACAAAGAAATTATGGCTTTGGTCTTATCTCCACCTCGGTTCAGCACAAGCCATCAGTTCTCTGAAAGTTGCAGAGTCCACGACTTGATAAGGGAGGGACTGCAGCACCAGCAACTTAGACAGGAGCACATTCAGCTTCTGCGCCATTGGATGAGTGGGCGCATACTGTTGTCTCTTGGACATGGCTTCACCGATTGATTGCTGGCGGAATGACTGACTCAAAGTAGGAGGAGTAGGAGCATCTGGAGCGTCAGAAGATGGGTATGACACACAGCTCCCTTCGGCTGAGGTGGTGGAGCTTTGGCTGCTGAAACAGGGAGCGGCATGCCACTGGGTGATGCAGCAGGCTGGACCACCACATCGGATCCAGGTTCTCCCAGGCCGCTTTATGGTGACGCTGCATATGTTGACGCAGGGCTGTGGTGCCAACATTGGGACCCTGGCCATGCTTCTACTTTTGCTGACACATCTTGCATGTGGCCATGTTAACCTCCTCCAGATGCTTGATCAAAAACTGCCACACCGCTGAGTAGCTGATTTTCCCACCAACAGTCCGCATTGATTGACTGCTACTGTCGTTTACTCCAGGACCCCTGTTCCACTACCTGCCGGGAAGGTAGGCTGCCACGAAGTAGGTGGTCTACCCCTGGCACGTCTGGCTCCTGACTTTTCACTTCTGCCACCATGCTGACTGCCAACCATTCTACCACCTTGCTGGCTCAGTTGCTGCCTCACGGGCAACCTGCAACCCTCTCCTGCTGATGATGATGAAGCCCCTTCTGCACCCGGCTCCCAAGTGTGATCGGCTTAATCATCATCAGGCTGTGTCTGCACATCACTGATGTCCTCCACAGGGTTCCTCAACAGTGTCTGCTTCAAGAGCCACAACGCTCGCAACACCACCTCCCATGCCATTCTCCTCATCAATATTTGCCTGTTTAGCGGAGGAAGCGGTGGATGTCTCCTCCACTTCTTGGCTGGGAAGTAGCTGCTGACTATTAGATCGTCCAGCAGTGATGGTGGTGTATAGTACACAGCAGCTTATTGCCTTTGCGCCAAGCCGTTTGTTCTGAGAGTGACGCTGCTCAGTGCTCCTTCTGGTTGGCTGCTGGCTCTTACTCCACATGAGGCTAGGGTGCAGCCAGAGCGGTGGCAGAAGGTTTGCCTTACGCTCAGTCTGCATAAATATCTGGGAGAGGCAAGCTGTCATCAGGAGGTGGCCAGAGGAGAGTGCCCTACACTGCTGCCGCAAACCAGGTTGGTGCTCGGAGGACTGCTATGTGTGTGTGCGCTTCTGAAAAACAAACAGCACATAACTAGGTTCATCTGTCAGGGAAAAGTCAAAGTGACAACCTTAACGTTTATACTTCTTTTGCAACCCAGCTTTCTAAGACTTTTAAATGGCAATTTTTTTCCCCTCCGGAGTACCCCTTTAACCACCAATCTGCATTGGCCTTGTATTAGGTGCTGGAACTGTTATATGGGGCTGTTAATAAAATATATGAAGATGATGTCTAAAGAAAACAATTACATTTCCCCACTCTTTTATTATAAAGGGCTTCATGACGGAGCAGAACAACAGAAATGAACAAGGTACATCTGAACATTTTGTACCCTGCAAGATCAGACTACACACTATTTGTACTCTGTTACTACAAAGAGGTGCAGGCCTACATAGGAGCTGTACAAAAACAGTTGGTTTTAGCACTACTGCTTCAATAAATCGCTATTTACATGCACTGGAGCAATGAATTGATGGCCTTGGTGAACACAGGCTTTTATTATAAAAGGGGAAGCAGAGGATTTGAAACTGTGTCAGAAAAAGAGCTACAAGCTCTATAAATATTTACTGTAAATTTTACTACAGAAATTTGTCAATATCAGAGCACACTTTTATGTAATCCATTTACTCTCATTAAATTAGTATAATGAAGCTCAATGGATTTATTTACAGTATAATTTTATTAGTCTGGCATAATTTACATCTTTGACAAATGCAATTATGGAAAATTCTGATAACTGAAAATTTTTAACAAACACCCACACAGATTGAAATTATTGTTTACCTTTTTCCCATTTTGATTTAGGTCCTCTAATTTTGCTGTAATGTTCTGTATATCTTTCATTTTTTAAGATGCAGATAAGTATCTGAAATACACAATTGTTCAACGTAATTAACTTTTACCTTGTACTCTGCTGCCATCTACTGTACAGTTCTATGTATTACAGGGAAAAAAGCCAGCAGACAAACAGTCCAATGGCTGATGTCTGGTTTAAAGAGTATGAGAACCTGGACTCTAAGCAAAGCATCTCCCCTTGCCATTTTGTTTTCCAGTTGTTCTTGTAATCTCAGCCCACATAATACCACCATCTTTAAATTGATATTCACGTGTGCTGAAGTAATCCCTTATCCACATGACAGGGGATAAAATGCTTATTGGTGGGGTTCAACCACCAGGAACCCCCACTAATTCCATGAGAGGAGGAAAATTGTCCCCAAAAAGTATCGGGTACACTGCACATGCATGGCCAACACTTAATTTGTTCTCTGTGGGGCCATCGAAAAAAAAGTTCAGCGCTCTGCAACGTATGTCAGCCCCATTAGACTGAGTGGAGCTGCAATGCACATGCAAAGTGCACCATTCATTGTAGTCATAGGCATGTCATCAGCATACTGCAAGATTAAAGGGGTATTCCCATCGGAGACATTTATGTTATACCCACGGTAAATGTCATAAATGTAAGATGTAGGATGCAGTCTTTCGGTCTGTTCAATCTGCTTACGGTGACCAGGGCAGCCAAACTTGCTATTTAGCGCAGTTTACAACTGCCTCGTGCTGTAGTATATGTGCACAATGTCCAGACGCTGATCAGGGACAATCATAGTGAATTTAGGACTGTTGGCAGGCACACCTTATATTGCTTGCCTTGGCTGATCCTATAGGTTTGGCATAATCTGAAGAATAAAAGTGATGCATGGAGCTGTATTGCATAACTACAGTGCAACTTCTGCAATATATTTTTGGTTTTAAATGTTACTAGATATTGTGGGAGATTAGCTCTGTAGAACTATGCAAAGCACAGCAGAGCCTGAGAATTAAGGTTTAAGCAAGGTTTCTCCTGGTGATTTTTATTTATTTCTTTATTTTTTTATTAAAGGAAAATGGCCACTGGTTCACCAGCACTATAAGTCAATACACCTGGTTATAGTGCGGGTAAACAGGAGACCGATGTGGGGTCTGCTATACCTACCTACCTGCAGTCCAGAGCCCAGATCCTCCAAAGGTCCCCCTCCTCCGCTGAACCTATGTGGCAGATGACTCGGACTGTACAGGGAGCGGAGTCTAAGGTGCCACTGGTTTTCACCAGAGCCCGCCGCAAAGCGGGATGGACTTGCTGCGGCAGGCGGCACCCAGGTCACTACCTCTGGCTCGTCTTGAGCACACAGGCGGCTGAGGAGGGAGGGATAAGCCAGCTCGTAGTCAGGATAGGGGAAGGTCAGGGCAGATGGCACAGTAGCATAGTCAGGAACGTAGCAGGAGGTCAGTAGGCAGGCGGCAGAGGAGCAAGGTCAGGCCACAGAGCAAAGGATCAGATACACGGCAAGGCAACACTCAGGTATTCTTTCTCTCTGGCACAAGGCAACAAAGATCCGGGAAGTAAGTGTGGGAGGAGGAGGAATTTATCAATGAGCCACAGGTGTACTACACTGATGGGCTTACTGTCCCTTTAAATCTTAATGCTCTGGTGCGCACGCGCCCTAGGGGACGGGGACATGCGCATCGGAGCAGAGAGGCAGAGGTGGGGCAGGAGAAGCACCTGGTGAATGAAGGACTGGGATTTGCATGTGAATCTCAGACCCACCAGCAGCAGCAGGTAACGGGACCATGCGCTCACAGCCAGCACAGCGTGAGCGGCCTGAGTGCATAACGTAACAGTACCCCCCCCCCTTTGGTCTCCCCCTCCTTCTACAACTCAGAAAACTCCTGAGAAGGTCACGGTCCAGAATATTCTCCTCAGGCTCCCAAGATCTCTCCTCAGGACCATAACCCTCCCAGTCGACCAGAAACAATTGTTTACTGCTCACTGTTTTAGCGGCAAGAATCTGTTTAACTTTGTAGACATCAGAAGAGCCGGAGACAGGTGTCGGGACAAGATTCTTTTGAGAAAACCGGTTTCTGACAAGAGACTTGAGGAGAGAGACGTGGAAGGAATTGGGAATTCGTAACTTAGCAGGTAGACAGAGTTTATAGGAGACAGGATTCATTTTTTGTATAATCTGGAAGGGACCAAGGTAGCGAGGACCAAGCTTGTAACAAGGTATCTTGAAGCAGATGTACTTGGATGAAAGCCACACCATGTCACCAGGAGAGAATGACGGAGGAGGTCTTCTACTTTTATCAACTTGCGCCTTCATGCATGAAGAAGCCTGGGATAATGACTGTCGGGTCTGTTGCGAGATGGTGGGGAAGTCACGGACCAGCTCATCAACAGCAGGCACACCGGAGGAAACTGGAAGAGGAGAATGGAGATGGAGTCCATAGATAACAAAAAAGGGAAACGACCTCATGGACTCGGGATCCTTATGATTATAAGAGAAATCAGCCCAGAGGAGACGGTCGACCCAATCGTCTTGGCGAGCTGAAACAAATTGCCGAAGATAAGTCTCTAGGATTTGATTAACCCTCTCCACCTAACCACTGGACTGAGGGTGGTAGGCCGAGGAGAAATCCAGTTTGATGTCCAGACGGTTACAAAGGGCTCACCAGAACTTAGAGATAAACTGCACACCACGATCCGAAACAATATACTGAGGAAATCCATGTAAACGGAAGACATGCAGCAAGAAGTATTTTGCCAGACCTGGTAGAGGAATGAAATGAGCCATCTTGGAAAACCGATCTACAACGACCCAAATGACAGTGTTATAATGAGATGGTGGCAAATCGGTGATGAAATCCATGGCAATATGGGACCGGGGAGTCTCCGGAATGGGTAAAGGCTGTAAGAGTCCTGCTCGTCTCTGTCAAGGGGTTTTGTCATGGGCACCAGTTTCACAGGAATGAACAAAATCTGAAACATCACGTTCAAGATGGGGCCACCAGTAGTGTCGGGAGATTAGAAGTAAAGTCTTGCGTATTCCAGGATGTCCTGCTGTCAAGGAAGAATGACCCCATTTCAGGACCTTGCATCTCAATCTGGTGGGCACAAAGGATTTTCCCGGAGGAACTTGCTGAATTTCGGCAGGAGCGTCAGGAATCAAACGGTCAGGAAGAATAATATGCCTAGGTGTGGAGTCCAAACCAATGATGTCAGAGGACCGGGAGAGAGCATCTGCTCTGATGTTCTTGTCTGCTGGACGGAAGTGAATGAAGAAGTTGAACCTAGAAAAGAACAGTGACCACCTTGTCTGACAGGGGTTCAAACGCTGAGCAGACTGAAGGTATAGAAGATTCTTATGGTAGGAGTAGATGCTGACCAGATGAGAAGAACCTTCCAATAAATATCGCCATTCCTCCAAAGCTAGCTTGATAGCTAGGTGTGAGTAATTCCTCTCAGCAGGAGAGAATGTCTTAGAGAAGAACCGACAAGTTACAGTCTCAACCTTGGCGTTTCTCTGAGTAAGAACGGCACCCGCTCCAATAGATGAGGCATCAACCTCCAAAGCAAAAGGCCTCTCCGGATCAGGTCTTGTAAGCATGGGAGCAGAGGCAAACACAGACTTTAAACAGAGAAGGCCTCTTCAGCCTCTTGAGGCCAAGACTTAGGATTAGAAGCCTTCTTAGTGAAAGCCACAGTTGGAGCAACCAGGGACAAAAAATGTGGGATAAATTGACGATAATAGTTAGCGAATCCCAGAAAGCGTTGAATAGCACGTAGGCCCAAAGGACGAGGCCAATCCAACACTGCAGACAATTTATCTGGATCCATCTGCAGGCCCCGATGAGAGAAAATGAAGCCAAGAAACGCAAGACTAGACTTCTCGAACAAGCATTTCTCCAGTTTGGCGTAGAGATGATTTTTCCGTAGTCACTGAAGAACCAGACGAACATGAGTATGAAGCTCCTTTAAGTTGGAAGAGAAGATCAGGATGTTATCTAGGCATACGACAACACAGATGTAGAGCAGATCACGGAAGATATCATTGACAAACTCAAAATGTCCGTCACGAGTATTGAAGGCTGTTTTCATTCATCCCCCTTGCGGATATGAATGAGGTTATACGCTCCACGTAAGTCCAACTTGGAGAAGACCTTGGCACCACATAGACGGTCAAAAAGTTCTGAGAAAAGAGGTAGTGGATAACGGTTCTTGACCATGATTTTATTAAGTCCCCTGTAGTCAATGCATGGTTGGAGTGAGCCATCCTTCTTCCCTACAAAGAAAATCCAGTTCAGACAGGAGAAGAGGACTTACAGATAAATCCCTTTTGGAGATTCTCCTGGATATACTCAGCCAAGGCTTTGGTCTCAGGAACCGATAGAGGGTATATCCTTCCGCGAGGAGGAGTGGTACCAGGCAGAAGATCTATAGGGCAGTCGTAAGGACGATGCAGAGGCAGAGACTCAGCCTGTTTCTTGCAGAATACGTCAGAGAAATCTTGGTAAGGTGGTGGCAGGCCAGGCAAAGGAGGAGGACAAGAAACAACTTTGGGCTGGACTGGACTGAGACAAATATTTTGACAGAACTGTCCCCAGCGAATAATTTCTCCAGTTCTCCAATCTAGTTGCGGAGAGTGACGTTGGAGCCAAGGAAGGCCAAAAAGAAGCTCAGAAGTACAGTGAGGCAGTACATAGAATTCAATCTTTTCTTTATACAAGACACCCATTTGCATGACGAGAGGCTCAGTACAGAATAGCAACTTACAGTCCAAATTTTGTCCATTAACAGAGGAGATGAACAAAGGCTTGGCAAGCAGAGTAACAAGAAGATGATATTTGTGGACGAAAGAGGCATCAATAAAGTCACCTGCAGATTTAGAATCCAAAAATGCAGTCGCGCTGAAGGAAGACTTGGCAGAAGCGAAGACGTCATAAATGGTCAAGCGAGGAGAGGTGGTATTCACACCTAGGGATGCCTCTCCTACGTGCCCTAGGTGTGAGCGTTTTCCTGGATATTGTGGACGAACAGAACAGTCTTTGAGGAAGTGTTCCAGGCTAGTAAAATACAAACACAAATTCTCACTTCGTCGTCGTCGTCATCTCTCCTGTTGCATAAGATGGGAACGATCCACTTGCATAGCCTCTTTGGCAAGAGGCACAGGAAACTGTAGAGGTGGACATTGAAACACGGGTGCCAGGCGAGGATATCTCCATGTTTGAGCAGGTTCCCTCTCTGAGCGCAGTTCTTCCTGCCTCTCAGCAAAACGCACATCAATGTGTGTGGCCAGGTGGATAAGTTCAGTCAGAGAAGAAGGAGGATCACGTGCAGCCAGGTCATCTTTAATCCTGCTAGACAGTCCTTTTTTTAATGTGGCACACAAGGCCTCATCATTCCTTGCTAGTTCTGAGGCTAGAGTGCGTTATTGAACCGCGTAGTCACCAATGGAAGAATTCCCTTGACATAGGTTCAGCAAAGCCGTCTCAGCAGAAGAGGCACGTGCGGGTTCCTCAAAGACACAGCGAAATTCTGCTAGAAAAGCTGTCAAGTTGGAAGCTACCGGATCACCGTGGTCCCAAAGGGGTGTAGCCCAGGCCAGGGCTTTTCCGGACAGTAGGCTAATAACAAAGGCCACCTTAGCACGTTCCGTCAGAAATAGTTCAGACATGAGCTCCAAATGCATGGAGCACTGTGTAACGAAGCCTCTGCATAACTTGGAATCACCGTCATATTTAGAGGGTAATGGTAGACGTAGCTGGAACCAGAAGACACTGCAGGAGCTGGAGGAGGGAGTGGGGCAGGTTGCGGGTGCTGCTGGTGTTGCAAGGCCAAAAGCTTTTGTATCATAGCAGACAGTTGGGTAAGTTGCTATGCCTGTCACGCCAATTGCTAAAACTGACGTTCCAAAATGGAGGGAAGATCAGCGATTTCAGGCAGGGGTACCTCAGTGGGATCCATGGCCGGATATTACTGTAACACTCACATTTCAGTAGACTGGATCCAATGGACCTGTGTGGCAGATGACTCAGACCGTACCAGGGAGCAGAGTCTAAGGTGCCACTGGTTTTCACCAGAGCCCGCCGCAAAGTGGGATGGACTTGCTGCGGCAGGCGGCACCCAGGTCACTACTCCTGGCACGGCTCGACCACACAGGCAGCTGAGGAGATGTGAGGCACAGGAGGGATAAGGCAGCTCGTAGTCAGGATAGCAGAAGGTCAGGGCAGGCAGCACAGTAGCATAGTCAGGAACATAGTAGGAGGTCAGTAGGCAGGCAGCAGAGGAGCAAGGTCAAGTCACAGAGCAAAGGATCAGATACACGGCAAGGCAACTCTCAGGTATTCTTTCTCTCTGGAACAAGGCAACAAAGATCCGGCAGGGAAGTGTGGGAGGAGGAGGAACTTATCAATGAGCCACAGGTGTACAACACTAATGGGCTTACTGGCCCTTTAAATCTTAAAGCTCTGGCATGCGCATGCTATAGGGGACGGGGACACACGCGCCAGAGCAGAGAGGCAGAGGCAGGGGCACCTGGTGAGTGATGGACCAGTATTCGCATGCGAGCGCGTTAGCGCTGGAAGAGGGGGACCTTTGGAGGATCAGCGCTCCGGACTGCAGGCCGGTATAGCAGTCCGAGACCCCGCATCGGTCTCCTGTTCACCCGCACTATAACGCGGTGTATCGGGTGGCTGTTTTCCTTTAAATAGAAAGATACAGCCTTCACACTCAGGCATTAAAACTTTAAAAAAAAATCCATATATCTTCCCTGTCTATACAGGTGGCTTCCCTGTCTATACAGGTGGATTACCAGTATATAGAGGTGGGTAGACAACAATCAACAAATGTGTTACACAGGTTACAATGTCATCTTTTTTGAGGCAATCTTGCAGATTTTCAACTCTCCTCAGTGGTGCAAACTCCCCACAGCCTCCCTTGCAGACAGACTCTCCTAGTTTTAAAGCTGACCTGGATTATTCTAAAAACATAGAGTTGCCCAGAATGGGTATGAAAAGGCCCCACTGCTGATCTTGCCTTTAATTCCATAAAAATCCAGCCCTGAGAACAGAACTTTGTTTGCCAGGTATTTAACTATTTTTCAGATTTTTCATATGTCACCCAGCTTTCCCTGGATGTGATATGTGCTTAAATCTGGTATCCACATATGACAGGTTTCTTGTGGAAATGTACCCATCCCTGAGAACCATCCCTGTTATTTTCTAATATCTATTTTTTTTCCGTGAAACTGAGCCTTCACTTTAATATGGCCTTGTACATTAAATAACCATAGAATTAAATCAGCCTGTCTAATATTGTTAAACTCACCTATTTAGATGCCAGCTCTCATCCTTCATGCTTTAGACTCCAAAAGCTCTCTGAAGGTTTCCTATGGTATCTGGCATCATTCTGTAAACTGTTACAAAGAGTTGGGGAGGCTCAATGTGGCAGGATGTATTATCCAGTGCAGGCTGTACTATGTGCTGTACAGATCTGGACTCGGGTGGATGCTATCCTGAAGTTTTTTTTTTTTGGACAATACAGCGTGTCTAGAAGGCCTATGTCCCTGCATTGTTTATAATGCATTATGTTTCCTTGTAAAACAAGCAGACACTGAGATCCTGAGATCATTGCTGAGGGTTAGAGCATACATGTCATTTTAGGGGACTCTTAAGGATAAGCTGCCCTGTGTGTACATTATATAATGTGGTGGATGGAACCAAATGTGTATGATGTTTCCATACACTGCACACAGAAGTGATCCTTTATACATGGTACACTCAGAAGAGGGAGCCTGCACTTCAATGTATTTATACATTAGATGCAGGGTAGATACAGTTATGTTTAGCACCGCTGGTATAGCGTGACAAAAAAAAAAAAAAACTTGTATACCGTACTCTGGCCAGTCCTCAATCACGATTAATCGCTTGACTTTGGGTGGTGCTATCCATAGTGCACATAACGCAGTGTGAATATGTATAAAAAGAGAAAAGATGCACTCACCACATCTCGTAGAAGATAGCTTCAGTTTAATGCAGTGCAAAAACAACAGGACCCTTGCAGCCAGTGATGGGAGTAGGTGCAGGATGCTGCAGACGTCTAAAGGCTGTTTCACCCGTGCATGTGGGCTTTGTCAGACCACTTTATTTATACCATGTAGAAGAGAAGACGGAGGCACTCACCATTTCAATAAATTACTGTACTTTATTCCAACGGCAGCATGCATACACGTGGGACGCCAACAGGAGATTATAGCTATTTTGCGCTGATAGTGCTTCTTCAGAACACTCCTCCCCCACCTGTGTGCAAGGCTAAACACTCCTACTTGCTTACGCAGGTGGGGGGAGGCATTTACATTGTGTAATTAAGACAGTGAACAAAACATAAAGAACCACACAATAAAAACAACCTAATCATGTGCAATTTCCAAAAAGATATAACTTATCAAATACACTTAGATCCAACCTGTCATTTAAACCTAAATTTCCTTCTGCTCTTGAACGGATAATCCATTTTGCTTCTTGCTGCACCAGCAGCTTACGTTTTTCAATCCCTTCTTTTTTACTGAATCGCTCGATGCCCAAAAAAAATTCAGAGAATAAATATTATTGGCATATACTTCCGCCATGTGTTCAATCAATCTAGCCAAACCTTTTTTCATTTTTAAAGAATGTGCATGTTCTCTGAATCTTATGTTCATCGAGCGAATCGTGCACCTTATATAAAATCTTGCACAAGTGCATTTTAGGCCATAAACTACATGCAACGTCCTGCAACATAAACTCTCTTTGAATTTTACCTGTTCTTCCCCTATCACAATTAACTTGTCCGTGCAAATAAATTTGCACCATGAACATGTTCCACATTGGTGGTTGCCTGGGGTAACAGGATTACTTAACCAACTGTTTTTTTCAAGCTTCTGAATTTATTGTAGACTAACATGTCTGAAATGGTTCTACATTTTTTGAAGGTAATTATAGGTTTTTGAGTAAAGAGAGAGGTTAAATCCGAATCGTTTTGTAACAGTGACCAATTGTTTAGGATGGACTTTCTTATCTTGTGTGCCACAGGACTATATTTAAATGCAAACGAAAAACATGTTTCTCCTACACTATGTCTCTTTTTATAACATGCATTATAAAGATCTTTTCTGGGGCATTTGGCTGCTCGCATCTTGGCCCCCTGTATGATTTTAGGGGAATAACCTCTCACTAATAGACGTTGTTCAAGATCGTTAGCTTGTATGGAGTAATCTGTAGAATCACTGTTGATACGTTTAAGCCTTAAGAGATTAAATCCAAATAGTTTTGTAACAGTGACCAATTGTTTAGGATGGACTTTCTTATCGTGTGTGCCACAGGACTATATTTAAATGCAAATGAAAAACATGTTTCTCCTACACTATGTCTCTTTTTATAACATGCATTATAAAGATCCTTTCTGGGGCATTTGGCTGCTCGTATCTTGGCCCCCTGTATGATTTTAGGGGGATAACCTCTCACTAAAAGACGTTGTTCAAGATCGTTAGCTTGTATGGAGTAATCTGTAGAATCACTGTTGATACGTTTAAGCCTTAAGAACTGTCCGTACGGTAAAGCCGCACGGACATTTTCTGGATGATAGCTTGTAAAACGTAATAGGACATTACATGCCATCTGTTTCCTGTGCCCAACCATGGTAAGATTATTTTTATTCAAGCGAACTACAACATCTCGAAATTCTAATTCATGGATGCCTATCTTCCACGTGAACTTCAAGTTCATATCATTGGAAGAATTCAGGTCAGACACAAAGTCCTCAAAAGAGGACTCTGTGTCTGTCCACACAATGAATAAGTCATCCATGAATCTTCTATAAAAATGAATACATTTAGAAAAAGGATTTTTACCTGAAAAAATAAAACATCTTTCGAATACAGCTACGAAGAGGTTGGCCAGGGTACTCTCCACGGTTTTGTGTACTTTAGGTAAAAAAATACCAATGGGCGGGACGAGGAAATTTAAGTTTTTCTGCAATATTTTTGGAAATAACTCCTTTTTCCATGTAGCCTCTAAGCAAAGATCGCACCTTGTCCGTAAGCCTAGAAGTGGGGTTCCCATGACAATCTGCGATAGTTGCGTGAGTCATTTAGCTGTCTATAGGCTTCTTGGCAGTAATACGATCTAGTTAACAATACAACATTACTACCCTTATCAGATTTCCTTACAATAATGTCCTCTCTATTCCTTAAATCATCTATTGCTTTCAGTTCTGCTTTTGATAAATTACTTTTATCTGACGGATACCTTAAAGCTTGGATATCCTCCAGGATTCTCCTAAAACATCAAGTGGGCTCCCTGTTTGAATCAGAGGGCACAATGAAGACTTGATCCCTCCCCTGAACTCAACAATGAGTCGAGACTCAAGGGAGGGAGCCGTCTCCAATCCGTCCTCTTCGCCCAGCAATTCTGTAAGTATGTCGATACAATCTAATTCTGCAGGTGATGCTTCACTGAAGGCACTGAAACCCAGAGGACCAATGGTCGCCGGGATTTCTCCTTCTAAACGTGTATTGGTTTTAACCGGTTTATTGCAAAAAAAACTTTTTTAAATTTAGTTTACGAAAAGATTCGTAAAGATCAATAACAAAATCCACATAATCAAAATTTTCTACCATGCAAAAATGTAACCCCTTAGTGAGAACTGACTTTAAGTCCTCAGAAATAACAAAATCCGTTAGATTAATGACAGTCAATTCACCCCCGTCTGAACATGGTCAGAAGATGCCTCCAAGAAACCGACTTTCTCTTGTAACTTCTGTTTTGCCCTATTGCGACCTCTCCTCATCCTCTTCCTTCTCCTATAGTGTGGCTCTCTGGAGGTTGCTGTAATTGGGCAGTTGCGGATAATGCTGAAGATTCTGTCTGAATAGTGGTTCTATCTTCTGTGCCACTTGATTCGGAATCGGAGGTCCAGAATTCAGTATATCTTGATTTTCTTTTATAATTGTTATGCTTACGATTATTCGAAAACATTTTTGGGGAATGCGTGAAAGAGAAAACTTTATTCACATCAAAGTCCGTTTTGTCACACATGAATTTATCACGCTTTGTATCTTTTATGGTGGCTTGGATAGCCAAAATCCTTTTCTCGTCCTTTTTCTGTATAGTGGCAAACTGAGAGTCTGAGAGGCGGCTCCGCAATTCAATTATTATTTTATTCAATTCTTCAACGATGGTAACATATTCCTGTTCATGTCTAGAGATGACCAATCACATCATCTCTAGTGAATATTTTATATGGATCTCAGTCCATTTTTGTAAGAACACAGGATCTTCTCCATACTGTGAAGGTTCTTTATAACGGCGGAGACCCCACGGGACTCTGTTGCAAGCATCATAGGATTTTAACGATTGTATCGTTCCAAAAAAAATGTGTCTCTCTTTCTGACAGGTTAAACAGCTTAAATTCAAGCGTTTTAGTGCTTAACATTTGTATAGTCTCTTTAGAATTGCACATGGTAAAAAATTTTTATCCGCACGTCTTGCGAAGATTGCTCCATCTGGGCTTTCCATATTGCTTATTCCTGTTGCAGCAGGTTCAACCTCCATAGGTATGTCACGATGCCGGCTGGCAGGAGGTGGACTGTCACGATGCCGGCTGGCAGGAGGTGGATCCTCTGTGCCAGAGAGGGATAGCGAGGACCGTGCTAGTGGACCGGTTCTAAGACACTACAGGTTTTCACCAGAGCCCGCCGCAAAGCGGGATGGTCTTGCTGCGGCGGTAGTGACCAGGTCGTATCCACTAGCAACGGCTCACCTCTCTGGCTGCTGAAGATAGGCGAGGTACAAGGGAGTAGGCAGAAGCAAAGTCGGACGTAGCAGAAGGTCGGGGGCAGGCGGCAAGGTTCGTAGTCAGGGGAGATAGCAAAGTTCTGGTACACAGGGTATAAACACACAAAAACGCTTTCACTAGGCTCTAGGGCAACAAGATCCGGCAAGGAAGTGCAAGGGAGGAGACTAGATATAGCCAGGAAACAGATGGGAACCAATTAAGCTAATTGGGCCAGGCACCAATCATTGGTGCACTGGCCCTTTAAGTCTCAGGGAGCTGGCGCGCGCGCGCCCTAGAGAGCGGAGCCGCGCGCGCCAGCACATGACCGCAGGAGACGGGAACGGGTAAGTGACCTGGGATGCGATTCGCGAGCGGGCGCGTCCCGCTGTGCGAATCGCATCCCCAACGGCCATGACAGGGCAGCGCTCCCGGTCAGCGCTGACCGGGGAGCTGCAGGGAGAAAGGCGCCGTGAGCGCTCCGGGGAGGAGCGGGGACCCGGAGCGCTAGGCGTAACAGTACCCCCCCCCTTAGGTCTCCCCTTCTCTTTATCGGGTAACTGCCTCCCCTGGGATGAGGACACCGGGAAAGGAAGGAGGGATTCCTCAACGGCAGGCAGAACCGCAGGAGTAGGAATGGGGAGAGAGGGCAGAGGGCGAGACCTGGCACGGGGCAGTGTGACACCAGGACGAGGGCCATGAGGGGACACAGAAGCTTGCCTGGGAGGGGGGGAGGGGCATTTCCTGTGGCAGGCAGAGTCCTTAATGACCTTAGGGGGACCGGATACAGGAGGAACCACAGAGTTACGGCAAGGGTTACTGGGAACCGGTTTTAGACAGTTCTTGGCACAAGAGGACCCCCAACTCTTGATCTCCCCAGTGGACCAATCCAGGGTTGGGGAATGAAGTTGAAGCCAGGGAAGTCCAAGGAGAATTTCCGAGGTGCAATTGGGGAGGACCAAAAGTTCAATCCTCTCGTGATGAGATCCGATGCTCATAAGAAGGGGCTCCGTGCGGAAACGTATGGTACAGTCCAACCTGGCTCCGTTGACCGCGGAGATGCGGAGTGGCTTGACAAGACGGGTCACCGGAATATGGAATTTATTCACAAAGGACTCCCGAATAAAATTCCCAGAAGCTCCAGAGTCCAGACAGGCCACGGCTGAGAGGGGAGAGCTGGCTGAAGTGGAAATCCGAACAGGTACCGTGAGACGTGGAGAAGCCGACTTGGCATCAAGAGACGCCACACCCACGAGAGCTGAGTGCGAGCGTGCGTTTCCCAGACGTGGAGGACGGATTGGGCAATCCACCAGAAAATGTTCAGTACTGGCACAGTACAAACAAAGATTCTCTTCCTTACGGCGATTCCTCTCTTCCAGGGTCAGGCGAGACCGATCCACTTGCATGGCCTCCTCGGCGGGAGGCCTAGGCGCAGATTGCAGTGGAGACTGTGGGAGAGGTGGCCAGAGATCTAAGTCTTTTTCCTGGCGGAGCTCTTGATGCCTCTCAGAAAAACGCATGTCAATGCGAGTGGCTAGATGAATGAGTTCATGCAGGCTAGCAGGAGTCTCTCGTGCGGCCAGAACATCTTTAATGTTGCTGGATAGGCCTTTTTTAAAGGTCGCGCAGAGAGCCTCATTATTCCAGGAAAGTTCAGAAGCAAGAGTACGGAATTGTATGGCGTACTCGCCAACGGAGGAATTACCCTGGACCAGGTTCAGCAGGGCAGTCTCAGCAGAAGAGGCTCGGGCAGGTTCCTCAAAGACACTTCGAATTTCCGAGAAGAAGGAGTGTACAGAGGCAGTGACGGGGTCATCACGGTCCCAGAGCGGTGTGGCCCATGACAGGGCTTTTCCAGACAGAAGGCTGACTACGAAAGCCACCTTAGACCTTTCAGTAGGAAACTGATCCGACATCATCTCCAGATGCAGGGAACATTGGGAAAGAAAGCCACGGCAAAACTTAGAGTCCCCATTAAATTTGTCCGGCAAAGACAGGCGGAGGCTAGGAGTGGCCACTCGCTGCGGAAGAGGTGCAGGAGCTGGCGGAGGAGATGGTTGCTGCTGCTGTAGCTGAGACTGAATCTGCTGTAGCTGCGACTGGAGTTGCTGAGTCATGGTGGTCAAGTACGACAGCTGGTGATCTTGTTGGGCAATCTGTCGGGCTTGCTGGGCGACCAGTGTGGGGAGGTCGGCGACAACAGGCAGAGGAACTTCAGCGGGATCCATGGCCGGATCTACTGTCACGATGCCGGCTGGCAGGAGGTGGACTGTCACGATGCCGGCTGGCAGGAGGTGGATCCTCTGTGCCAGAGAGGGATAGCGAGGACCGTGCTAGTGGACCGGTTCTAAGACACTACAGGTTTTCACCAGAGCCCGCCGCAAAGCGGGATGGTCTTGCTGCGGCGGTAGTGACCAGGTCGTATCCACTAGCAACGGCTCACCTCTCTGGCTGCTGAAGATAGGCGAGGTACAAGGGAGTAGGCAGAAGCAAAGTCGGACGTAGCAGAAGGTCGGGGGCAGGCGGCAAGGTTCGTAGTCAGGGGAGATAGCAAAGTTCTGGTACACAGGGTATAAACACACAAAAACGCTTTCACTAGGCTCTAGGGCAACAAGATCCGGCAAGGAAGTGCAAGGGAGGAGACTAGATATAGCCAGGAAACAGATGGGAACCAATTAAGCTAATTGGGCCAGGCACCAATCATTGGTGCACTGGCCCTTTAAGTCTCAGGGAGCTGGCGCGCGCGCGCCCTAGAGAGCGGAGCCGCGCGCGCCAGCACATGACCGCAGGAGACGGGAACGGGTAAGTGACCTGGGATGCGATTCGCGAGCGGGCGCGTCCCGCTGTGCGAATCGCATCCCCAACGGCCATGACAGGGCAGCGCTCCCGGTCAGCGCTGACCGGGGAGCTGCAGGGAGAAAGGCGCCGTGAGCGCTCCGGGGAGGAGCGGGGACCCGGAGCGCTAGGCGTAACAAGGTACACAGTTCAAACCTCCGATTACCATGCTCTGGCTTTATATCGCACGAAGTCCAATATACAACACGAAGAGAAAGCTAGCCAGCACTGGTGCGATGAAGTAGCTATGTTGTGATGTACCGAGGTGCAGAGATTATACATTACATGCACACAGGAGAATATGCTACATTTCTATGTCTCTATACATTGTACACAGAGAGGAGATCCTGCACTTCTATGTCTCTATATACTGCACACACAGAGGAGGAGATCCTGCACTTCTATATCTCTATACACTGTACACACACAGAGGAGGAGAGACTGCACTTCTATGTCTCTATACACTGTACACACACAGAGGAGGAGATCCTGCACTTCTTTGTCTCTATACACTGTACACACACAGAGGAGGAGATCCTGCACTTATTTGTCTCTATACACTGTAGACACAGAGGAGGAGATCCTTCACTTCTATGTATCTATACACTGTACACACAGAGGAGGAGATCCTACACTTCTATGTCTCTATACACTGTACATACAGAGGAGGAGATCCTGCACTTCTATGTCTCTATACATTGTACACACACAGAGGAGGAGATCCTGCACTTCTATGTCTCTATACACTGTACACACAGAGGAGGAGATTCTGCACTTCTATAAGCAAAGCTGAGTTGATTTTCAGAGTGGATAGGTTTAGCAGTGGAGTGGGGAGTTTGATAACAGGAAAGAGAAGCACTTTTGCAACTTTCTTATATTTATTATTGATCTATGCAAAGTTTGTTTAGGTTACAGTGTTCATTCAAGTTTTGCTAAGATAGGATGTATTTCTTTTGCAGAAAATTCTGTTGAGAGCACAGAGTATGGCCACTTGTATTAACCTTAGCCAAATGTTGTACTTCTTCAGCCCCTTTCCCCGGGATGAAAGGAGGAAATTTTCCTCTGGTCTGTGTAGTGTAGCTCTTGTGGCTAGATTCCGGGTCTCAAAAATGTAACAATTGGCCAAAAAGAACTCAAAAAAATACATACACTGGTACAGGGAACCTTCTAGAGATGGGAAAAGCCTTCTCTATCCCAGGCTTTCTGCTGAGAAAAACAGAAAACTGGGGCAGTTCCGCTTTGCTTCTTTATCTGAGAGAATGTGTATCCTCTCCTTGGGGGACAGCCTGCAGGACGAATGTACAGAGTTAGCCTAAAATAGAGTGGAAAAGTATTAGGGCCAAGAGCTATAGTGAAGTCACCCAGTACAGAATATAGCATCCTGCCCACCCTATGTGGCAGATGTTGCTTTCAGTGTCTGTCTTGGGCCCACACTACTCAGGACTCTATATCTACTACAGTCATGCTATGGTTCATGTATTGTCGTTTTCTATGTAACTGTTGCTTTAATCTCTGTTCTTAGAGACCTTGTTGTTAAAGGAGTGTGCATGAGGTGAATCATGTGACTTATCTGCCCAATGGGAATGCTCCAAATCTGCCTCTTATATAGTGTGGTAGGAGTTCAGAGTTCAGTTCAGGAGAGGAGAGAGTCTTATGCTGAGGTACAGTTCGGAGAAGTCTGAAGTGAGTCTGTGAGGTGATTCTGAGGAGGCCTCAAGTCTAATCCTGCAACCACGCATCTGCTTAAGAATAACCCCAGTACCCAGGTGAATGTTAAGCCTAGCAGTAAGCTCTAAAGTCCCAGGGATTCAAGTCAAGTCAGTCAAGTCCAAGTCATTAAAAACAAGCGTCGGTTGCCATACAGCAAATCAGTCATACACAGCACAGTCAACTATAAGTCCCAGCAAGCCAATAAGCTTCCAAGGTTCACACTGCACCTCTCTTTATACCAATCTGAGCTGTAACGGATTGTACCATCTATCCTGCCTCAGTAAAGTCAGTTTCCCTGTAACCTTGCATCAGAGTACTTATTGCCCCGTGCCTGGCCCAGGAGAAGCTGGCTCAACCTCGAGTGGTGTATAGGTTAACCGCGCTCTGGTGTCATGAAAAGGTTAATTGCACAGTACCTTCACCCGACACCACAATAGGCCAGGTCTGGAACCAAGTTGCTGCCAAGCTGCTAATCTTCAAAAAGATACACCTTACAGTGGGTAATGCAGCTAAACATGTAAATAGGGACTTTCTGGGACCAACTTGAAGCCATAAGGTTATTATTGACCTCAGGAAAATGAGACACAAGACTAGTGACACAACGCAGGCTAGAGTGGAGTTTGGAAGTTTCAGACACCTATCACACTACAGTTTGTTGACTGTCCTAGCTCTGGCCAAAGCCTGCTTCTTAAGCTGTTAAAGAGACTGAATGGAAGAATAATGTGGTGACACGGGGGTGCAAGATATACTTGTCAAATCATGATGCCAAGAGACCGTTAACCTACACGGTCTGAGTTAGAGAAAGCTTTTCCTGGGCCAAACGCATGGCAATAAACACACTCATACCAGGTTACAGAATTTAATTGCTATTAAATTTGACAGACTTGGAGATATCCCAAGCTGACTATGGTTCTGCTAAGGTCCAATTTTACTGATACCGCCAGGGTATGAACTCACCAACTCCTGTGCAGGGAACACTTGCAGGATGACGGGGTTGATTTTGGTTTTAGGTCCAGTCACAAAACCGGATACGGGTCAAAAATGAGCCGACCGGAGTCACTATGTGACTGGGATACGGGAGTTTTCACTCCCCCAAACAATAAAGTAATGTAAAAAAATATATAAACAAGTGGTATCGCCGTATGCGCAAATGTCCAAACTATTAACCCCTTAGGGACCAGGCCAATTTTCATTGTGGCACTTTCAATTTTTCCTCCTCGCCCTTTAATAACAATATTTTTTTATCTACACACTGGACTCTATGAGGGCTAATTTTTTTTGCACCGTGAACTGAAGTTTTTATTTGTACCATTGTAGTATTGATTGGACTTTTTGATTGCTTTTTAATTATTGTTTCTGAGGTATGATGTGATAAAAAAAATGAAATTCTGGGGTTTAGTATTTTTTAACATTTATCCATATGGGAGAAATAATGTTATTTTTAACCCCTTAATGACATCTGACATAAATGTACATCATGATGTGGTGGGACTTCCCACACCATGATGTACATTTACGTCATGAACATGACCACGAGCATCGGTGCTCACATCATGCACGGAAGGTCCCGGCTGCTATCAGTAGCCAGGGACCCTCTGGTAATGGCGCACATCAGCGATCGTGCTGATGTCTGCCATTAACCCCTCAGATGCTGTGATCAATACAGATCATGGCATCTGCTGCAGTGCGGTCGGTAAAATGGACGATCGGATCGCTTGCGGCGATTCAGAGGGTATTAAGAGGGGGCAGTGTGAGCTTCTATTATATTCAGAGGGCGGAGTGTCTGGCAGTATTATATTTAGAGGGTGCAGTGTCTGGCAGTATTATATTCAGACATCACACGATAAGTGGCGGACATCAGCGCGATCAGTGTCTGGCAGTTCTATATTCAGAGGGTGCAGTGTGTGGCCATATTATATTCAGAAGGGTGCAATGTGTGGCCATATTATATTCAGAGGGTGCAGTGTTGCAGTCATCACTTGTTTATTTACTTAGGTTGTAAAACAGATAATTGTATTATTTCATCTACGTTATAAATTGTAATCTACAGTGACATTTAACCCCTTAAGGACTCATGACGTAGCAGTACCCGCTCCCGATCTATAACGCGGGGCCACGGCCGTGTCATAGCGGGTCGGGCCCGGCCTCTAACAACAGCTAGGACCCGTGGCTAATAGCGCGCAGCAAAATGAAATGTTTTCTTCAATTTTGTCGCACAATGATTTTTTTTCCGTTTCGCCGTGGTTTTTTTGTTAAAATGACTAATGTCACTGCAAAGTATAATTTATTGGTGGCGCAAAAAATAAGCCATAATATGGATTTTTAGGTGCAAAATTGAAAGCATTATGATTTTTGGAAGGTAAGGAGGAAAAAAGGAAAATGCAAAAAAGGAAAAACGCTGAGTCCTTAAGGGGTTAAAAAAAACTATTACTTACAAATGCTCATCATACATCTATAGAAAATGCCTATGGGAGGTGCATATCAGTATGGGAGGAGCAATTTAGTATGGATAGGGTACATTGTAATGGGTGTGGCATACCTTGTTAGGGAGGAGCCTAGGTCTCGCAAATTTAGTGTTACCCCACTGCTGCACATATGGACTGAGGGCACTCATATAGACATACCAATTAGCAAACAATCTGAGTTAATTTCATAAAATAGATGATAATTCATTATACATAATACAGACATTATACATTTCTGACTACTGTACTAGGCTGACTATGTTACACATTTTCTTACAACTAGGCAATACTGGCTGAAAACACTTGGCTGAAAATATTGTTACATTATTGACTAAATAAAAAGACTAGGTTACATTTCTATCATCACTAGACAATCCTGACTAGCAACATTTTTGGGAACATTTTGAGGCACTATAGTGGTTTGGCACAAAATTAGGAAGGTATAAGAAGACTTAAAGGGGTACTCCGGTGAAAATCTTTTTTCTATTAAATCAACTGGTGGCAGAAAGTTAAACATATTTGTAAATTACTTCTATTAAAAAATCTTAATCCTTCCAGTACTTATTAGCTGCTGAATGCTACAGAGGAAATTCCTTTCTTTTTGGAACACTGATGACATCACGAGCACAGTGTTTTCTGCTGACATCTCTGTCCATTTTAGCAACCATGCATAGCAGATGCATAGCAGATGTATGCTAAGGGCAGCATGGTGGCTCAGTAGTTAGCACTGCTGCCTTGCAGTGCTTGGGACTTGGGTTCAAATCCCACTAAGGACAACAATAAAAAAGCGTTCTTATTATAATAATGTCAGCAGAGAGAACTGTGCTCGTGATGTCATCAGAGAGCATTCCAAAAAGAAAAGAATTTCCTCTGTAGTATTCAGCAGCTAATAAGTACAGGAAGGATTAAGATTTTTTATTAGAAGTAATTTACAAATATATGTGTTATAAATATAAAATATTTATAGATACCAGTCCTCTAAAGTACTGCAGATATAGGGTGGAAGTAAAGTGGAGAATAAATAAATGGAACAGATAGTATAGATAAATGGAAATGTATTTATAACAATTGGTGTATGTCGTCACCTTTAGCAGGGCCCTTGCGTGGGGTGAACGGCAATACTGGTTGATAACAATAAAATATATAATGGTATTAAAATGTAATTAAAAATATTATTAATATTAATAAAAATATCAATTATGGTAAATATGCTGTAAAAAGTTAATCTCACTCGCTTATTGCACTTAGTCCATTCAGTGTATTGGATCCATAAATGATACAGTTCGTAAGATTGTATACTTGTGTATACCTCCTATGTAATTTGTAGATACAGTTCATAGGTATAGTTTGTTGGTTATATAGTGCCGATTGTGATGGTATTACTAGTAGATGTAGAGGTGTCTTAGAAGCGTGCTGACTGTGTAACGCTTGTAATGATTAACGGTGCACAGCACCACTCACCCACTGCAGGATATATTTCTGCTTCGGCCACCAGTTGATTTAAAAGAAAAAAGGTTTTCACCAGAGTACCCCTTTAAGGAGTTCACGATATTATACCAGGTACAAAAGCGTAGGGATTTCTTCTTGGCTAAGTGCCAGGCACATAATCTTGAACTGTTGTAGAACTGGTAAACTTGAAAGACATTGGTCCTCATTTACTATTCTAAACCCGACTTGTTTTGTCAGGTTTTTTTGGCGCATCTTTGTCTGCTACATGTTGCAGACATTGTGCGCCAGTCTGCGACACGATGCAACATTTTTTCCCGACGGACCCGATGTGGATTCTCCCAAACCCGAAAAAGGGGCGTAATCCGACATTTCTGAGCTTTACCACGTATTTATAAACGTTTCCAACCCGAATTTGTTGAATTGTTGTGGATTTTTTCCCGACAACTCAGAGGAGTTGGAAACCAAAACCAACAAAACCCCACGTGCGACAAACAGGATGCGACATAATAATAAATACCAGGGGAAAAAAGCAGTCGGGTAAGAAAGCAAGATAGACTTACAACCCTATGTTCTAAGTAAATGAGGGCCATAATGTTAAGCAATCCTGGAGCATTGCGCTTAATGCCCTACACAAGCTGGATAGGGGTACACAAACAGGAACAGACTCAGATGCCAAAAACTAAAACAAACAGTTGGTAGGCTTTATTGTGGCCTATATAATTTTTTTTTTTTTGGTATGACTTCTAGTAGGGAGGAGGCTGGGGATTCCAGCCATGATGGTGGCCTCCTCTTACTGGGCTTAGCTAGGTGTCTTGGGGCTTTTGCTTGTGTACCAGTCAGTGCGTTGATGGTGTGAACCCAGGACACTTTGGACAGATGTAATCCGGATATTTGGGTACTGGCAGTCACAACCACTTGGAGTGAAGCAGCACTCATGACTGGGGCTTCAGAAGATGTTGGTGCCTGCTCATCTGGCCAAACCTGGGCAACAGAGGGCCACGGCACAGTGGTGGGCAGTCTCAACTTTTCATGTGGTGCTACATAGATAGAAGCAGCCATGGCCAACTCGCAGAGAAAGTGCTTTTCCTCTTAATCCATATAGTGTCTTACTTCAGTTTACCCTGTCCATCCCCTACATTCCTGGTCTAGTCTTGCCATTACATATTTTTAGTTAACTTGTTCTTATTATCTGCAGCCACCACAATTTGCTGGGTGTTTGCCATCATCTTAGTACTCTCCCTCGCAGTGCTCTCCACCATGCTTGCTCTCCACAGCTCAGGAGGTGTATCTGGTAGGTGGGGTTCTGCAGTCTCTTTTGTAGTGGGCTCCAACAAAATGGTCTTTTGGGTTCCCCTTTGGGCTTGGCACAGCATCTTGGCTTTTTGGCTTGGTTTTCTTCGCACACTTTTTGCGATCTGGGATTAACCTCTGCTGGGGCGGAACAAACTTTGTGGTGCAGCATGAGTTCTCCTCGCTGCTTGCGCACGCCTATAGCAACAAATAGCACAGTCTCTAGTCACGGCTTTCGTGGACAATATGGCCAACAATACACTTTTCTCTCCCCCTCTTTATCACACAGCCCCTTATGTAATTAACACTTACTTGTAAGCACAAAGTCCTGTACAGTAGAAATGGAGCATAAACTGTTGCACACTCATGCACTCTTCACAGTATAGACACAGCTCAGACTAGGGGTTTTTACTATGAGTAAGGCACACACCGAATCCTGTTTGTGACTGTCAGGGACCGACTAGGGGGACAGGGAGAGTGAGCCCTAAACTGACCCTAAAACATCTCTCCCTGCCTGACTCCCTAAAACCACAAAACAAGCATAAAAAACATCCCAAATATATATAAAAAAATGTTTGCAAAATACTTGGGCTCCACGATTGCCACCTGGATGCAGATGCTTGGCTCAGGAATGGAGGTACGTCATACTGCAGTCTCAGAACTGGCCGAAGAGATCCTTGCATCCTGGTTCACTTCCACAGGATTCAGGAACAAAAACAAAAAAGTGGCACCAGAGCAAGTGGCAGACTGTTGATTCTGTCAGGAACCGACCAGGGGGACAGGGAGACTGAGCCCTAAACTGACCCTGACATCTCTCCCTGCCTACTTGCCCATCCATCCTAAACAATGGATCGGCAACTGGGCACCGGTCCCTTCCTGCGCTAAAGTGCAGTGGCGTAAGAACACATAATATGCACAGTGGGTCGCAGACCAGAACAGATAACTAATAGACAACCAGATATACCAGACAGAATACAAATCCTAACAAGGCAGAATATAAACTTACAAACAGAGCAGATTATAGTGAATAAACAAACAGTTCATAAACCAGATATCAGATAAATGGCAAACATGAAAACATTAACAAGACTAGGCATGATATGAGTATACAGCAGAATCCAGGAGATGAAGGGGATAAAGAGAAAAACAGAGAGCCAAAACACTAAACTAAACAGGTAACATAGAACACTGTTCACAAACAGGTACAAGTACAAAGGACAAAGATCAGATCAACCAAACAGGATATAAATATAGGACACTGTTCACACTGGGACACAGAACATACAAACTGGACTCTCCACTCCACTATAGAAGTAGCCATTAATAATAAAGCCAAATAGGCTACTGGCCAGCGGACACTCTCCACCATGTGGACAAACTGCTGACCCAGTAGGAAACAGAAATATAATACATGAAACACTAGACTAGAACCGGATGAGTCTGAATAGACTACAGAATACCAAATGAGAATATAACATACAGAGCACAGGGTACAAGCTAGACTCAGACACAATAAGAACACTGACAAAGCTGAACAGACATAATCCTAAAACCGACTAATGTAACACAGACTAAAATACAAGGACCATGCCATATAACCGTGGCTAAAAACCCAGATAAAATGGCAAGAGAAATACAAGGTAAATGCTCTAGCAGACATAGTCAGAATGTGTGAATACACACCTAAACAGAAAAATACAAAAAGAAATAAACGGACATTACAGTGATGCAAAGTTTTAGACACCGTTTACCTACACAGTCCGAGGTGGATACAGCTTCTCCTGGGCCAGGCGTGGGGCAATAAACACACAATGCCAGGTTACGGAGGACTGTCTTTTAACTGAGGTAGAAGCATATGGTACAGTACTTGCAGTATAGAGCAGAGTAGAAGGGATGCAGTTTAACCTGTGGGATCCCTGTGGCCTTGCTGGGACTTATGGTGCTTTTCACCCTCTTGAATTGACTTGCTATTAAATATGACAGACTTGAGACTTGTAGATGTCCCAAGCTGACAAGGGTTCTGCTACGGTCCAATTTTATTGACCCCGCCGGGGTATGTACTCACCAACTCCTGTGTGGGGAACACTTGCAGAATGGTGGGGTTGATTTGATAAGAGATTTTCTTTAGGCTTCCCTTGGAATCACTTCACACTTCTTCCGACGCCTTTCCACACTGCAGCTCAAATGGAGCTCTGCATACAGCAGAAACTGAAACTAGAACTGAATGGCTCTTCTACCCCTACACTATATAGAGGGCAATTTGGGTTCCCATTGGGCAATCAGGGCCACATGGGTACTCTGCATCATACCTCCTCACAGATATCCAGAACATTCCTTAAAAGCACAGTGCAACATAATATAAATTAACAGAACTAATATTACAAGGAATATCAAAGCCTCACCTGAGTAGCGGGGCCCATCACAGGCACCTGAAGCAATGTTTACTTGACAGGACGCACTCCGGTACTGGGACACCAAAATAAGTTGAGGCTACTTCATTTTATTCAAGTGTTTGGTATGTGTCATGAAGGATAACGTCACCTAGGGCAGAAAATAGTGAGCCCTAAGCTGACCTTGAACCTCTTTCCTTGCCTACTTGCATAACCACCCTAAAATGGTGACTATACAAATGGGCAACAGTTGATATTTGTAACACCCCAACAGGTGTGGACCCACTGTGCTACTTATCAGATTGGCTTTGGGCCAAACTTGGGAGCGGAATCTAAGTGTTCCCCTGGTTTTCACTCTTTATCACACTCCAGGAAAAAGAAGCTGGTCTTAGCTGCAGGGAAACACCAGGTCGCTACCAAAAGAGCGACCCCGGTGGAGTGGCAGCTGGCCAAGTAGGCCAGAACGCCCTCATGCCACGCACCAGGGATAAAGGCAGGTGGGACAAGCTGACATTATATGAAATAAGTGCAACAGAAGAGTCTGTAGAGGCAAGACTGAAGAGGTGTTTTAGCAGAGCTGTATAGCAGAGGTGCAGCTAGATGAATAGAGCTACTAGAAGGCAGAGGTGTGCTCAGAGATCCAAGTATTTTTCAGTAGAGGCAAGCATGTACAGAGAGATGAGGTAAGAGATGGCATCAGGAACAGGCAATAGTCTGGAACATGGGAATACCACAGATACAAACAGCAGCAGAATATTCCCTTATGGTAAGCCGCAATGTTGCTCAGGCAATGAAAGGAAGGTGGAGTGCCTTTAAATAGGTGATGCTAGTCAGGGATTGGAGGAAGTGCAGAATCAGAGGCGTGCACTGACCTTTAAAGGGAGAGCCCCTATTGGAAGCACCAGAGACTGTCGCCTGAGACAGTGCAGAGGAAACAGTCTGGAGCCTGCAGCGAGGAGGAGGAGCAGTGCATGCAGTTCAGCCTAGGTAGGCAGCAGAATGCAGTACACGCTGGCGGCTCCCCGCCGCCACCGTTACAATATACTACTTAAAGTGCAGGGACATGGTAAAAACAATAAACAGGAACTTAACAAACTTGGGGGACACAAGGAAACAGAATACTGAATAAAAAGTAATAAACAGATATCAGGCAGCAGGTATATAGTGTACAGACAACAGCCTCAAGAACCAAACAAGATTAACGGCAGAAAGGATAGCATGAACAAGACAGGATAACTAGAAATATGTAATGGCAAGACTTGACCAGAAAAACAGGGGATGGACAGGATAAACCGAAGTAAGACAGTATATGGATTATGAGGAAAAACACTTTCTCCAACTTACCCTCTGGGACACGGACTTGTGCTAGGCAGCACATGGCAAACAGATGAAAAGGAACATCCAGGGCAGATCTGTGCAAAACAGGATCAAACGTTATTGTTTAAAAGCCAGCATCAGACACAGAATATGACGCATTTTAGGTGCAAGTGTGCACTCTTAGTCGTACATACATAAATGGTGAAAAGAGCTTATTATATAGGAACATGTGACCCTCACAGGTGTAAACCCAGGAAAGACAAATGTTAACCATTTACCCCCTAAACATCCATAAATATAAAACAAAGAACATTTTTTAAAAGACGATGTATTCTATAAAAGTATCAGTCTCAATGCTAGAGTATATAGTTTATACTGATTCATAGGAAATATATATAAAAATATGAATCAATCATACATAAATATGTCAAGATAGTATTGATATATATATATATATTAGAGGTGCACCGAAATGGAAATTTCAGAACCGAAACGAAACCGAAATAAAAAAAAATGTCCGGCCGAAACCGAAAATGACTTCTCCCCGTCTTCTGGTAAAATGCAGCGCTCCGCTCATTAGATTCCCCCACATTAGATTGCCAGCTCCCCCACATTAGGTCTGGAGTTCCCCCACATTAATAGGCAGCTCCCCCACATTAATAGGCAGCTCCCCCACAATATTAGGCAGCTCCCCCACATTAATAGGCAGCTTCCCCACATTAATAGGCAGCTCCCCCACAATAGTAGGCAGCTCCCCCACAATAGTAGGCAGCTCCCCCACATTAGGTCAGCAGTTCCCCCACAATATTAGGCAGCTCCCCCCAACAATATTAGGCAGCTCCCCCCCACATTAGGTCAGCAGTTCCCCCACAATATTAGGCAGCTCCCCACAACAATATTAGGCAGCTCCCCACAACAATATTAGGCAGCTCCCCCCACATTTGTAGACAGCTCCCCCCCCACAATATTAGGCAGCTCCCCCCCCCACAATATTAGGCAGCTCCCCCCCACAATATTAGGCAGCTCCCCCCCCCAACAATATTAGGCAGCTCCCCCCAACAATATTAGGCAGCCCCCCCCCCCACAATATTAGGCAGCTCCCCCCAGAATATTAGGCAGCTCCCCCCCACAATATTAGGCAGCTCCCCCCCACAATATTAGGCAGCTCCCCCCCCCACAATATTAGGCAGCTCACCCCCAACAATATTAGGCAGCTCCCCCCAACAATATTAGGCAGCTCCCCCCAACAATATTAGGCAGCTCCCCCCACAATATTAGGCAGCTCCCCCACATTTGTAGGCAGCTCCACCCCACCAATATTAGGCAGCTTCCCCCCCACCAATATTAGGCAGCTCCCCCCCCAACAATATTAGGCAGCTCCCCCCCACCCACATTTGTAGGCAGCTCCCCCCCCCACAATATTAGGCAGCTCCCCCCACAATATTAGGCAGCTCCCCCCCCAACAATATTAGGCAGCTCCCCCCCTCCCCCCACATTTGTAGGCAGCTGCCCCCCCAACAACATTAGGCAGCTCCCCCACAATAGTAGGCAGCTTCCCCCCACCCCACAGACATACAGCTTCCAGCCATATACAGTGTATGGCTGGAGGCTGTATGTCTGTACTGCTGCCCCCACAGTGTTTTGGTCACCGCTCCTCCGGCCCGGGGTCACATCTACTGCTATGGCCTATGGACCATAGCAGTAGGTGCCGGGACCAGGGGAGCGGTGACCGGAACACTGAACAAGATGACGCGGTCACTTACCATGCCCCGGCCAGAGCACGTTCTCCAGCAAAGATCCTGCGGTCCTCCTGCGTCTCTATGGTTGTACGCACGGGACGTCAGCTCCCCCCCCCCACAATATTAGGCAGCTCCCCCCCCCAACAATACTAGGCAGCTCCCCCCCAACAATATTAGGCAGCCCCCCCCCCCACAATATTAGGCAGCTCCCCCCCACAATATTAGGCAGCTCCCCCCCCACAATATTAAGCAGCTCCCCCACATTTGTAGGCAGCTCCACCCCACCAATATTAGGCAGCTCCCCCCCACCAATATTAGGCAGCCCCCCCCCCAACAATATTAGGCAGCTCCCCCCCCCCACATTTGTAGGCAGCTGCCCCCCCACAATATTAGGCAGCTCCCCCCACAATATTAGGCAGCTCCCCCCCCAACAATATTAGGCAGCTCCCCCCCCTCCCCCCACATTTGTAGGCAGCTGCCCCCCCCAACAACATTAGGCAGCTCCCCCACAATAGTAGGCAGCTTCCCCCCACCCCACAGACATACAGCTTCCAGCCATATACAGTGTATGGCTGGAGGCTGTATGTCTGTACTGCTGCCCCCACAGTGTTCCGGTCACCGCTCCTCCGGCCCGGGGTCACATCTACTGCTATGGCCTATGGACCATAGCAGTAGGTGCCGGGACCGGGGGAGCGGTGACCGGAACACTGAACAAGATGACGCGGTCACTTACCATGCCCCGGCCAGAGCGCGTTCTCCAGCGAAGATCCTGCGGTCCTCCTGCGTCTCTATGGTTGTACGCACGGGACGTCAGTGACGTCCCGTGTGTACGACCATAGAGGCGGAGAAGCGAGGGACCGAAGGAGGATCGCAGGAGGACGCCGGGGAATGGTGAGTGACCGGCGGACATCCTTATGTCCCGAAAAGATTTTTCGGGACACAGGGATGTCCGGGATAGGATTAGGAATACTTCTTTTTATGTGCCCGGGCCGGCTCCCGTGTGTGGCTGCAAGCGGGGGCTGACCAGAGCATATAAAACCTAATACTGTATACTAAAAACCAGTGGGCCTCCAGCTGTTGTGAAACTACAACTCCCAGCATGTCCGGACAGACTTTGCCGGTCCGGGCATGCTGGGAGTTGTAGTTTCACAACAGCTGGAGGCCCCCTGGTTTTTAGTATACAGTATTAGGTTTTATATGCGCTGGCCGGCCCCCGCCTGCAGCCACACACGGGAGCCGGCCCGGGCACATAAAAAGAAGTATTCCTAATCCTATCCCGGAGAGCACCCCCCCCCCCCCCCAGATGTTGCGCCCGGCTCCCCCTGCACCGCCCACAAGGGGAGGTGGGTCATTATCGGCACATTTTTAGTTGTTTCGGCATTTCCCCGAAACAGCTATTTTTGGCCGATATGTATCGGCCGCCGATATATCGGTGCATCCCTAATATATATATATATATATATATATATATATATATATATATATATATATTCAAAAACATGCTTACACATAAAAAAATGATGAACCCCTCAGACTCATAACTAGGTACCTCAACATGAAATAGGTAGAGTGGAATACATTGTGTAGACCCCAGTAACAATTCAGATATATACTCTAGCATTGCGCTTGATAATTTTATAGAATACAACGTCTTTTAACATTTTTCTTTGATATTTTTTTATGTTTAGGATGGAAAGGGTTAACATTTGTCTTTCCTGGGTTTCCACCCGTGAGTGTCACATGTTTCCCTACACAATGAGCTCTCTTTTCACCATTTATGTATGTACCACTAAGAGTGCACACTTGCACCTGAAACGCGTCACATTGAGGCCTAGATATAAAACACACTAGCTGCCGATTGGTCAAAGACTGTTACTTGCCTGACCAGGGAGCAAAATTCACAACCTGACAGGTGTGATCATTTCAGCATGCTCTCTGCACCACAACATCAAGGGCAACTCACACACCATCCGGCCAGACATCTTACAGTGTGGGCACGGGAGGAACTACTACCACAACTTGTTGAATGGCCCCCTCATCACTGTGCCAGCCCATGGAGCATGAGACAACGATGTGAAAGCCCTCATGCCAGTCTGACCAGTTTGACAAAAACAGTAACTGGTGTAGGAATAAAGGTTCCAGCCATCTCACAGGTGTTCTCCCCGGCTGCAACATCTGCGTTCCCTCTGGGCTATCACATTTGCAAAAAGATTGTCAACTTGGACAAAATGGGCAATACATTTTAGATTGATTGGGCTACATACTGGAGGAAATTTATCAATGTTGTCTGTGAGAAGCATTCTTTTATGTCAGGTTTTTTTTTGCGTTATTTTTGACTGCCGTGCACCTTATTAATCAAAAAGGCGCACGGACTTGATAAGTATTGCGTCTTTTTTTCATTACCTTAGAACACATTGGAAGTTGCCAAAAGCAGTTTGTCTTATGAAACAGTATACTCAGCTGGGTGAGAGTTATTAAGCCAATTTAGACCTGAGGATAAATGCTTGTGTTGCACAAGACGAAAATCATACTGCTAATTTTCTATTTTAACAAGACACCACAATCTAAAGTACACAACAATTTTTCATTGTCAAAGGGTTAAATATTTAGCACGCTGTGCTATTTACAGAGCATATAAAGAGAAATGCAAACTTGGAATGACTGAAAAAACTGTTAAAAAGGGTTTGTATTTTTTAAATGAAAAATTATACACAATTCTGTTCAGTTGCAAAAAGGCAGAATTGAAAATTAGAAAGAAATTAGATTTGGTACATTAAATTGGTTAAATAATTTAAACATCAATACACGCCATCTGTTTAAAATTGTGAATGCAAGAGTGTGGGGGAAATAAATAATGGTCGGGTTTAAATATAGACATTTATCCCTGAAGTATATTTTGAAAGAAAAAATTTACATTTAAAACATGTACATCATCTTCATTTTTGCAAATGAAAAAGAGGTAAATAAAAGGAAAAAAAAGAGCAAAAAATTTTGTTAAATTATTGTTATTTTTTTTTATATATTTAAAAGAGGAAACAACCAAACATGACACACAGTGTTATAACACATAACCTTATGTAATTAGAGCAGTATAACAATGGTCTAAACTGTACAAGAGTTCTGCCGACATTTTCGAAAGGTTGCCTCCACCCTGGTCTATATTTGCGCATTTTTTGAATGATATTCGACAATTGATGTTAAAAAGACACATATAGTAAGTATCTTCCACCGACTAAGTCATAAACTAAAATCTGCTTCTCTGAGTCACTTATGTTAAATTGGCATATAAGCAAAAGGCGCCAAAAAATTGTGCAAATACCAAAAATTGCACAACGATGCACATTTTTACAGCAAAAAATAAAATAAAAAATGACGGGAACAGCTTGATAAATCTCCCCCACTGTGACTTGTAAGGGATATTGACCTTTGCTGACTGACATTTCCTGTGTAATATAGACGTACATAGTTATGAGTTCTTCTACCTAGTATATTTTCCAGTTACAAGATACCAGTGGAGAATAGTCATAAACACATTTGCACAAAATCCCATTAACAAATGTACCAAAGGCAATTTTACATACATATACTATAGATTGTTCTTCAAGGCTTTCACATAAGAAAATCTAATCATCTTAGTATAGATTATATGTCTGGGGCGAGATCCCTGTTGGTCTGTTTGCTTGAAATTAGTTTATCAAATGTAGTTCTGTCTCTTACGGTTACATGGTTGAATGCTGATGAAAACATCAAAAATCTGATTTAAAAAGACCTGAATGACTGTTAAAAGTAATGTAAAAGCACAAATACTAAGAAGAATTTAGATAGATTCAAACAGGGGCGGACTGACAACACTCGGGGCCCCCTTCTAGGCTCTGCAGCTCGTCAATCTCCTGCCACCCCCCTATTCCACCCAAATCCCACACACAATAAACTAAAATTTATATATGTAAGAAACACTTTAACATTGGTAAATTTCCATGACCAATAATTCTGGTATACAAGGAGTAAATATATTCCACCACACAATAACTGGATAATATCATCATACTGTACTGAATAAAACCACTATACACAGAGCAGTATACTATAAAGAATCTGTATACAATATAAGTGATTATATACAGGACCCCAAGGTGGTAGATAACAGCTGTACACAGGATCTGTACACCATATAAGTTATTACAGTTATATTTTGGAACTCACAATTACATTTTTTCTGATTGACGGCATCCTCTTTCCTTTTCTTCTCTGTCCAGATTAGAATGCCATGTGGATCTCTTAGCATCTGCAGGACAAACATGACAGACTCTGCATTTTTCCAGTGCTCTCCCTTCCTCTACAGAATCTTTCCATCTATAGGCACACAAACTGTAATAATGCCCTCTTTGGTGTCCTGCACAGTAAAAGGGCAGGTAGGTAGGTAGGTAGATCATGAAGCCAGATATATAGGTAGGTGACAAGCCAGGTAGGTAGAGGGCTAGCTAGGCAGCCATGGATGAAGGCCAGGTATGCACATAGTTGGTTAGCCGGGTATATAGGTATAAAGTTAGGCTGCCCCCCTTCCCTGTAGCCATAGGCAGCAGAGTTAACTCCCCCTTCCTTGTAGGTATAGGCAGCAGAGTTAACCCCCCTTCCCCTAAATGGCATCCCTTTGCAATCAGTTTGCATCTATTATTAGAATGGTCTGTTTAGGAGGCAATAACGGAGAAAATATGAACATTAGCGATCCAAAAAAGTGATGGAGATACCTTTTTTAATAAAATTTTGTAGGGTACCATTATAAAAAATATTAAAAAAGATATAGTAGTGATGGAAAAAATTGTATTTAACGAAATGCATCTTTATTATAATGACATTTTTTAAAAAAAATTTTTATACAGGGATCAATTTATGTGGGCCGGCAGGGCACTAGCAATGTAGCCAACAATAATAAAAATGTAGTGTGCGTGTTTTTCACTTTTAAATCTTTTTTTTTTTAGGTAGTACTACTACTCCCAGCATGGAACATACTATTCCATGATGGGAGTAGTAGTACCTGTACTGACAGATCTCCAGTGTCACTCCTGACACCCGTTGCGATCCTCCTGTATAATGTATAGATGTGGCCGGCCACTCTTCTATGGTCCCCTGCACTGCCGTATATACAAACCTATTCATATTTCCCGCAGAGATGGTCAATCACAACTCTCTGTGGGAAATATGAATAATAGGTATATATACGGCATTTACTCATGCTACAGTGGGACCAGAGAAGAGCGCCCACCTGCATCTATACATTATACAGGACAGTCGCATCGGGTGTCAGAAGTGATACTCGCTGCAGTCTGTGTATTAATGCAGGTACTACAGCTCCTAGCATGGAGCAGAGTGTGCTCCATGTTGGGAGCAGTAGTACCTGCAGTTGAGGACAGATCACAGCAAGTGTCACTCCCGATGCCCGCTGTGATCGTCCTATCTATTGCAGAGATGCGAGCGCAGGAGAAAGCCGCTTGAATCTATACATTATACAGGATGATCGCAGGGGTGTCGCTAATGAAGAAATTGGTTATTTAGAATTGAGTCTGTTTGGATTTAGTCCGAATCAAATTTTTCATGAAATTTGGAACAAATTCGACTTCATCAGGTTTGATTCGCTCATCTCTAGTCCTAATGCTAAAATGGAAACCACAGGATAACATTTCTTTTTGACTTGTTGCATGCCAATAGAGAATTATTGTTGCCTGTTATCTGTAGTGACCTCAATAAACTTAAAGGGGTACTCCCGTGGAAAACTTTTTTTTTTTTAATCAACTGGTGCCAGAAAGTTAAACAGATTGGTAAATTACATCTATTAAAAAATCTTAATCCTTCCAGTACTTTTTAGGGGCTATATACTACAAAGGAAATGCTTATCTTTTTAGATTTCTCTGATGTCATGAGCACACTGACAGGAGAAAATCCCCTTAGCAAACATATGCTGCTCTGGATAGTTCCTAAAATGGACAGCAGAGGTCAGCAGAAAGCACTTTGGTCATGACATCAGAGAAATCTAAAAAGATAAGCATTTCCTTTGTAGTATACAGCCCCTAAAAAGTACTAGAAGGATTAAGATTTTTTAATAGAAGTAATTTACAAATCGGTTTAACTTTCTGGCACCAGTTCATTAAAAAAAAAAAGTTTTCCACGGGAGTACCCCTTTAACTCTTTGGCCTTCAGATCGATGTCTTTCTCATCCTGGCCGCTATGCAGCTCCCATGCTCCAGTTTGCTCCATGGTACCACATACATATTACTGTCTGACCTTCAACACCTGACATCTGGCTTGTTTGATTATGCTTATGTATCCTTAGCTCTTTGTGTTATGTTTACACGCATATTCTGCTGATATTGCATAGCATTAACACCTTAAAACCAGGTAGTGTAGACCTGTCTCCACTACATTTTGTCTAGCAGATTCCACTGCCTTGCTTAAAGGGGTTATCCAGTAATAGAAAAACAGAGGTAATTTCTTTTCAAAACCACTCCTTGTCTGTCTCCAGGTTGGGTGTGGTTCTGCAGCTCTGTTCCGTTGATGTGAATGGAGTCAAGTTGTAATACCACACCCAACCTGGAGACAGACAGAGAGCGGTTTTTGAAAGAAATTACCTTTGTTCTTCTATACCTGGATAACCCCTTTAAGGCACTCTAGTACTTGTGCTAAGTGCCTTGACCATGGGTGTAACAACTCCCTATAAGTTGTAGAGGGTGTGGTTGCACTTGGGCCCAGATATCTAAGCGGGTTCCATAAGGGTTTTTTACGCTTAGACCCTTTCTTTTTTTTTATCTCATTTTGTTATGTTGAGGCCTTGTGCTAAAATAAAAAAGGAAATTATTTTCCCAACAATCATTCATTCAGACTTTTAAGAAAGAACAAAAAATAGGATGTGCAAGTCCCAATATATAACATACAAAGCAACAGAGACCTTTTTCAGCCTCACAATGGTAATTTATATACCTATAAGCATGCAAGTGACTGTCACAGTGTCTTTGAATCCGATTGTGAGCTGCTTTACTGTTGGTACTTCACTCCATCCCGTTTAGCTTGTAATAACTCTGATGCGTTTCCCCTATGCAGGTAATTTCATTCTGGAATTAACACGTTATTGCATATTTGGTGACAGTGTCCACAGTGCAGCAGTCCTGGGTGGACATGCACAATATTTTATGCAAGATTTTAGGATATGCAATTCCTTTGGGACCAGAAGTAGCCTTTGGCTCTATTCACACGTCAGAATTCTGCCTGAAATGAAAGCCCAATACACTTCTAGGGGATTCCGCACTCCCTTTGACACTTCGGAAATACCGCTAGTGGGATTTCCGAAGTGTCAACGGGAGTGAGGAATCCCATAGAAGTGTATTGGGCTTTCATTTCAGGAGGAATTCCGCCAGCGGAGTTCTGCCAGAGAAAATTCTGCCATGTGATTAGACCCTTACTGTCCCTTAATTTAGATAACTTTTCTCTTTCCCATCTCCCTGTTATATTTCACACCCTATTAGTAGCTAGAACTGTAGTGACTACGAAAGGGAACATGTATGGACAGTCCCTCGCTCCCTGAAATCACAGCTACTGTTAGGCTGCATTCACACCACGTTTTTGCAATACAGTTCCCGTATCTGGGAATCCGTTGATGAAAAACGGATTCCTCAAGACCAGACTAAACTGTATCAAAACATGTGACATTTTTTTAACCCATATACGGTTGAAAACCATATACGGTTTGGAAAATCATGTTTAAAAAAAAAAAAAAAAAGTATGTTTTTAACTCTTCACTCCATTTGGTGTGCACTGTGCATGACTTAAAACCGTATTGTGCAAACCGGATGGAACTGTATGCACATACGGTTCTCATTGACTCCCATGTTAAAGGAACCATATACGGTTTTAATAAATTTTTTCACCAGGACAAAAAAAACCTTGTAAGTACCGTATATACTCGAGTATAAGCCGACCCGAGTATAAGCCGAGACCCCTAATTTCAACCCAAAATCCCAGGAAAAGTTATTGACTCGAGTATAAGCCTAGGGTGGGAAATACCTCATCCCCCCCTGTCATCATCCAGACCCGTCATTAACATCCTCATCATCCCCTTGTCATCATCCCACACATCCCCCCTTCATCATCCCCTTGTCATCATCCCACACATCCCCTTGTCATCATCCCACACATCCCCCCTTCATCATCCCCTTGTCATCATCCCACACATCCCCTTATCCCACACATCCCCCCTTCATCATCCCCTTGTCATCATCCCACACATCCCCTTATCATCCCACACATCCCCCCTTCATCATCCCCTTGTCATCATCCCACACATCCCACACATCCCCCCTTCATCATCCCCTTGTAATCATCCCACACCCCCCCCCTTCATCATCCCCACACCCCCCCCCCTTCATCATCCTCTTCTCATCATTCGCCCTCAGTGGTCTTCAACCTGCGGACCTCCAGAGGTTTCAAAACTACAACTCCCAGCAAGCCCGGGCAGCCATCGGCTGTCCGGGCTTGCTGGGAGTTGTAGTTTTGAAACCTCCGGAGGTCCGCAGGTTGAAGACCACTGCGGCCTTCAACATGCGGACCTCCAGAGGTTTCAAAACTACAACTCCCAGCAAGCCCGGGCAGCCATCGGCTGTCCGGGCTTGCTGGGAGTTGTAGTTTTGAAACCTCCGGAGGTCCGCAGGTTGAAGACCACTGCGGCCTTCAACATCATCCAGCCCCCTCTCACCCCCTTTAGTTCTGAGTACTCACCTCCGCTCGGCGCTGGTCCGGTCCTGCAGGGCTGTCCGGTAAGGAGGTGGTCCGGTGAGGAGGTGGTCCGGGCTGCTATCTTCACTGGGGGCAGCTCTTCTCCGCGCTTCCGGCCCGGAATAGAGCCGTTGCCTTAACAACGACGCATCTGCGTCGTTGTCAAGGCAACGTGACTATTCTGAGGCCGGGCCCGAAGCGCTTAGAAGAGGCCTCCCCGGTGAAGATAGCAGCCCGGACCACCTCCTCACCGGACCACCTCCTTACCGGACAGCCCTGCAGGACCGGACCAGCGCCGAGCGGAGGTGAGTACTCAGAACTAAAGGGGGTGAGAGGGGGCTGGATGATGTTGAAGGCCGCAGTGGTCTTCAACCTGCGGACCTCCGGAGGTTTCAAAACTACAACTCCCAGCAAGCCCGGACAGCCGATGGCTGCCCTGGCTTGCTGGGAGTTGTAGTTTTGAAACCTCTGGAAGTCCGCAGGTTGAAGACCACTGCGGGTGGGGGAGTTCACTCGAGTATAAGCCGAGGGGGGTGTTTTCAGCACGAAAAATCGTGCTGAAAAACTCGGCTTATACTCGAGTATATACGGTAACAGTTTTGGGTACCGGGAAAAAACGGACAAAACCGTACAAAACACAAAAAGTACACAACCGGATGCATTGTTTGGCATACAGTTCTTAATGGAGAGGAATGCATACAGGTTTCAATATGGTCCAGTACGGTTTTCATATTGAAAACGTATACGGGAACTGTATTTCAAAAACGTGGTGTGAATGCAGCCTTAGATATAACTGTACCATTGAGGGGTTGATTGCTGCAAGATTATTTTCCTTTTATATGCATACACAGAAAGGGTTAACTTGGAGATAATATGATGATACTAACCTACACTCCAATGTTCCTTAGGATAATTTACCTAGGATAATTTATTTAGGATACCTTATTTTAAGCATTTCCATTGTAATGTATTATCTTTATGCTTATTTGGATCTGCTACTTATCTTTCTTGTTCTGAAAGAGGTGACCGGCTGAAAAATCTGCCTTTTCTTGTTCTCATGTGCTTCAACCAAGTGATTATGTTTTTACAATGTTTTTTTTTTTGTATTTTTTTTTTTTTTGGTGCCTAGTAAAAAACATAAATTCAAGTATTCCCCCATGATGCTGCACTCAATACCCCATATGAGAATGTAAAAACAGAATTTTAGAAATATGAAAATGTGTGAGAAAGTGTTAATAATGAGGACAGAGGACACATACTGCAAGTCACATATACATTGGACAGAAACCTCACATGCACCCTCTATCCTAGGGCAGATTCTGTTCACACCTCTCTCAGACCAGGGGCGGATCCAGAGTCTAGTCTCGGGAGGGGCACTATTAGAGAATTTTGTTTTGGTGGACAGAAAATAAGGTGTTTCTTAAAGAACTTACAATATTATTAAATGTATCCAGTATAATAATCAAACACACCAATTGCCACAGAATGGAAAAGCGCTAAAGAAGTTTTTACAATTTAAAACTACAGCTCCCAGTATGACCTAAATAGTGGTGAGGTTATGCTGGGAGTTGTTGTTTCACCTATCATTACTGCAAAACATACAAGTGACTACAGCTCTGATGGGACAGTCAGGACAATACACAATGATATCAGTGACTATAGGTGACGTCTTCTCTATAGTCTTTTCTTATCTAATTCAGATGGTACATACCGCCAGGTCCAGCTAAATGTTTTCGCTGAAGAACTTGATGCCCAGATGGCTCCTCACTATGTCAGCGGATTCTGATCCTCGCTTTTAAAAACAAGTATTATTATAAAACTGCCAAACATCCTATCCTTTGAATATATCCCCTCACATATAATGCCCCCTGTCCTGCCCCTTCAGGGTGCATTATAAGTAAGGAATAAATTCCTATAGATCATCCGAAGATGACCCAAAAAATACCCATTCTTCCTATACACCCTAAAGACGTAAGTTAAAAGTGCAATCTTTATTGTATTGTACGCACGCAATTTGTATTAAAATACTAGGAGCCACTGTAATCCACTTTCCTAATAAATGTGAAATGACCAACTGGTTCAATATTGGATGCAAATTACACCAGATAACGGTGCCTGCAGAACACCACTAAACTGGATACTTGGACAGATGGCTACCTATATTAAAATCTTTCACACTGCCCCCCTCGACATGTTTCGCTGGACCACTAGCTTTATCAAGAGGCAAGCGGGCACTGGTTAAAAAACGCTGATTCTAGGGGTTTTAAAACCTCCCCTGTGACATCACAGGAAGGGGATTGTATACACGAAGGGTTACTGAACCAATCCACCAACTGAACTGAAGATGGATTTTAGCAAGGACCAATTAGTGTGAGATACATCATTCCCAATACAATCCAATTGTATCTATCCACCATCACTTGCCAATCAGGACAGACCTAGCCATGATTGACAGTATTGCTCACCTTTTAGAGGCAGTGATCCCTTACTGACGCGCTGCGCGAAGTAAGTCTGCGCGCACTGTTAGAAGAAGACCCCGTTTCAACATGCTACTGCGCCTGCGTTGTTGCTAGGCGCTTGTTAGTAAACATCCACTCACCCGTTCTTCATGTTCTCCGCCTCCGATGACGTACTGTCTAGCTCTGGTTCGCACGAGCCGTGCGCTTGATTCCATATTACTACATAACCACTATATGTCTCCAGCTGCGCATAGCCAACTGCGCGAGCTAATAAGATTCAACAATAGTGACTTGTAGAATCACTACTAATACTAGGCAGAGAATCCACAGTTAAACGATTATATGCTTCTATCATTAGGTAAGTATTAGGTCTCCAATATCCATATGGACATTCAGGTAATGATCAAATTACATATGAACATTGATCAATCTGAGCCTCTGCAAAAATAGAAGATAAATAATAGAAATACCTGGGTGAGTGTGAAAGGTTCCTGTAATGGTAGATATAAAGGATGATTGAACAAGGAGGAATTTTTATATTATTTTTATTTTATTTTATTGACTTGGAAGTAGAGAATGATAATCCCGCATTATCCTAATTCCATACCTCTAAGAGAATGAATCTTAACACCAATATCTGATATACTATCCTGCAATCGATAACCAGGTGTAGATGTTCTATAAACCCCTCTTTTACTATATTAATTCGGCATGGTGCTTTAGTCCATTGTGTTTGTGGAGTACTTTTTGGGTCATCTTCGGATGATCTATAGGAATTTATTGGATATTGTGACCCTCCATACACCGGTCTCTCTCCTTCCTTCTTCTTCTCATTATAAGTAAGGGGCACATAACAGGGGGCATTATAAGTTGAAGTACATTATATGTTAGCGGCCCAAGACAGGGGGGCATTATAAGTGAGGGGCCCAAGACAGGGGGGCATTATAAGTGAGGGCCTGTTATGTGCCCCTCACTTATAATGCCCCCTGTCATGTGCCCCTCACATTTAATGACCCCTGTCATGTGCCCCTCACATTTAATGCCCCCTGTTATGTGCCCCTAATTTATAATGCCCCCTTCATGTGCCCCTCACATTTAATGCCCCTTTATGTTCCCCTCACATATAATGCCCCCTGTCCTGCACCCTCAGGGGGCATTTTAAGTAAGGGGCACATGACAGGGGTCATTAAATGTGAGGGGCACATGACAGGGGGCATTAAATGTGAGGGGCACATGACAGGGGGGCATTATAAGTGAGGGGCACATGACAGGGGGCATTATAAGTGAGGGGCACATGACAGGGGGCATTATAAGTGAGGGGCACATGACAGGGGGCATTATAAGTGAGGGGCACATGACAGGAGGGCATTATAAGTGAGGGGCACATGACAGGGGGGCATTATAAGTGAGGGGCACATAAAGGGGCCCTGTCAGTCTGCCGGAAGTGGCCATTCCAATGTCCCCCGCAGGAAGCTCCGTGCAGGGTTCAGCACCCCCTTCCAGCAGACTGCAGGGGCCCTGTTCGGGAGATTGTAGGGGGTCCTAGCGCTCGGATCCCCCACAATCTATAACTTATCCTCTGTCTCGGCATCTAAATAGGCTGTAAGTAAATGAAAAAAAGATGCTGGCAGCAGTGGGATAGATATGATATAGATATATAGATAGATATGAGATAGATAGATAGATAGATATGAGATAGATAGATAGATAGATAGATATGAGATAGATAGATAGATAGGAGATAGATAGATAGATAGATAGATAGATATGAGAGATGGATAGGAGATAGAAAGACAGATAGATCAGTGTTCTCCAACCAGGGTGCCTCCAGCTGTTGTAAAACTACAACTCCCAGTATGCCCACAAAGCCAAATACAAGCTGGGAGTTGTAGTTTTACTATAGTTAGAGGCCTCTGCTGGGAAACACTGATAAGAGTTCCCCTTTACCTGTCTCCCGAGCCTGACCTCCCCCCTCCCCCAAAGTTACTTACCATGAAGGGCAGCATCAGGGTGGGCAGTGGGATCTGGAGGCATTGGGTGGGTGTCTGGGCCTGTGGTGGAGGGCAGTAAGCTGAGCTCGGCCTGCTGGAAACACAGAGGGGTGAGAGGGGGAGGAGCTTATCTCTTCCCAGCCCCTGCACAGTGTAATGGCTGCAGACTGAATGATGCTGAGACTGAAGTATCCTCAGCACTGACAGGCAGCCCGCGCGGCCTGCAGAGAATGGTGTCCCTCAGAGAATGGTGTCCTGCAGAGAATGGTGTCCTGCAGAGGATGGTGTCCTGCAGAGAATGGTGTTGCTGGCGGTTCACACGTTGCAGGTGAGGAGACAGTGCAGCCGGGGCTGACAGCTCCCGCTCATCACTGATATAATATCGGGAGAGGCAGCAATCTCAGGGGGGGCAATTGCCCCGTTGCCCCCCCCCCCCTTGGATCCGCCACTGTCTCAGACACTGGACCAAAGCCACACATATGACCTTCACATTACATACCTTGGGGGGACTTTATCAAGAGTGGTGTAGGTGAACACGTTTTCTACACCTTTAATTTGTGTGGTGGTAATGTGTACATGTATGTATTAAATGGTTACATGCCATGTGATAAATATGGTGCTAATACACATTTTTTTGAATTGACACTTCAGTACACAACTTTGTACTTCACTTCTCTGCAACTTTTCCTGCAACTTTTTAACCGGTTTGTGGCAAAATGTGCAACCTTTTACGAATGCTGTCCATAGCCAGTTTTGTAAGACAGGTCTGGGAGTGTGTAGATTTTGGTCTTTGAGACAAATTTTGCAACAAATCACTAATGATAAATCCATTACCACTGCATCAACATTACTACAAATCTGTGCATCATAACACATCTTGATTAGCTATGTAAAAAAAAAAAAGTCGCAGGTAAAGTCATAGATTTTCACTGTGACAAATCCTCCTACAAATTAACCAATAAAATCCCCCCTCCCTACATGCTGACATTGCTTGTTTAGATGAAGCTGACATCCACTTAAACCGTTATGCCACATCTGCTTTGTGTGTTTGGTGAGGGTGGGGAACCTGTTTTCTGCCTAAAGCCACTTGGATATTTATGCGTTAATTATTCTCTTTGATGAGGCGTATGATGTTTACCTGGTATTGATGATGTTGCTACTCTCAACTACTTTTAAAGGTTTGCATCGGTCAATCTCAAGACATTTTCCCCCTAGCCCTGCCAACCCACCCCCATATGTAGTTTGTTCCCTGAAGGTAGGACCTTTCCTGGAAGATTGCCTCCTGTAGGTAGGACCCCCTGTATGTATTTTTCCCCCTGTAGGTGGGATCAACTGTAGGTAGTTTGCTCCCTGTAGGTAACTTTTCCCTTGTTGGTAGAACCCCCTTGTAGTTAAATTCCGCCTAGTATATAGAACCCATCTGTGTGATGTTTGCCCCAATATATAGGACCCTCCTGTAGTTTGCTTACCCTCTGCAGGTAGTACCCACCTGAAGATTAAAAAAACAAGATGACTCCCTCCCCAGCATCTTCTCCTGCTTCTGGGCTTTTCCTGCCGCCACTGGAGGCCAGGAGCATCTCTACTTTGGGGACATTCACAATGACATTACTCATTGTGCGCCTCCCATAGTCAGCAGCACTAAAGGCTGGTGATCCTCCTTGGATGCACTAGGCAACCTGTAGCAGTGCCAAATAACAGATATCCTAGAGAACCCTGTCAGCACTTTGGCTGGGAACTACTGGCAGGCTGCAAAAAAATTATTGGGCTGGCTGTTCCCCATCCCAAACCCCAACAAACCCCATTCTAGCAGAGAATTGTGCAAGGCAAAGGATAGGAAGCAAGACACTGAGGAATGACATGCACAGGCTATAGAAAGTGAGGTGGTGGACTTAAAGAGGAAACACTGGGCTGTCCTATGCTATAGCACTGCTAAGATATCAGCTAGCTGTACAGCCATGTCATCATTTACTCACTTTATTAAATCATGTAGGTCCAGTCTTAGTTCAGGATCCTAGCTGGGAAATCATTGACTTCCTGTTGGGTCTGTCTGAGCGTGGAGAGAAATATCTTCATAATGCAGTGTTGTATTGAAACATTGCATAGTGTCTTGAGATGAGTGAACTTTAGAAAAATTTAATTCGGCCAATACGCCAGATTTTTCAAAAAAATTTGGTTTGATCCAAAATTATTTGTGGCAAATCTATATTAAAAACGGCTATTTCTGGACTACAGAGAGCCTCAATAGGGGTGTAGAACACTTTGCATTGTTCTAACATGCATACAGAGTGTGCTGAGGTAGTGAAATAATACTGTTATTCAGTATGACATGCAGATTACAGGCATCGCTTTAAGAATCACTGCCGCAGAGCGGCACAATGACAGAGCCTGGAGGTGGCATCAGTATGAGGAGACCATTTAGTGGCTGAATGACACAGCATGGAGGTGTTGGCAGCATGAGGAGACCATAGAGTGGCTAAATGACACAGTGTGGAGGTGTTGGCAGCATGAGGAGAGCATATAGTGGCTGAATGGCACAGCTTGGATGTGGCTGAAGCATGAGGAGACCATAAAGTGGCTGAATGACACAGCGTGGAGGCGTTGGCAGCATGAGGAGACCATATGGTGGCTTAATGACACAGCCTGGAGCTTGCAGCAGCATGAGTAGAAGCTAGGGCTCCACAATCCCTAAGATTAAAAGATACATTTTGAAATGTAAATTGAAGATTTATGGTAGCTAGTGCTACCATAAAAAAATTTAGGCCCAGGACCAGGCCCAGTAAACCATATATTGGCTGAATGACACAGCCTGGAGTTGACTGAAGCATGAGGAGACCATATAGAGTCTGAATGGCACAGCCTGGAGTTGGCAGAAGCATGAGGAGACCATTGAAATTTAAGATTTTAAAATAGAAATCTAAGATTTTGAAAATGAAATTGAGGATTTTGAAATTGAAATTCTAACTCCCAAGTTTTTGTGTCCCGGGCCCCGGTGTGTGGGTACAAAGGACCAAATCTAACAAGGAGTCACATGTCACACTGCAGCACAATGACAGAGCCCGAAGGTGGCATCAGGATGAGGAGACCATATAATGGCTGAATGACAGCCTGGAGTTTGTGGCAGCATGTGGAGACCATATAGTGTCTGAATGGCACAACCTGGAGTTGACTGAAGCATGAGGAGACCATATAGTGTCAGAATGGCACAGCCTTGAGTTGGCAGCAGCACGAGTAGACACTAGGGCTTCACAATCCCTAAGATTAAAAGATGAATTTTGAAATTTAAATTGAAGATTTATGGTAGCTAGTGCTACCATAAAGAAATTTAGGCCCAGGCCCAGCAGCAGTAAACCATATATTGGCAGAATGGCACAGCCTAGAGGTGGCTGAAGCATGAGGAGACTATATAGTGGCAGAATGGCACAGCCTGGAGGTGGCTGAAGCATGAGGATACTATAAAGTTTCTGAATGGCACAGCCTGGGGTTGGTAGAAGCATGAGGAGACCATTGAAATTTAAGATTTTTTAATAGAAATTCAAGATTTTGACATTGAAATTGAGGATTTTGAAATTGAAATTTTAACTCACAAGTTTTAGTGTCCCTAGCCCTGGCGTGTGGGTACAAAGGACCACATCTAACAAGGAGTCACATGTCACATGGCAGCACAATGACAGAGCCTGGAAGTGGCATCAGTATGATGAGTCCATATAGTGGCTGAATGGCACAGCCTGGAGTTTGCTGAAGCATGGGAAGAGACCGTATAGTGGCTGAATGAGAATGCATGGAGGTGGCATAAGTATGAGGAGACCATATAGTGGCTGAATGACTGCCTGGAGTTTGTGGCAGCATGGGGAGACCATATAGTGTCTGAATGGCACAGCCTGGATTTGGCTAAAGCATGAGGAGACCATATAGTGTCTGAATGGCACCGCCTGGAGGTGGCTGAAGCATGAGGAGACCATATAGTGTCTGAATGGCACAGCCTGGAGTTGGCAGAATCATGAGTAGACCATTGAAATTTAAGATTATTAAATAGAAATTTAAGATTTAAACATTGAAATTGAGGATTTTGGAATTAAATTCTAACTCCCAAGTTTTTGTGTCCCGGGTCCTGGCGTGTGGGTACAATGGACCAAATCTAACAAGGAGTCAAATGTCACATGGCAGCACAATGACAGAGCCTGGAGGTGGCATCAGTATGAGAAGACCATATAGTGGCTGAATGACAGCCTGGAATTTGTGGCAGCATGGGGAGACCATATAGTGTCTGAATGGCACAACCTGGAGTTGACTGAAGCAGGAAGAGACCATATAGTGTCTGAATGGCACAGCCTGGAGTTGGCAGCAGCATAAGAAGACACTAGGGCTTCACAATCCCTAAGATTAAAAGATGAATTTTGACATTTAAATTGAAGATTTATGGTATCTAGTGCTACCATAATTTTTTTTAGGCCCAGCAGCATCAGTAAACCATATATTGGCAGAATGACACAGCCTGGAGGTGGCTGAATCATGAGGAGACCCTATAGTGGCTGAATGGCACAGCCTAGAGGTGGCTGAAGCATGAGGAGACTATATAGTGGCAAAATGGCACAGCCTGGAGGTGGCTGAAGCATGAGGATACCATACAGTGTCTGAATGGTACAGCCTGGAGTTGGTAGAAGCATGAGGAGACCATTGAAATTTAAGATTTTTAAATAGAAATTTAAGATTTTGACATTGAAATTGAGGATTTCGAAATTGAATTTTTAACTCCCAAGTTTCAGTTTCCCAAGCCCCGGCTTGTGGGTACAAAGGACCACACTTAACAAGGAGTCACATGTCACATGGCAGCACAATGACAGAGCCTGGAGGTGGCATCAGTATGAGGAGACCATATAGTGGCTGAATGGCACAATCTGGGGTTGGCTGAAGCATGAGAAGAGACCATATAGTGGCTGAATGAGAATGCCTGGAGGTGGCATCAGTATGAGGAGACCATATAGTTGCTGAAGACTGCCTGGAGTTTGTGGCAGCATGGGGAGACCATATAGTCTCTGAATGGCACAGCCTGGATTTGGCTGAAGCATGAGGAGACCATATAGTGTCTGAATGGCACAGCCTGGAGGTGGCTGAAGCATGAGGAGACCATATAATGTCTGAATGGCACAGGCTGGATGTAGCTGAAGCATGAGGAGATCATAAAGTGTCTGAATGGCTCAGCCTGGAGATGACTGAAGCATGAGGAGACCATATAGTGCCTGAATGGCATAGCCTGGATTTGGCTGAAGCAGGAAGAGACCATTTAGTGTCTGAATGGCACAGCCTGGAGGTGGCTGAAGCATGAAGAGACAATATAGTGGCTGAATGGCACAGCCTGGAGTTTGTGGTAGCATGAAGAGACCATATAGGGGCTGAATGGCACAGCCTGGAGATGGTGGCAGCATGAGGAGACCATATAGGGTCTGAATGGCACAGCCTGGAGTTGGCGGAAGATGAAGAGACACTATGCCCTCACAATCTCTAAGAATAAAATATTTATTTTAAAATTTCCATTGAAGATGTATGGTACCTAGTACTACCATAAACATACATAGGTAATATCCTAGGCCCAGCAGCATCGATAAACCATATAGTTGCTGAATGACACAGCCTGAAGGTGGCTGAAGCATATGTAAACCATATAATGGATGAATGGCACAACCTGGAGGTGGCTGAACCAACAGTAAACCATATATTGGATGAATGACACACCTTGGAGGTGTTGGCAGCATGAGGAGACCATATAGTTGCTGAATGACACAGACTGGAGCTGGCAGCAGCATGAAAAGATGAATTTTGAAATTTAAATTGAAGATTTATGGTAGCTTGGGCTACCATAGATTTTTTAAGGCCCAGGCCCAGCAGCATCAGTAAACCATATATTGGCTGAATGACACAGCCTGGAGGTGACTGAAGCATCAGGAGACCATATGGTGGCTGAATGACACAGCCTGGAGTTGGCTGAAGCATTAGAGGAGACCATGTAGTGGCTGAATGAGACAACCTGGAGGTAGCAGCAGTATCCTGAAAGTGACTCAGTGACAGAGTGGTGTGGTGGCTAGCAATACCAGTACCTGGTGACGAAGGTGGGTGAAAAAAGGTCTGATGTGGAGGAATGTTTGTAACTGGGCAGCAGCGCCTTAAATATGTTTGGCACTATCCATATTTGTGAAGTGTTGGTGTGGCACCATGGTCAATCTACTTTCGTGCATCAGGTATTGGGGGTTGGAAATCCTGGCTGATCCATGCCTGATTCATCTTCACAAAGGTCAGTCTCTCCACATTTTTCGTGGACAGCCGCGTTCTCCTTGGGGAGACTATGGCCCCTGCCATACTAATAACCTGCTCCAATGGCACACTACTGGCCAGGCAGGACAGCTTTTCCAGGACAAACTCTGCTAGTTGCGGCCACAAATAAAGTTTGGCTGCCCAGAAGTCCAGCGGATCTTTAGGGTGTGTTGTCATAGGCATTTCAAGGTGTGCCACCACCTGCTGGTTCTGGTCTACATGCTGCTGATGAGTTGCTTCACTCTGCGGGTGAAGAAAGCTACTTATCAGCGACTGTAGACTCAGGCTGCTGCTGATGGAGCTGGTACTGTTCCTGCCACCCCACCCCTCCCCAGCAGCCATGGCAGTGGAAGGTGAGCGCAGGGGGCACCCCGATTAAGACCTGCGAGAGGATGGACGATGGCGCAGATAGGCATCGGCCAACTAACTGCATAGGATGCCTCTATAGTGGGTGTAAAAAAGGCCCCCAATTTGTGGCGGTAGCGAGGGTGGAGATCCAGAAGTCAAGTGAGCATGCATTGTGCCATTTGTGCAAGTGACTTGGAGGGACTCCCTGCCTCCATCTCCACTGCACACTGCCACAGTGTTTCTGGGTCCTCTGTCTCGCTTTCTAGCTCCTCTAGCTCCTGCTGGCTGCTCCTGCTCCTCATCTCCTGTCAGATTACTAGAAAAACTACCCATTTGACGAAACCTAAATTGTGCTCCACTGTGCCCCTCCCCTCCTCCTCCTCCAGTTCAGCCCCCACAGGGCTAATGTGGCCGTGAGATGTAGGCGAAACATCTCCAGTGCCCTGACCAGCCATTGTTTCCATCACGTGTTGTAAGAAATGAAGTAGTAGACTGACGTTGTTCATCCCGTAATCCTGGCGACTTACTAATAATGTGGCTACCTCAATGGGCCTGAGCAAACGGCAGGTGTCACGTATGAGCTGCCACTGGTTCACATTGAAGTTACACAGGGGAGCACTCCTATTCGCTTTGATCATCAAGAAATGGCTTTTCTCTGTTCGTACAGTCGGTCCAACATATGGAGGGTGGAATTCCAATGTGTGGCAACTTCACAAATCAGACTATGTTGGGGATACCGTTCTGACGCTGCAGCTCAAGGAGGGTGTGCTTGGCGGTGTACGAGTGGCTGAAGTGCATGCAAAGTTTCCTTCCCATTGTTAGGATGTCTTGCAAATGGGGGGAATACTTCAGGAACTGCTTCACAACCAGATTGAACACGTGTGCCATGCAGGGCGCATGGCTCAGCCTTTCCAGTTGCATCGCATGCAAGATGTTCTCCCGTTGGCAGTCACCATGGTTCCCATTTCCAGTTTTCGTGGAGTAAACCATGCTCAGATTTCTTTACAAATTGATTTTTAGCAGTTCCTTCCCTGTGTGACTCTTTTCGCCAAGGCAAACCATGTGAAGAACAGCCTGACAGCGCCGTGCCCTGCACACTTGGTATGCTGAAGGACCACTGAGACTTGTCTGGGCAGTGGAGGCTGAGGACACGGTGGAGGATGAGGAGGTGGAGTAACACACTGTCACAGGCCCAAAGGCCTGAGAGCATGGAGGAGGAAGCTGTGTGACCTGTCCAAGTTGGAATTGTGACTTTGCAGGAACCACATTCACTCAGTGAGCAGTAAAGGACATGTATTGTCCCTGACCATAGTTACAGCTCCAGACGTCGGCGCTGCCGTGCACTTTGGTACACACCGACAGGCTCAAGGACTAGCCCACCTTCTGTTCCACAAAATTGTGCAGGGCTGGTACTGCCTTCTTTGTAAAGAAATGATGGCTTGGCACTCTGCACCACGGCTCGGCACAAGGCATCAGTGTTTGAAAGGTGCAGAGTCCACCACTTGAAAAGTTAGGGACTGCAGCACCAACAACTTAGACAGGAGTACATTAAGTTTCTGCGCCGTTGGATGAGTGGGCGCATACCGTTGTCTCTTGGACATGGCTTCACCGATGAATTGTTGGCGGAGAGGCTGACTCAAAGTAGGAAGAGCAGGAGCATCTGGAGCTACAGAAGGAGGGTATGACACACAGCTTCCTTCAGCTGAGGTGGTGGAGCCTTGGCTGGCTGAAAGAGGGAGCGGTGTGCCACTGGGTGATGCAGCATTTTGGACCATTACATTGGAGCCACGGTTCTCCCTGGCCGCTTTATGGTGGCGAAGCATATGTTGCTGTGGGGCCATGGTGCCAACATTGGGACCCTAACCACGCTTCACCTTCTGCCAACATATCTTGCATGTGGCTTTGTGAACCTCCTCTGGATGCTTGATAAAAACTGCCACACCGCCGAGTAGCTGATTTTCCCACAAACAGTAGGCACTAATTGACTGCTACTGCCGCCGTCTCCAGGAACACCTGTTCCACTACCTCTCAAGAAGGTAAGCTGCCGTGAAGCAGGTGATCTCCCCCGGGCACATTTGGCTCCAGAATTTCTACTTCTGCCACCATGCTGACTGACAACCAGGGAAACCTGCAGCTCTCTTCTCCTGATGATGATGAAGCCCCTTCTGCACCCAGCTGCCAATTGCGATTGGCTTCTTCATCATCAAGTATCTGCATGTCACTGATGTCCTCCTCAGGTTCTTCAACAGAGTCTGCTTCAGGAGCCTGAACCCTGGCAACACCGCCTCCCACGTCACTCTTTTCATCACTACTTGCACGCCTAGTGGGAAAGCGGCAGATGTCTCCTCCACTTCTTGGCTGGGCAGTAGCTGCTGACTGTCCTTTATTAGATTGTCCTCACTGAATAGTGGAGCTGAACCCACAGCATAAGATATATATTTAGGGGAGTGAACAGCATAGGACAGAGGCAATGGGAGGACAGGGACTGCTCCGGGGCCATGCCAACTAAGGGTTGTGTCTGAGGAACCCACCAACTGTTGACTGGGGGTGTCAGATGTCACTTGGGATGAAGTGGATGAACGTGTTAACCAATCGATGACGGCAGATGGATTGCTGCTCAAGACACTAGAAGCTAGCTGATACCGGGAGCTCAGACCTCTCGCTGAGACTCCTGCTACCACTCGCCCCTTGTCTGCTGGGAACTCTGCCTGATGAATTTAGGCCTCTGCCACTCCTCTGTGCATGTCCTGGCACTTCTCTGCCTGACCGACTTAGTGCGTATATGAGGGGAGTACAGTACGCTTCACTACGCTTAAAACAATATTTGTCTAGAACAGCAGCAGGTGTGTACTTTTGACTGTCCTTTCTAAGTATCTAGGTCCTTGACAGATTGACAGGTACAAAATAGTACACTACTTAGATATACATATGTGGTGTGCACTTATTAGGGCAGAAAAATGCTGTACAGTACGCTTACAAAAACGTATTTTAGTTAAACACAAGCCAGTGACTACTTATGGCTGTCCTTTCACAGTATGTAGGCCCTTGACAGATTAACAGGTACTAAATAATACAGTACAGAGATGTACATATGTGGTATGCACTTATGAGGGCAGAAAAATGCGCTACAGTACACTTAAAAAAGTATCTGAGTAAAATCAACAGCCAGTGAGTACTTTTGCCTGGACTTTCACAGTATCTAGGCCCTTGACAGATTAACAGGTTTAAAATAGTACACTACATAAATGTAGATATGTGTTATGCACTTATGAGGGCAGAAAATGCACTACAGTAGGCTTAATAAACATATTGGAGTAAAACACCAGCCGGTGATTACTTTTGGCTTTCCTTTCACAGTATGTAGGCCCATGACAGATTAACAGGTTCAAAATAGTACACTATTTAGATGTACATATGTGGTATGCACTTATGAGGGCAGAAAAATGCGCTACAGTACGCATACAAAAACATATTTTAGTAAAACACCAGCCAGTGATTACTTTTGCCTGGACTTTCACAGTATCTGGGCCCTTGACAGATTAACAGGTACAAAATAGTACACTACTTAGATGTAGGTATGTGGTATGCACTTATGAGGGCAGAAAAATGCAGTACAGTATGCTTAAAAAATGTATTTTAGTAAAACACCAGCCGGTGATTACTTTTTCTGGACTTTCACAGTATCTAGGCCCTTGATAGATTAACAGGTACAAAATAGTACACTACTTAGATATACATATGTGGTATGCATTTATGAGGGCAGAAAAATGCGGTACAGTACCTTTAAAAAAAATGTATTTTAGTAAAACACCAGCCGGTGATTACTTTTGCCTGGACTTTCACAGTATCTAGGCCCTTGACAGATTAACAGGTACAAAATAGTACACTACTTAAATGTAGGTATGTGGTATGCACTTATGAGGGCATAAAAATTTGCTACAGTACACTTAAAAAAGTAGCTGAGTACACCAACAGCCGGTGAGTACTTTTGCCTGGACTTTCATAGTATCTAGGCCCTTGACAGATTAACAGGTACAAAATAGTACAATACTTAGATGTACATATGTGGTATGCACTTATGAGGGCAGAAAAATGCGCTACAGTACGCATACAAAAACATATTTTAGTAAAGCACCAGCCAGTGATTACTTTTTCTGGACTTTCACAGTATCTAGACCCTTGATAGATTAACAGGTACAAAATAGTACACTACTTAGATATACATATGTGGTATGCATTTATGAGGGCAGAAAAATGCGGTACAGTACCTTTAAAAAAATGTATTTTAGTAAAACACCAGCAGGTGATTACTTTTGCCTGGACTTTCACAGTATCTAGGCCCTTGACAGATTAACAGGTACAAATTAGTACACTACTTAAATGTAGGTATGTGGTATGCACTTATGAGGGAAGAAAAATGCACTACAGTAGGCTTAATAAACGTATTGGAGTAAAACACCAGCCGGTGATTACTTTTGGCTTTCCTTTCACAGTATGTAGGCCCATGACAGATTAACAGGTTCAAAATAGTACACTACTTAGATGTACATATGTGGTATGCACTTATGAGGGCAGAAAAATGCGCTACAGTACGCATACAAAAACATATTTTAGTAAAACACCAGCCAGTGATTACTTTTGCCTGGACTTTCACTGTATCTGGGCCCTTGACAGATTAACAGGTACAAAATAGTATACTACTTAGATGTAGGTATGTGGTATGTACTTATGAGGGCAGAAAAATGCGGTACAGTATGCTTAAAAAATTTATTTTAGTAAAACACCAGCCGGTGATTACTTTTTCTGGACTTTCACAGTATCTAGACCCTTGATAGATTAACAGGTACAAAATAGTACACTACTTAGATATACATATGTGGTATGCATTTATGAGGGCAGAAAAATGCGGTACAGTACCTTTAAAAAAATTTATTTTAGTAAAACACCAGCCGGTGATTACTTTTGCCTGGACTTTCACAGTATCTAGGCCCTTGACAGATTAACAGGTACAAAATAGTACACTACTTAAATGTAGGTATGTGGTATGCACTTATGAGGGCAGAAAAATTTGCTACAGTACACTTAAAAAAGTAGCTGAGTACACCACCAGCCGGTGAGTACTTTTACCTGGACTTTCATAATATCTAGGCCCTTGACAGATTAACAGGTACAAAATAGTACACTGCTTAGATGTAAATATGTGGTATGCACTTATGAGGGCAGAAAAATGCGCTACAGTAGGCTTAAAAAAGTATTTTAGTTAAACACCTGCCAGTGATTACTTTTGCCTGGAATTTCACATCATCTAGGCCCTTGACAGATTAACAGGTGCAAAATAGTACACTTGTGAGGGAAGAAAAATGCACTACAGTAGGCTTAATAAACGTATTGGAGTAAAACACCAGCCGGTGATTACTTTTGGCTTTCCTTTCACAGTATGTAGGCCCATGACAGATTAACAGGTTCAAAATAGTACACTACTTAGATGTACATATGTGGTATGCACTTATGAGGGCAGAAAAATGTGCTACAGTACGCATACAAAAACATATTTTAGTAAAACACCAGCCAGTGATTACTTTTGCCTGGACTTTCACTGTATCTGGGCCCTTGACAGATTAACAGGTACAAAATAGTACACTACTTAGATGTAGGTATGTGGTATGCACTTATGAGGGCAGAAAAATGCGGTACAGTATGCTTAAAAAATTTATTTTAGTGAAACACCAGCCGGTGATTACTTTTTATGGACTTTCACAGTATCTAGGCCCTTGATAGATTAACAGGTACAAAATAGTACGCTACTTAGATATACGTATGTGGTATGCATTTATGAGGGCAGAAAATGCGGTACAGTACCTTTAGAAAAAATTATTTTAGTAAAACACCAGCCGGTGATTACTTTTGCCTGGACTTTCACAGTATCTAGGCCCTTGACAGATTAACAGGTACAAATTAGTACACTACTTAGATGTACATATGAGGTAAGCACTTATGAGGGCAGAAAAAATGCAGTACAGTACGCTTAAAAAAACACATTTTTTGACAAAGCTGTGTACTAAACACAAAATTGCACTCTGTCAAAGACTATTAGGAATGGACTGCTGGGTATTATGCCATCTACAGACTAGTATAACCAGCAGATGATTTCTTGTAGAACAGACACAGAATTGAGCTGAAAAATTATTCCTGCCTCCTCTGCTAAGATTTATGAAGTTGAGGCAGCTTGTTGAAATGTATGAGGAAACCCACAGCTATCTGCCCCTCTCTGTAATACAATGCTGAATAAAGTACCTGGGAGATTAATGGCTGTAGTAAAAATCCTTTTCAGGGAAAAAAAAAAAACACTGCTCTCTGTCCACCAGAACGCTGATGTGACTAGGATGTGAAACGCTGCTGGAATGAGCTTTTCTGTGTAACACACACACAGGCTGTCCGTCCTATCTGTATGCAGTGTACTGAATTATATGACGAGCCGCAAAATGGCTGCCAAATATATAGGGCTGTGACATCACAGGGGTGACTGGCTGCTGATAGGCTGCATCCTGCATGTGATTCAGGGTCATCCCGCCTACTTCCCTTCCCGCCTTTCCAGCATTCCTTGCCCCATGTACTGACATGTGGATCCGCCATTTTAGATGCCCTGGTGCCTGGACCGCGGTAAATGGAGTTTAATGAAGCGATTCATGCAAAAGAATCATGGTGATATTCGCATTAATTGCGAATAGAATATTTCATGAAATTCGTAATGAATTCGGGTTCGTCAGCTTCGATTCACTCATTTCTAATAGTGTCACACACATCGTCTATTGCTTCAAAAACAGGCATAGACATTTTCTTTTCTTAGTCTGGACTATGTTGTCAGATAATGAGTTCAATTCCATATTTTTAGCTGCAGTATTACCTTTCCTTGCTTTGAAGAATCAGGTCAATGACAGTAAAGAAGTCTTGTCAGAAGGGGGCAATGTGTCTACACAAATATGTGGTGAAACAATGGACGCATACAGAAAGCGAAGGCAGACCTTAGTGAATTCACATGGCATTTTACTGAAACCTGATAATGGTAGCTTACCAGGAGCTATTATGTCATCTCTATATCTTATCTGACAGTTTTCAAAATCAGCATTTTATGTACAAGTAGCACAGTGCCTTAAAGGTCAGACGTTGTTACAAGAATGCACCATGCTGCTATATTTTATGATCTGGATATTTCACACACAACATCCATTATATGCCACTGGTAACAGTGCTGTATTGTATCTATCAACTACCATAATGTGACCTTGACAGGAATGGTCAAAATCAGAAAAAATATCTATTTTTCAATTATACAATTGAAAGTATAATAATTTTAAAATATTTTACAGCACAATAAATTAAATGCTTGTTACAATATACTGGAAGACAGGGGTTTACGTACCATATGGGAAACCTCTGTATTTTCACAAGGTAAAGGGGACCACTCAGAGGTGTAACTTGGTGCTCTTGGGCAATAATGCCAGATCTGTAATATTCCCACCATCTACCATGTGAACCCAAAATATTGGTGTCTACCTATGTGGCACAGAGACCTTTGGATCCTCTGAGCCCAGATGTGTCTGCTCCTCCAACAGTCTTTCTGTCTATTAGATTGCCTGTAATGGACTGAGCTGAACAATTTCATGGCTCACAATTATGTGTAATGTTAAATAGATTTAAGCAAGGTGCTCTATGGTGAACAATTATTGGTGCCTTTGTACCATTTATGTATGTATGTATTTATTATGAGCCACAGGGATAATATAGCTATGCGTTCCTGCAATTATACTATTATTGGATACATTAAAATGACTAATACACTTTTTCATGCCCTGGTGTTATGGGAAATTAAAAAATTAGATTTCAGTTTACTATTTCAATTTTAGGGACTACTATAGTAAAACCCTGACATCCCTGTCTGACTCTATGCCAAGCTCTGATAGTAGTCCTTATGCGAATAGGCTTGTCTTAATGTGTTCATGTACCTCCTCCCGTTTTGTTCTTAAATATATCTCAATTGTTTATTGCTTCTTTGTGACCTTTTCACTTTCCTTATTTCATGTAAAGAACATCCTTTATGTTATTTGTTTTCAAAAGTTTACATTATTTCTCATTAAAATACATTTATCCGCATTTATTGTGAAAGGGCATACAGGTGTTGTATAGTAGTCTGCACAACTTAAAAACCATTGCAGACAATCGCTGACTTGGATCATCTAAGGAACTCGAGGAGAAAACGCAAAATAAATAAATACATAATAAACTCAACAAAAATCTGCATTTTTTATATAGTGTTATATGGTGTTGTATAGTATTTTGCACAACTTCAAAACCATCAAAGACAATAGCTGACTAGGATTGGTTTTAGGAACTTGAGATTAAAAAGCTAAATAAACAAATAAATACAAAAATAAAGCAGTTAAAAATGATATCAGGGCTTTTCAAGGAATTTGGATGTATTATTTATGTCTGTCTGTCTGCCTACCTACCTATCTATCTGTCTATCTATCTAGCTACAATTCCCAAAAAAAGCAGCACAACCTCAGATTCAGATTCAACCTTAGAAATACAGCAATCAGATAAACAGCAGCACTCCAAAAAGTGTGGCTTATATTTCACACAAACGTGGCAACGTGAAATAAAAGCTACACTTTTTCTTCACAAGTTGGAGTGCTGCTATTTCTTTGTTTGCTGCATATCTTTCTATCTATTTATCTTTTATGTATTTATTTTGTTATCTAGTCATTTTGTAAGTTAAAAACTTAGATTGCGTACTACAAAATTTTTCTAATAGTATTGAGACATTTATTAGAAAAATTTACTTTCTTATACAGTATTATATAGGGTTTGTGTAGTAGTTTGCCCAACCTTAAAGGGGTAATCCGGTAGAAAACAAATGTTTTCACATCAACTGCTTCCAGAAAGTTATGCAGATATGTAAATTACTTATATTTAAAAATATTAATCCTTCCAGTACTTATCAGCTGCTGTATGCTCCAGAGAAAGTTGTGTAGTTCTTTCTACTCTGACCACAGTGCTCTCTGCCCACACCTCTGTCCTTGTCAGGAACTGTCCAGTAGAAGCAAATCCCCATAGCAAGCTACTCCTGCTCTGGACAATTCCTGAAACGGACAGAGGTGTCAGCAGAGAGCACTGTGGTCAGACTGGAAAGAACTTCACAACTTCCTCTGGAGCATACAGCAGCTGATAAGTACTGGGAAGATTACAATTTTTTTTTTTTTTTTTATAGAATTAATTTACAAATCTGTAATAACTTTCTGGCACCAGTTGATTTGAAAACATTTGTTTTCCACCAGAGTGCCCTTTAAGTCCAGGTTTGGTATTAGGGAAAACTGAACAAATTGTTTATTTATCTTACCATTAGTTCACAGATTAGGTCATGTTGCAAAACAAGAATTCCGGTTATATGTTGCTAAGAACCTTCGTTCTCCATAGCACTATGTAAGATTAACAGGGTTTCCAGGCAACTAATGTTTTTGTTCTTATTATTGAGGTGTAGGTTCTACCTGCAGTTTTCTTCACTGTTGTCATTGCTCCCATCAATGAGTGGCGACTGAGGTCACGTGTTAAATTTGCACATCAGCTAGGTCTTGGCTGGTCCCGTGGCATTGGATCAGGGATTTAAAAGGTACTGTAAATACTCAATTTAATATTTTAACTAATATCAGGTTATTTACAATTTGTATAGGACTTCACATCTTTTTATATTAGGACAATATTTATAAAACAATTATTTCTTTCGTTTACAACTTTAAAAAAAACATGTTTTGGTTACATTTTGGACACCTTGTTTGCTGTATAAGAAATACATGAATCTATGAATCTATTGGAATGATTTCTCCTAACACTGACATTAAATGAATCATGTGGCTACATCAACATGAAGGCAATAAGAAAAACATCCATACAACACATAATAAAATCCTATTTATTTTTCAGGCTTTTATTCAGGAGTTTCCTTGTGTTCCAGGTCCTTTCTTGGTGGAGTAGAGGTCGTGTTCTCAGTCACATTTGTGTTTTATTAGGTTTTAATGACACACATTTTCCACTGTTTAAATCAGGTTTTATGTCACAAACCTGGAAAGTACCTTCAAACTAGCTTCAAGTGTAACTGTATCACTTTTTTAATGGCAAACTGAAATTTCCCACCCACAAAGTGATATGCCTGAGCATGCATGGGTCCGGCATTAATAGCACTTGGATCAGCAACAGCATTGAAAATGTTGTCACCATGAATTAAAATGTTCTGTTTCAGCATTTGAAACCCAGAGTAAATCACACTCTCAGCTTGCTGGCATTTGTTGCCTGTAACCCCTTAAAGGTAACCAAGCAGCAGATTTTACCATAAATAACATTTGGCAACACGTTATATAGGGTAAAATTTTTAGCCTCACCATCCCCGGGGGTAGTTTTTGCCCCGAGGGATGGTGAGGATATGAAGTTCTAAAGTCCTTCCTGGCCGCCCTGTAAGTAGTCCCCTGAGTGGGGAGTTATATTTACCGGGTGCCGTCTCTATGGCCATGGTCCCACCCTCTCGGCTTGATTGACGGCCCACGTCATAGCTCTGCTCCCTAAGCATACAGAGCAGAGAGGTGACATGAGCCGTCAATCAAGCCGATGGGACCCAGTAAGTATAACTCCCCGCCCAGGGAGCGGCCAGGGGGAACTTTATAACTTCATATCTTCACAATCTCTGGGTGCAGGAATAAAGATTTTACCCTATGTAATGCTTTGCCAAGCGTTATATATGGGAAAATCTGCTGCTGTTCCCCTTAACAACGCATGATAAGTATATCCATCATTTCACTGAATTATTCTCAGTACCTCAACTGACAGTGGTGTTAAAACAGCTTTTCTCATGCATCATTGGTGTTTCAGAGTATGGGTCATCTCCTTGAAATATGATTTCAGAAATCTGGCTGCATAGGGCCTTCTAAAGGCCTCATTGCCACAGGCTGGCAAACCGCAAACCTAACTTTTAGAGAGAAAAATCCTGAAAGAAGATGATCCAGCACTCTATGTAGGATATAAAATCTTTCAGCTTATTTATACAAGGTTAAAATGTCTGGTGGACTACAAAAATAGTGGGTAAAAACCTAATGCCTATGGCACTTTAGCAGCTCAACTCTGCCTCCTTGACACGCTGAGTAATGAAATGATGATTTTATATTTTGCTATTAGGAATAGTACAATTTGCTATTATATCCTAAGGAAGGTGTCTCCCCCACATTAGGGAGCCTTAGCACAGTTTCCCCACATTAGGTAGCCTTAGCACAGTTTCCCCACATTAGGTAGCCATAGCACAGTTTCTCCACATTAGGTAGCGCAGCACAGTTTCCCCACATTAGGTAGCGCAGCACATTTTCCCTACATTAGGTAGCCTTAGCTCAGATTCCCCACATTAGGTAGCCTTAGCTCAGATTCCCCACATTAGGTAGCCTTAGCACAGATTCCTCACATTAGGTAGCCGTAGCAAAGATTCCCCTGACGTGCTCCATAGGGTATGTATTATGTGACAAGGCGATTGCTCCACCTCATACTGTGGCAAATTTCTTTGTTTGCTTCCAAGCAGAGTTGAAGTGAGGTTCAGGTTGGTTTAATTCTCCCACTTTAGGTATTTCTATTGCCTAGTGCGGAGGTGGAGGAGACCATATATTGGCTGAATAACACAGCGTGGAGGTTTTGGCAGCATGAGGAGACCATATAGTGGCTGAATGACACAGCGTGGAGGTGTTGGCAGCATGAGGAGACCATATAGTGGCTGAATGACACAGCCTGGAGTTGGCTGAAGCATAAGGAGACTATATAGTGTCTGAATGGCACAGCCTGGAGTTGGCAGCAGCATGAGTAGACATCAGGGCTTCACAATGCCTAAGAATAAAAGATGAATTTTGAAATTTTAAATTGAAGATTTAGGGTAGCTAGTGCTACCATAAAAATTTTTTAGGCCCAGTCCCAGGCCCAGCAGCATCAGTAAACCATATGTTGGCTGAATGATACAGCCTGGAGTTGGCTGAAGCATGAGGAGACCATATAGTGTCTGAATGGCACAGCCTGGAGTGTGCTGAAGCATGAGAAGATACCATATAGTGGCTGAAAGGCACAGCCTGGAGTTGGCTGAAGCATGAGGAGACCATATAGTGGCTGAATGGCACAGCCTGGAGTTTGTGGCAGCATGAGGAAACCATAAAGTGTCTGAATGGCACAGCCTGGAGTAGCGGCAGATGGGGAGACAATAGGGCCTCACAATCTCTAAGAATAAAATATTAATTTTGAAATTTCCATTGAAGATGTATGGTGCCTATTGCTACCATAAACATATGTAAGTAATATGCCCAGCAGCATCACTAAACCATGTAGTTGCTGAATGACACAGACTGGAGCTTGCTGAAGCATCAGTAAACCATATATTGGATGAATGGCACAACCTAAAGGTGGCTGAAGCATGAGGATATCAAATAGTGGCTGAATGAGACAGCCTGGAGGTGGCATCAGGAGTCCTGAAAGTGAACCTATTGCAAGGAATTTCTGAAACTGGGAACCAGCACCTTAATTATGTTTAGCAGTATCCATGGCAGCACAATGAGAGAGCCTCGATGTGGTATGCACTTATGAGGGCAGCAAAAAGCGGTACAGTACGCTTAAAAAATCGTTTTGTTTTAAAACACCAGCTGGTGATTACTTTTGCCTGGACTTTCACAGTATGTAGGCCCTTGACAGATTAACAGGTACAAAATAGTACACTACATAGATGTAGGTATGTGGTATGCACTTACGAGGGCAGAAAAATGCTGTACAGTACGCTTAATAAACGTATTGGAGTAAAACACCAGCCGGTGATTAACAGACATAAAATAGTACACCACTTAGATGTAGGTATGTGATATGAACTTATGAAAGCAGAAAAATGTGGTACATTACGATAAAAAAAGCATATTTTAGTAAAACACCAGCCGGTGATTACTTTTGGCTGTCCTTTTACAGTATCTAGGCCCTTGACAGATTAACAGGCACAAAATTGTACACCACTTAGATATAGTTATGTGGTATGCACTTATGAGGGCAGAAAAATGCGGTACAGTACCCTTAAAAAAAACTTATTTTTGCACAACACCAGCGGTACAGTGCACTTAAAAAAACCTTATTTTTGCACAACACCAGCAGCACAAAAAAAGCTGTGTACTAAACACAAAATTTCACTCTGTGAAAGACTATTAGGAATGGACTGCTGGGTATTATACCATCTGCAGACTAGTATTACCAGCAGTTGTTGTGGAACAAAGACACAGAATTGAGCTGAAACATTCTTCCTGCCTCCTCTGCTAAGGTTTATGAAGTTGAGGCAACTTGTTGAAATGTCTGAGGCAACACACAGCTATCTACCCCTCTCTGTAATACAGTGCTGAAGAAAGTAACTGTGAGGTTAATAGCCGCAGTAAAAAAAAATTCCAGTGAAAAAAAACACTGCTCTCTGTCCACCAGAACGCTGATGTGACTAGGATGTAAAACGCCGCTGCTTTTCAGTGTAACATACGCACGGTGATATCTTTCCTATCTGTATGCAGAGTAATTAATGATATGACGAGCCGCAAAATGGCTGCCAAATATATAGGGCTGTGACATCACAGGGGTGACTGGCTGCTGACAGGCAGCATCCTGCATGTGATTCAGGGTCATCCTGCCTACTTCTCTTCCCGCCTTGCCTTCCCACCTTCCCAGCGTTCCTTGCCCCATGTACTGACATGTGGATCCACCATTTTAGCCATGACACTATTCCCTGCTACTGCCTGATATATGTGTACCATAGCAACTGTCAGGTACTTGACCTGGACAGCTGACTACACTTTCTTGCACGTCCCCTTAATGTTTGGCCAGATGATATACCTAAGTAGATGGTGTAGTGAAGGTCAGTTTCTGACCAAAAAGTCACATTGTTTCTATGGATACAACATTGGCATAGAAAAGCATAAACACATAGTAAGTCGCACACCAAAATCGTATACTATTGGTTCTTTTTTAGTACAAACACGGTATAACAAAATAAAGCAATGGATTTCATGAAATAAAGAACCATTATTCCAGCAATTACAAGAGTGCTATGTTAGTTCTATATATGCTATCTACAGCAGAAGTCCAGAGAGAAAATCTAGAGTAAATAAACTCCTCTCCTGTGCATGGCCTCAAGCCAAACCAGTTTGGTAGCATCGCTAGTCCACACCGGTTGCCCTGTTATAACTTCTAAATCATCAATTTTCAACTTTACTTTTACATTGTTTACCGTACGAGATCATCAAGTGGGTGATTACATTTGGTATTGAGGAGAGGCTTATATACGATTTTAAAATATTTTTCCTTTTTTACATTCTTTTAGTTGCCACAGGGGACTATTTGTGGCATTCTTGTGATTGCTATAACTGTTCAGTGCTATGTATTGGCTGAAGATATCGGTGATCCCCTTGTACGGCCTGCCAGAAGGTAAGAGACCTCCAGCCACCATCATTGCTCAAAGGATCCCCACAATTGTGCTGTACCAGGTGGCAAGAGTGTACATTTACACGCTACGTCCCTAGAGGTTAAGGATATGTTGGTAGTCAGTGTCTTGAAATGTGCTTTTAGAGATTAGTGGGACATAAAAATGAAAGAAAAAAAATGGACAAACAGAGATTGTCTAAGGAGACTATGGATTTGATTTCTATGTACACTTTATATTGGTATTGCAGGTTAAAGGGGTACTCCCCTCAAAAACATTTTTATTTATTTTTTTAAATCCCCTGGTACCAGAAAGTTGAACAGATTTGTAAATTACTTCTATTTAAAAATTTTATTTTTCCAGTACTTATTAGCCAAAAGAGGCCGGATGCATCTCTTCCTTCTTTGCCCCAGCACAGATCCGCTTAGTGACTCATCCTCATCACTCATCCTGCACCTTGCTTCAAAGTTAGGAAGAATGACAAAACACTGGTGTACTGTGTGGCAGCCAGGATTAGATAAGTATGGTTTATTTATTTTTTAATGTTGTTTTTTTTTTTAATCTTGGCACAGGGGACCTACCTACTGAGGGAACTACCTACTAAGACACCTACCTAATGGGGGAAACTACCTACTGAGGCACCTCACTAATGGGAGTATTTACCTACTTATCTAGTGGGGGCACCTGTCTACCTAATGGAATGAACTTCTTTTAATACTCTAGAAACACCCCTTATTTAAACTGTACAGCATATTCGGTGGCCTAGAGTTGGTAGAGGGGTTGTGTTAGTTGAGGGGCCCTGGTAGGTTAACAGTTACATACATTAGACAGTCTTAATCTGGTCCTGACTAGAAGTTTCAATAATATATGTAGAAATATGTAATATACTGAAGAAAGATTGATATCCGCACTCTGCACGTTGGGAGCCTGTCCTTAAGTTACCATGATGTCTGTTACATCGAGTGCACTCTTACTTTCTTCTAACTGATTTATGTTTCAGTAATATATACCTGTATAAACGGGCAGGGCATATGTTGTGTGGCATGTTACATACACCATTAGTTCTTGCTTTCTTTGATATCTCCATGATGTCCATTGGCAAATATTTTTATGTGTCAGGTACCATGAAAGCCTGTACTCACAGAACATGAACCACTTAGGTTCTGTGAACAACCAAGAAAGATCTAAAGTTAAACTTAAAGGGGTACTCCGCTGCTAGACATCTTATCCCTTATCCAAAAGATAGGGGATAAGAGGTCTGATCACTGCCCCCCCAGGATCTCCCGCAGCACCTGGTGTTATAAACAAACGGCAGGTTTGGCGACAATGGTCATGATGTCACAGCCACGCCCCTCGTGACATCACACCACACCCCCTCCATTCATGTCTATGGGAGGGGGCATTATGGACGTAATGCCCCCTCACATAGACAGGAATTGAGGGAGCGTGGAGTGACGTCACGGGGTTGAGGCCATGATGTCACGATCACAGCCGCCTGCTCCAAGCATTTTGAATAAAATGTTCAGAATGCTGGGGCACGGGAGTACCCCTTTAATCTTTATTCAATGTCTTTTTGTCTTTTAATTCAATAAAAAAACAAAAAAAACAAAAGCAATTCAAATTTTACATACATGCTCCAATCCACAAAAACATGAATCAGAACCAGGTATGCCCATAGATCATACTCCTCGTCCACCCAAACAAAGGCCCAAATATGCTGGAAAACCGCAGGTACCAGTTGGTTGTATAATTCGTTGTCTCCTTACCTGCAGTCCTATTCTTTCATTTAGGGAACTGATTCCTGCCCCATACTCACCCTCACAGATGGCCAGAACTAGCTCTGCACACTCAGGGAATGTTGAAGGCACTCTTCCTAAAAAGGCAAACCTCTGCCCTACACTAACCTACACTTGCCCTACCTGGGTACTAACATGCTCCCAATGTTGCCTTTCATCCAGCACCTTGGAATTCTCGGGGAAGTTGATTCATGTAACATACACAGTATTCAAAAAGGGTAACAATCAGTAGAATAAGCAGATTAGAGAGGCATTTCCTTAATTAATTGTCAGATATACAAGGGGATCAATATATACATTGTATACAGTAAAGGGGCACAATCAATGTTCAAGAAACAAATAATTACAGATAGGAGATGCGGGCTACCCAATATCCTTTCTGTTTTCTTCTTATGAATTATCCTATCCCTGTAGACTAATGGGAGGTCAATTCAGCTCCAGCCCTACAAACTTAAGACAAGCTGGGTCACAATTGACATGCCTTGCCAATGGTTTGCTAGCATTATTAGCATCATTATGTAGGTGTTCCTAAATTCTGTGACTAAATCCACAGATGGTCTTACTAATACTGTATATTCCTTACCACATAGGCAAGATGCCTTATACACCAGCTCATTGGACTTGCAATTAATGTGTGCCCTGTTAATGTTACTATGAAAAATCTTTAGTGAGGGGCAGGGGTCCCCTTTTTATGACAAATTCCCTGATCGTTCCCTAAATGAGCAGGGTTAGTGCTGGCCATCTGTGAGGGTGAATATGTGGCAAGTATGGCCTTTACCAGGGCTGGTGATCCATCAGTTCCCTAAACAAGGATGGATAGGGCTGGCTGTAGGGATACCCTACTATAGGACCTCAAGACTGGACTTTTCCAGCATAACAGGGCCCTAGTATGGAGGAGGTGTACGATCTACAGGCATGCCTGACTCTAATTCATGTGGTAAGACAGTTCATGTTTGTCTGTATGGATCTGACCATATATGATGATCACTATGTCTTATACACCATCAAATATGTATGAAACAAGGTGACATGGATTGTACACAATGCGGAAAACGTAATGTTTTTGCATGACAAAGTATCCTTGCTGCTCATCTCAGATGTCTATCATCATATTGTAATGACATAATGGAAACATTTGATTTGGTGACTGAATGCATTTGATGTAGGATGACATCCAATGGCTTACACCAAATGCATGCAGTGTAGGGAATATAAAGCCTGGCAATATTTGTTTCTTCCAGCCTTGAAATGGATGAATTAAATGGTAAAATGTCTTTAAACAACATATTGATAAAACATTTGTTGTTCAGCTGGTTTATACAGTAACCCCCCGACCTACGATGGCCCCGACATATGATAAAATCGACATACGATGGCCTCTCAGAGGCCATCGCATGTCGATGTCAGCATCAACATACGATGCTTTTATATGTCGGGGCCATCGCATTAACTGCTATCCGACAGCGCAAAATGCTTAAGCTGCTGTCGGATAGCAGTTTAAGCATCCCTGGCAGGTTCGCTTACCTATTCCCGCTGCTCCGGGTCCACTTCGCGATCCTCCGGTGTCTTGCGCATCTTCTCCAGGGTCTGGGCCTTGCTTTCCGGCGTCGGTATTATGTCACTACGCACGCCGCGCCGGCGCAGCAGCGTAATAACGTCACCAGAAAGCGAGGACCGGACCCTGCAGAAGATGCGCAAGACACCGGAGGATCGCGAAGAAGACACCGGAGCAGCGGGACAGCATTGGGAGCCCCTGGGACAGCATCGGGAGCGGTGAGGACCTGGTCCGGAGCGGTGGGGACAGGTAAGTGCAGCTTCCTATACTTTACATTGCACGGATCCCTCAACATACGATGGATTCGACAAACGATGGGTCGTTTGGAACGAATTACCATCGTATGTTGAGGGACCACTGTATATGTTTCACATATGCATTAATTATGTTTATATATATATATATATATATATATATATATATATATATATATATTGCAATGTGTATGCGTATGTTCCAGGTTCCAGCATAACTTCCAATGGCTGTAGATGAAATGAATGAATTTCAATGAAACTTGTAACACGTTACTTATATGTCAGCTAACAGTTAAAGGACATCTGCAGCAAAAGACAACTTATCCCCTAACATCAGGAAAGGGGAAAAGTGTCTGATCGCAGGGGTCTGACCACTGGGACCCCCCACAATCTCCTGAACGGGGCCCTCGCATTGCAGCTCTATGTGAGCGGCTAATGCGCGTAGCGTTGACCTCTCTGAGGTCGACGGTACGCCCCCTCCACATACATTTCTATGAGAGAGGTGGGAAGGCACGAACGCTGCCTCCCTGCCTCTCCCATAGAACTACATGGAGGAGGCGTGTCGGCTGCGAGGTTACGCTGTGGCCGGCACGTCTACTGCACGGGAGAGCTGTGGCAGAGACGTGGCCCCGCGCACGAGGTCGCGGGGCGTCCCAGCGTTCAGACCCCCTGCGATCAGACACTTATCCCCTATCCTGTGGATAGGGGATAAGTTGTCTTTTGCTGCAGATCTCCTTTAAATTAACCCTAACCCATCTCCTTATGCAATGGTGGGGGGTTTTCTCTGTCTATGGGATTTCTGGTACATCTCCTGATTGCATTACACTCGTACTGCAGAGATTTCCCTGGACTTTTAAATATCCTGCTGACTGTCCGACAGGAAGGAGCATATAATAGTTAGTGTGAGGGACAGAATATGATGAAGAGCTATGAGGACAGGATATGAGGACGAGATATGAGGTGAGATATGAGGATGGGCTATGAAGTCGGGATATGAGGTTGGGATATGAGGATGGGACATGAAATTGGGAAATGAGGACTGGATATGAGAACTGGATATGAGGTCAAGATATAAGGATGAGATATGAGGATGGGGTATGAGGACAGAATATGAGGACAGGATATAAGGATGAGATATGAGGATGAGATATGAAGTTGGGATATGAGGATGGGACATGAGGAGGGGACATAAAATTGGGATATAAGGATGGGATATGAGGACATGATATGAGGACAAAATATGAGGATGGAATATGAGGACAGGATATGAGGATGAGATATGAAGTTGGGATATGAGGATGGGACATGAGGAGGGGGACATAAAATTGGGATATGAGGATGGAATATGAGGACAAGAGCATCATTATTGCTTTTCCTCTTCCACAAGGTTTAGGTAGGAAGACTAGGCAACACCTTTATTATAATTAAAAAAGTTTTCAATTACAATTGCCTTTTTACTGTATAGCATTGTTATTTAATTAACTATAAATAAATGGCATTTTGGTGTCGTACTGTATAGCAGAGGCCTTGGAGGGGTCAAACCTACTGTGATCAGCTGATCGCATTAGTGGATCTCCTATAAAAGAGGTTGTCTCTGACAGTATTCACAGTGCTCTGCATGGGAAATTCAATGTTTAATCTCTCATAAGTATGCATTATTTTGCTGTTTAAATACAGTAGGAGTATTCTGACAAATCAGACAATCCATTCATCCAGTTGTCTGGAATAAGACAATTTACTGTTTTCCCTTCACCACAAGGACAGTGCAGAGCAGTGTTGACTAAACCATTACATTGGCAGAACACTCTGTCTAGGACGGACATATTTTTGCACATTTGTGTTTTAATTCCCACTTGACTTTTAAAAGAAAACAAGAAAATTACACCGAACAAAGAAAAAAATGAAGTCTTTGTGATCAATTGGTTTCACCGTAGAAACACAACAGAGGATTCACAAAGAAAATGCTTGCACAAAAGAAGTGGTTTTAAGTTTCTCCTAATAATAATCTTTTTGCAAGCCCCAAACATTAAATGTGCAGCCAACATGACTAAGAGCTGTAGGAGAGGAAGCACAATGAAGGAATGGCTGCTGGATTGTCTCATCCAAGCTTAATATTAGGATATCATGATAACATTCAGACCATGAGCAAATAAGGGGAATGAATGCACAATAAATGTGGGTTCATCAATGGTCCTTACAGAGTTAGCAGGCGTTCACACTACGGAATGTCTGCTTGAAGAAATTACGGGCGGACATTCCGTTCACAGCAACACTGATTGATTTTAGTCAGTGACTACTTGGACATGCACTGTCACCATTGACTATTATGCAGATCCGGGCTGATCCTCTGAAAGCATATATATATGAGTCCGGAATTAGATTTTTTTTGTTGCAAAATTTTCCACCTTGTAAATTAAGCCGTATTCCCAATACAGCAGAATCCCACTAAAGACAATGGGGGAGATTTATCAAAACCTGTGCAGAGGAAAAGTTGCCCTGTTTCCCACAGCAACCAATCAGATCGCTTCTTTAATTTTTAAAAGGGCCTGTGAAAAATTAAAGAAGCAATCTGATTGGTTGCTATGGGCAACTGGGCAACTTTTCCTCTGCACAGATTTTAATAAATCTCCCCCAATGAGAGGCTGTTGCATCAGAATTTCTGAGTGGAAATTCATGCCATTTAAAAAAAAAATTAGCTTTGTTCCATTTTTTTATATTTTCCTCTATAAGCATGGTGCAAGTGACATGTAATAGTCTCTCAGCCACAGTCATTTATTACTATCTGAATTGGCCAGGGACAGTTATCAACAGTGGCGAGACCATAGCAACGAATCACATTTGGGGAGATTTATCAAAACCTGTCCAGAGGAAAAGTTGCTGAGTTACCCATAGCAACCAATCAGATCACTTCTTTCATTTTTTAAAAGGCCCCTGAAAAATGCAAGACGCAATCTGATTGGTTGCAATGGACAACTCAGCAACTTTTTCTCTGGACCGGTTTTGATAAATTTCCCCCATTATAGCTATTTTTTTGCTAGCTACTAAAGTTCTATAAGAATATAATAGCACTCTTAAGTGTGGTTGCTATGTAAAGTACAACCTTCTTCCTGTGCACTTGTTTCCATGAATGCCCCACACTGACACTGGTGTAAAGTAGCCAACCAAAATTATTCTTGGAGACTAGTAACAGAACGCACAGCAATTGCATGACTCCAACATTTCTATTTCAATAAAAGTGTTCCAGACCTATGATCTGCTCCATCTTTACCATGCCCAATCTGTGCGGTTACCACTTAACCACATTCCTATGAGAACCTACACATTCATGTTCTTTTGGAATTAGCAAGGTCTGGGGATAAGCTGCCCAATTTAATACGGATGACTTTAAAAAACATATTCATGGCATAAAAATAAAAGGTTTTCTCTCAGAGCCAGGAGTGCACTAATTATTTTTTGGCAATCGGGAGGGCAGTGCCCGAGAGCCCCAGATTAAATCTTAAAGCTCAGAGTCAGAAAAAAAAAGAGAGCAAGAAATTCACGAAATAAATTCTCCTCAAACTCCTCCTAAAATGCATTATGGTTGGTAGGGGGACAATTAATGTACGCGTGAAGCAATAAACAGTGTTCTGGTGGTGCCCCACAGACTCATATATTAAAAAATATTATACTTCAAGGCCACCACTGTCATAATCTGAAAATAATCTGTCTGTATAATTTATGGCAATTTAGTGTTACACTGTATATTATAGAGCTTTTTTTCTGTTTTGCATATACTGTAATTAGCCAGCAGAGGTTACGACCAAGACCGGGCTTGGCAAAAATGGGGACAAATACCCTAAATCCCTGAGCAAGTGCTGAAGTTTTTCAGGAAACACATAGCTTAAAACTATGACAGAGCAAAGAGCCATCAACACACTGTGTTGTGTCCAGCTAGATAACATAGCTGCTTGGTAAGGGAACAGAAAGAGGTGAGTTGGATTTTTTTGTTTTGTTGATGTGAGAAGAGGCACCATTTATCTTGGTGGCCTAGCTACAGTGTGGGGGCAAAGAAAGGGGCCTAAATAAACTTTGGTGGCAGTGTTTTGTGTAATCCTAGTATGATAGGTAAAGGTGAAAGAGAGTGTAGAAATGGAGTACCCCTTTACAATCGCATCCCTGGGTAATATGCTACGGTTGTGCTCAAAGTGGCTGCTGGCTTTTGCCCTTCCTATGTCGCCATAGGTCTTAGTGAGGCTACCCTCTGTTACAGCCTGTCCTGCCTAGACATTCCTTGTAGGGGTGGACAAGCCACTGCATATTGATCTGCCTATGTGTAACGTGTACTGTGACTCCCGCCATTCACCACCACTGGGTTTCTGTCTCTCACCTATCTCTGCCCAGCACAGTCTAGTAAAAAACTCGGTCAGCACTGCTACAACAAACAAACACACATCTGTGCATTTGGAGATATGTCCATGAATCGGCTTTAGCTAACCTTTTTCCAACTATACGGTGCTCAGTGGAAAACACTCTGGTAAAGAGTCTTGTATACTTGCAATAGAGATGACAAACGACGGCACTCGGACTGCTGGAACACTTGTGCTTCTTTATTGATTCATGGGAATATAAAGACACTGGAAGCGATGGCGGAAGGGTGGGACAATGACCGTTTTGCCGCTAACTGCGGCTTCAACTGGCCAGATAAAGCCGCAGTTAGCCGCGAAATGGTCGTTGTCCTGTCCTTCTGCCATCGCTCCCAGTGTCTGTATATTCCCATGAATCAATAAAGAAGAAAATTTGTTCCAGCAGTCCAAGGGCCGTTTTTTGTCATCTCTTTATTGCACGTGTACTTCCTTTTTTAGACTGCTCCATCCTCTCACCTCTGCCTGACCAATAATGTGATTTATCCCATAGCAAGGGTATTCTGTGAAGCTGATATAAAATTGTGTATTTGATCCATGCCTGACCTCTCAACCCTGTCTCTGCCTTAATCTCCTGTATTGTATTTACTCTCCTGTGCTTAAGCGAGTATTCTGGTGAAAAACTATTTTTTTCATATCAATTGGATCTAGAAAGTTAAACAGATTTATAAATGACTTCAAAAGATCTCAATCCCACCAGTACTTATCAGCTTCTGAAGTTGAGTTTTTTTTTTCTGTCTTACCACAGTGCTCTCTGCTGACACCTCTGTCCATGTCAGGAACTGTCCAGAGCAGGAGAGGTTTGCTATGGGGATTTACTCCTATTCTGGACAATTCCTGTGACAGACAGAGGTGTCAGCAGAGAGCACTGTGGTCAGACGAAAAAAAAGAAAAAAACTCAACTTCAGCAGCAGAGCAAGTACTGGTAGAATTAAGATTTTTTTTTTATAGAAGTAATTTGCAAATCTTTTTAACTTTCTGGAGCCAGTTGATATGAAAAAAAAAATTGTTTTTCACCAGAATACCCCTTTAACTTGAACCATTGACAATAATCATGAAACTCCTTCTATGACCTTTCTGCCTGCTCCTGACTACACTGTCTTATCGCCTTCCCGTGACCTACAGAAGATTGTAAAGCTGAAGAGTATTCCCTGCTGCCCATGCCTCACCTTTGCCCCCAACATGGCTTCTGCTCTCTCTGGTTTCCGCTGGAATACTGTATCCCTCTGGCTTAATAACCCACTTAGATGCCACCACCTTCTTGTAGTTCTGCATTTAGCTTATAGGGGCTGGCTGTATATTGCTTCCCTCATTAAGGGGGGTAGCACAGTCTTTCTTCCCCAACCTATCCACACTGGACATTGTCTATTTAAGGGGGTTCCTCCTAGCATCTGGTGACTGAGCGTTATTTGTTCTCATCCTCTTCGTGGATTCCACTATGGTGTAACAAGGTAGGAGAGACACTCACTTGAACAGTTACTATGTGGTGGGACTTGCTGTAACTATTAACACTCTGCACCCAGGGTGCATAAAAGGATGACTAAGATGCATGTAGAAAAATGGAGAGGTATCCGGCTTCTCAGCAGACTGTTAAAATTTCAAGCTTTAATTCATTCCTTAAAACATGGATAGGAGTTAAAACTGGTGCGCCGACGCGTTTCGGACCAACAAGGGGTCCTTAGTCATGGCAAGTAACAAGCAGAACTGTGCTGGTTTTTATAATGTACCTGATAAAAGTAGTTGTTTGGGTCTTCCCATCCACATGAGCCGGTGTGTGACGGCAGTTCCGGTGGATGTCAGGTGAGCATGGCCCCATATAAATGTGGAAGACCTGTATTGGACCTGTGCATCAGTGAAAGTTCACTGGTAGTCATTGGGAACAAAATGCACTGGTGTGAATATGCGTCTAAATCCTGTAATGGCTAAACAAAATGCCAAACCTAATGTGTATGACTGTGCACTCGATACAATGAAATTTAAAGTGCAGACCTGGAGAAAATAAATAAATACAGACAAATATATGAAGAAATATATATATTATATATATATATATATATATATATATATATGATATATTAAATAATACTCCTAATACTGTTATGGAAAAATTATTATTATATGTGTATTTAACTATATAAACAAGAAAAGTATGAATATACACATATAACCCTTTAGAATGATGAATAATATAGGATTTAACCATGCAGGCTCCAAAAAATTCCTGGTCAAAAAATGCTAGTATGATCTCTACTCAAAAATCGGGCACAAAATTATGCTATACTAGTTCAGTTGACTATCCACAAATAATCTATGTAGGTACAGAATTATGCCCACCGCGGGCAGGCGGCCCGCATCTCCGAGCTCCAGCACTATACATTTACACAGTTTGGCGTCTCTGTGAAAGGACTACACTGGGCTATGTGGTGAGTGAGCTGAGTGGCTCCATTTATGTTCTACTAAGATGCATGGTTCACTGACCTATTTTCTGGCCCTGCAGACAGCTCAGCACAAAATACAGAACCCCTGTGTCACTTTCTATGGCACATACATGGCACCTACCAGTTCTCATAGTCTGCTCACAATGACAGATTACTCTGTCTCTCTTATTTGTGATTTCTCCCCAGGCCTCGACTGGGAGTGCCAGTGTGGCTAGTCACCTGACCGCCTACACTGGCGGGCCTTTATGCCCCATGATCACAGGTCCCACACTTACAGTTACAGTACTCTGGTCTCTCTGTATCTCACTCTAGTGGTTTCTTGTTGCGATGGGAAGCCAGTTCCTTGTATTATATATGCTTGTGATATGTATAATGTTTTATAATGTTTTCCTGTGCTTTCATATTGTAACTGCATTGATCCAGGCATGGCTGGGGGCAGAATGCACATACACACGCTGCACATACACACGCTAGGAACCTTTGCTCTGGTCCAGCCTCTCTACTGAGTGGAAGGAGGTTTGCCTTTCTATAGACAGGAGGTATGAGGTAGCCTGAATGTTTCACTAGGCTGGCTATCACACAATCACAAACTACTGAATGAGGTTTGCTCCACCACCAACATGTACCAATCACAGGCAAGGAATTTACCTAACACAGTCCTGGCCTCTAAATTACCCATACTGTTTATCTGGGGAGCATACTCAGCCATCTCTTTAGTGCAGTGGTTAACCCTCCAGTTCCTGCAGCTAGTTGTCAGAACTGTATAATAAACTTCTTTTTTCATGAAAGTAACATGGATAATAATTCCTTACTTAATAATCACACATCTTCTTCCCCTGACACACGGTAGCAGACTATTAGCATCGATTGACTTTTAAGTCTTATCCGGTGTTTAATACTGAAATGATGTCAGTTCTGCCTTGTTTGAATGAGAATTTAATAATATCTGCAACGTATGGAGCAGAACTGTGCAGATGTGCATGCAGCATCAGCTATGATAGAGATGTTGTCAATGATGCAGATGGATCAGAATACGATTAAGATATCAGGAGCGATCACTGGAGCTTACTGACAGATGGCTCAATTGTTTGCACCTGTTTATCCTGCATTACAAACGTCTGGAAGGAATTATTCTGCTTTGTGTTAGACACATTTCACCTTTCCACACATGACGTACTCCGGCAACATCTTTTCTAAAGTCACATAAGCCTGAGCTCTAGTCTTTAACATGAGGTCAGGGAGGGAAAGTCTTCTGCCAAATACTGAACATGCCTTATGTTTTCCCTTCCGGATTTCAATTGTCATAAAAATGATCGTTATTATTAATCAGAGAACGTTCCAACTCGATTGCTGCCAGGTGCATATCCTGATGGGTTCGATGCAGGATTTTAGCCAGAAAAGTCATTTTTGGAGTTGCAGTGTGCATCTGCAAATTGTATAACAGCTCATCTTTGTATAAAATTGAGGCATCACACCAATAAGGGATCATGAACACAGGCAAGAAGCAGTGCACAGAGGCCATATGGCTCCCAGTACCTAGCCTTATGGCTTCCATACGCTTTTGCACAGACTCCTTTGGGAGCTGAATGAAGAAAACATGCAATCGATCCAGCACTGATGGTTGATGTTTCTTTATTTTATAAATATATGAATGAACAATACACTAGTTTCAGATCACATTGGGTAATGTGACTCGTTTTAAGCGCATGTGCTCGAAGGGCGTCGAGATACAAAATGGGATCTGAAGCAAAGAAAACAGCACCAAATGGGGATGTGGCTTTAATTTATAAATACATGAATGAGCGATACACTTACTTCAGATCACATTTTGAACTTGACGCGTTTCAAGCGCATTCACTCTTTGTCCGATTGGGCTTGAAGCTGTATGAAGAAAACATGCAATTGATCCAGCACTGATGGTTGATGTGGCTTTATTTTATAAATACACGAATGAACAATACACATGCTTTAGATCACATTTTGTATCGTGACGCGTTTCGAGCACATTCGCTCTTTGTCAGATGGAGCTCAATGAACAAAGCATGCAATCGATCCAGCACCGATGGTCATTGCAGCTTTTGTTTTATCAATACACAAATGAACAATATACTTGCTTCAGATTACATTTTGCATCAAAATGCAAAATGTGATCTGAAGCAAATGTATTGTTCATATATGTATTTATAAAATATAGCTGCATCAACCATCGGTGCTGGATCAATTGCATGTTATCTTAATGCACAAAGATGTACCAAGCCTGAATGTGGATCTGTGCATGGACATTTTGAGAGGGGAGCTGGAATTTTGCTATTGTTACTACATCCTTTGGAAGCTACATGTACAGTATGGAGAGACTGTAAGCAATGTTTTCTTATTCCTCTTTTCCAAAGGAATGTGCCATCATTTATTTTCTGTTGGATTTGTATGAAATCTGATGCATATTAAAGTAAAGTCATTTTTAATAGCATCCCCATTACAAAACAGTGCCACAACATGGCTGTGTGCATAAAAACTGAATTATTTCAGGCAGAATTCTTCCTACTTTTGAGGTGACTTGCATTGAATGCAATGAGATTCCCCTGAAAGATTTCACATCTTCATTCTTGAGGTAAAATCTCACGTCAATGGAACATCAATTGGACTTTGCATTCCCACTCTAAGCCTAGGTTCAGACTACGGAATTTCTGACTGCAATTCTGTTTTGAAATGTAGTGAATGGTTTTCTGTTCACAAATTCACACTTCGGAATTTGTGAAGCGGAATTTGTGAACGGAAAATCCGCTTGGACATTTCCGACTAAAGAATGGTGGTGCTCTTTCTTCAGGCGGAAATCCGGGCGGAACACATTGCAGTCTATTGGAGACTGCAGTGTCCGCGCGGTCCTAGCACTGACTGATTCAGCCGGCGCTGGCCGCAGTCAGAATCTTCGGGCGGAAATTTTCTGCCCAGAGATTCCGTAGTCTGAACCTAGCCTAAATCTACCACGTTCTGCCCCATGTTCTGCACCAATTAAGCCCCAATTCTGCTCCATTTCTGCTTATACTAGGGTAACTCATAGATTAGATTTCTAAGGCATCCCCACTGGTATCGGGCATCTTAATAAATCAAGAGCACATGACACGAGGAGGCTTTTACAGAAGTCCAATGTATGAAATGCATTCGTAGTAAGTCCCCCCAATAATTCAACAGTTGCAAGAGACTTATATATATAATGCACTTTGCAGTGCTGCTATCTCTTTCATCTCACAGTCTCTTGACTAAGCTGATGCTCATAGTACCAGCCTAGTTGCTATCTAGTTTCTGCATTAAATGTTGGGGAAGTCTTCTATTTTTTCACACTTCTATTCCTTCTAGCCAGGAGCAGTCCGGCTTGTGTTTTTCTGAAATCCCTCACACAGCAGAGAACACTCAACAATCAATAATGTGCAACAGATGTGTCAACAATACAGGTGCAGGGGCTCTTGAACCCCAGTGTTTGACCAAGTGTTGCACATGTGGAGTAAAGAGAGGAAAATGGACCTGGATATCAGTGCTTATCCCAGGACACCAATGCAGTGAAGGTAAAACATATTTTATTCATGTAAAATACGTGATGAAGATCCTAGTCCAGAATCAAAATGCAAGGAAATGCCAGGAACGGCAGCGGCAGCATTCTCCTTGTGCTAAAATCTCAGAACCAACATTGCACTTGTCCCTGGAAAAATCATGCAAAATTGCACCTTCCTAACCCCTTAGGGACTCAGCCTATTTTCACCTTAAGGACTCAGCGTTTTTCCGTTTTTGCATTTTCATTTTTTCCTCATCACCTTCTAAAAATCATAACGCTTTCAATTTTGCACATAAAATTCCATATGATGGCTTATTTTTTGCACCACCAATTCTAATTTGCAGTGACATTACTCATTTTACCCAAAAATCAATAGTGAAACGGAAAAAAAATTCATTGTGCAACAAAATTGAAGAAAAAAATGTCATTTTATAAATTTTGGGGGCTTCCGTTTCTACGCAGTGCATTTTTCGGTAAAAATAACACCTTATGTTTATTCTGTAAGTCCATACAGTTAAAATGATACTATACTTATATAGGTTGGATATTGTCGTACTTCGGAAAAAAATCATAACTACATGCAGGAAAATTTCTATGTTAAAAATTCTCATCTTCTAACCCCTATAACTTTTTTATTTTTCCGCATAAGGACGGAAGTTCTGAAGTTTTTATCGGTACCATTTTTGTATTGATTGGACTTTTTGATCACTTTTTATTAATTTTTTCATGATATAAAAAGTGACCAAAAATACGCTATTTTGGACTTTGGATTTCTTTTGCACGTACGCCGTTGACCATGCAATTTAATTAACAATATATTTTTATATTCAAACTTTTATTAGGGAAGAGGTTAAATGACCTTTGTTAACTTTTTTTTTCACTTTTTTTTTGCAGTGCTATAGCTCCCATAGGGACCTATAACACTGCACACACTGATCTCCTATGCTGATCCCTGCAAAGCCATAGCTTTGCACGGATCAGTCAGATAGGGTCTCGATTGCTTAAGTCTGTAGCTCAGGCTTGGAGCAATCAAACCCCGATCAGACGCCGCGGAGACAGGTAAGGAGACCTCCGCCTGCGTCACAGCTGATCGGAACATCGCGATTTTATCGCAATGTCCCGATCAGCTCGACTGAGCTGTCGGGAAGCGTTTACTTTCACTTTCAGACGTGGCGATCAACTTTGACCGCCGCATCTGAAGTGTTAATAGCGTGTGGCACAACGATCAGTGCCGCGCACTGTTAGCCCAGAGTCCCGGCTATGAATAGCAGCTGGGACCGACCCGGTGTGATGCGGGGTCACGGCGTGACCCCGTTTTAAACACCGGGACCGGGCTCAAGGCGTACAGGTGCACCCTGAGTCCTTAAGGATTGGGGATGCAGGGGGTATGCATACGCCCTGCATCCCCAAAAGGCTAAGTAAACAATGTCTTTAGTCAGGTGGTAGACTCACGATCTGGAAAGAACTCTCCCAGTGCCATGACTACCACTAACTGGAAGGGGCAGGGAACACAGCTTCCAAGTTTTTCCTATAGTCTGAGGTGAAAGAGCTACTGTAATTTCAATTAGAGTAAAAGGGTGAATGGAAGGAACAAGGGTGAAGATGAGTAATTTAGGGGTTAAAAAAAGGTTTCAAAATTTAGTCTAACACCTTTCACAACATAAATATGGACATTTATCAACGGGTTTAGTCAGGTTTTCTTTACTATAATTGTCGCAAAATTGTCGCAACTGCGACTACGCGATTTTTCGTGCAACATTTTCACTGGAAAGCGAGAAAAGCAAGTTTTCCAAAAATTAACTACATAGTAATAATTTAAAAATGGACTACGGGTAGTCAGGTATTTATTAACTGCGACAGTCGCAACTGCGCAAAAAAAGGTCGCAACAGGGTTAAAAATTGACTAACTCCAGCTCAAACATGGAGCAGAAAAAGCTACTACCAAAGTAAAAAAGGAAAAATTGCTTACATGAAAGAAAATTATCAACAGGCTGAAACCAGTTGATAAATAAGTCACACATAAGCAAAAAAAAAAGTAAGGAAAAAATTACTAAAAAAAAGAATACATAAGCAAATATTGATAAATGTCCCTCATGGTGAACATAGTTCTCTGTCTGAGGTTAATGGACACAGATGCATTTATATTTAGAAAGAGGGAATATGAACTACATGTACTAAAGCAATAAATAATTTGTTAAAGTGTACTTGTCCTTTACATTTTTTATTCAATGGTACAAGAGGCATAGCTAACTTCATCATAGCCCGCAGCCACATTAGTACTATTTTATTCCTGATGAGGTTGGTCATAAAGTGCTTGAGGAGCATAGTGATTTTTGGCAGACAAGGGCAGGTCCACAATTACTTACTGGACAAATGGAGTTCAAAGGCCAAGGCCAACAGCAGGTCATCCAGTAGAGGTAGCTGGTAAACACATCTATCAAGAGCGGAGGGGAGAGGTCAGACCAGGTCAGCAATATCTGAAACACTTCAAACTGTCTTTCAACTGTGAGAAGATATCCTGCCCCAGCTGGTCCTATGTGATACTTATGCTGCAGTTTTACTAGCCTAATTCTTACCACCAAAAGTCGTGGACATTTGTGGTAAAGAGTTTGATGAGGGCAGATGTTATTACCCTAGGGGCAGAGGGCATTAACCTCTTGTATTTGTGATGCCAGGGCATGGTTTAACCTGTGCTCCACCCGAAGGTATGCTGCTGGGTCCTGGGCTAAGCATGGGGCAAATAATGACTCTTACGCCAAGTTACGGTACAAGGGCAGCTTTACTGAGGTAGACAGGTGTAATAGTCTTGACAGTTCAGTTAGGCCCAAGGAGGTGACCAGTGACTTCAGAGACTCTAGGGCTCGCTGGGACTTATAGTGGATTTGGACAATTTGCTGCAGGCCCACGCTGACTTGGTACAGACTGATCGTGACTGACTTGACTAGACTGACTTCACCCTGTATGTAGCTTACCAGGTTTTGACGTTAACCTGTGGGGCACTGGATTAGTGGAAGCGTGGCTGCGTGGTAGGCCTTGGGCCTCCTCAGGACACCAGATACTGTCTCAGGACTTGACTTCACTGACCTGAGAACTCAAGAGAGACTGAACTAGCTCCTCCCAGGGTTTATATGGGGGAGACTCTGGAGGGATCCTATAGGTCACCCTATTAGTCACGTGATCACTGGTACCTTCCGTGGTTACAACACTTGGTAACAGTATTCAAAGGCACAAAATGTAACAGTATAAAGACACTATAATAGATAACACAAGGTATAATTAACCATTTACATTACATAGGTTAAAGTGGGACTCAGGGGCACACAATAATAGAGTCCGTCTGACAGGACAGCAAGGGTACAGGGGTGGTACCCTTGTACTGGGCCACCACAAACTCCCCCCTCTTAACAACAGCCGTGCTTGGTGCCAAGTCCGAGAGGGCAGGTGAAAATTTGGTGGCCACTGAGGCCATGTAACTACAATAGAGACAGTTCCTGGGGCATTGAGCCTATGTCCTTAGCAGAGCTGATGACCTGGGAAAAAGTCCATGTGGCATTACAATCAACGTCCTTACATGCTCCAACTTGAGGGTTTGACAACTGGGACAAATGAGACGAAAATATATGAGATCCTTTTAGTCTTGGAACTGCTTTTTGGTGAATAAAGATGAGTTCGGATCGGGATGCATGAGGCTCTCTACGCTGATGCCTGTGCTACTGGGTCCCTTCAGCTTTTAGCTACTTCTCCCCATAACATTAGACTATCAGTTATACATTTTTAAATTTTTTTCTATTTTGCAACACTTGAGAAAGTTACCTATATACACAGTAGCTCTGTCACTGTACGTGTTACTTACACCTCCAGGAGAACTCTCTAGCAACAAGAGAACCCTGTTCACAATGGACAGCAAACAATTAGACATTAAATATTTGTTGACTGATATGGACTGAATATATAGACTCTTAGCTACAGTCCTGGCTAATTATATGACATTTGACTATAGTAGTTACATAAGATATACTATGTACATTACTGGCTATCTGTACGCAAAATTAGTTAGAATTAATTATTCTATACTGACTGGACATTACTATACTGTAGAGTCTACAGACGGATAACTTTTATGCATGAACGTACTTTTACTCTCTATACTTTGCTGGTATTTCCATGGCAGTGAGGTAAGTGGATACACTTCTAATGAAGTCAGGATACCTCCTATACAATTGCCATAGGTAGAGAGGACATGAGACACTTTAGACATTTTGTATAAACGCTTTATATACATTTTTATTACATGGTGATCCAAATGATACAGTTTCACAACAATAATTATAGTTGAATTCACTTGTGCAAAAAGAATAAAACAATATATATTACTCTGTAAATAGTTTTAAAGTACCGCTCCACAGTTATGGAAAGAGGAGTCTGTAGTGAAGAATCACGGCTGTAAGCCGGGCACATGAACTTTCGTAAAATGGTTGCAAAGTCCACCTGGCACTTTTCTTGAACATTGCCTAGCCTGAAAAACAATTGTGGTACTTCCAAAGAAACAAAGTCAGTCTCTTGACTAAATAGTACAAAACAAAAGGATTATACATGAAAGTCAGCCTGGAAATTTCCCATCCCAGCCTGGCCTGTCAGACTACTTCCTAGGCTGGGACATGTAACTGGGACCATGGGACTGCGCCCCCTCCAAAGGACTGACATGAGTGTTCCAATTCACTCGGGACAATGTGGACTCGGTTTTGGTAGGACTCACAGTGACTACCATTTGTACAGCAGCAGCTTTCGCCACTGGGGGACAAGGTGTCGGTGCGTGTTGGGCCGGCCAAACCTCCTCCTTAGCAGGAGTAGCCCGAGGCACTTTAGTGCAAGGCGGGAAGGCAGGTAGGTGGGATGACCCTGAATTACATGCAGGATTCAGCCTATCATCAGCCAGTCAACCCTGTGATGTCACAGCCCTATATATTCAGCAGCCATTTTCCGGCTTGACATTTCATTCATTACACTGCAGAGAGATAGGACGGACATCGCTGTGTGTGTGTTACACAGAAAAGCTCATTCCAGTAGCGTTTTCCCTCTTAGTCACCTCAGCGTTCTGTAGGACACATAGCACAGCATTTTTGCACAGAAATTAATTCTTACTGCAGCGTTTAACCCCTCAGTCACTGTGAACAGCATTGTAATACAGAGAGCTGTGTGTTGCCTCAGCTGCAGAAAGGCTTTCAGAGGAGGGAAAAATAATGTGTCTTTGTTCCACAACAACTGTTCTGCTAGTTATACTAGTCTGTAGATGGTATAATCCAGTGATGGCAAACCTTTTTGAGCCCGAGTGCCCAAACCGTAATGCACGCCAACTTTTTTTTCCCTCAAAGTGCCAGCACATACATAATATAAAATACATACATAATGCATAAAAAAAATGAAAACATTTTATTTCAGCTACCAAGTTGGATGCTAGGTCGGTGCTGTAGTAGTTTTTAGTATATTTGCTGGTAGAAGAGCATGGACTGCAGAAAACAGGCAGTGGCCCGTGTATCAGAACAAAGGACAAAAGAAAGTTGCCTCTTTCAAGGTACTTGTAGTTTAAAAACATCAAACCTTTAATCTGTATGCATCAAAAATAGAAAAAGGTGGACATCATACAAACATCATAAATATATAAAACATACATACATCATACATACATAATATATTCATATGCACGTCATACATAATACATACACAAATCCATAATATATACATGCACACATCATACATACATAATAAATACATACATAATAAACACCATACATACATACATACATACACATACCCCCTCCTGTCCTTGCTCTGTGCACTTTTCTTACCTGGGGCAGCCATGTTGGGGTCAAAGGCCGGGCGCGTCCACTCTCATCTGCTGCACACTTTACACCGTCGCCCACTTCTTCCTCACGCCAAGGAATGGACACTCAGCACCAGGAGTTGCGGCCAGGATCATCTCAGGAGGTGGAAGCAGTGCGTGGGGAAGCCCCTGCGCCTGCTGTTAGCGCAGCAGTGTGCACAGACGGGGAAGGGAGGGAGGAGTGGCCCGGAGGAAGGGGGGTAGAGCGGCCGGAGGAAGAGGGGATAGAGTGGCTGAAGGAAGGGGGAATAGAGTGGCCGAAGGAAGGGGGGATAGAGTGGCCCGGAGGAAGGGGGGATAGAGTGGCCGGAGGAAGGGGGGTAAGAGTGGCTGGAGGAAGGGGTAAAGAGTGGCCAAAGGAAGGGGGAGAGAGTGGCTGGAGGAAGGGGGGATAGAGTGGCTGGAGGAAGGGGGGTAAGAGTGGCCAGAGGAAGGGGTAAAGAGCGCCGAAGGAAGGGGGATAGAGCGGCCGGAGGAAGGGGATTAGAGCTGCCGGAGCAGCAAATGAAAAAAAAAGAAATATATTTTCAAACATTCCGCCAAGACAGGCGTGATGTACTATTTTGTACCTGTTAATCTGTCAAGGGCCTACATACTGTGAAAAGACAGCCAAAAGTAATCACCAGCTAGCGTTTTACTCAAAAAAAATTTGAAGCGTACAGTCGCGCATTTTTCTGCCCTCATAAGTGCATACCACCTATCTACATCTAAGTAGTGTACTATTTTGTACCTGTTAATCTGTCAAGGGCGTAGATACTGTGAAAGTCCAGGCAAAAGTACTCACCGGCTGGTGTTGTACTCAGATACTTCTTTAAGTGTACTGTAGCACATTATCCTGCCCTCATAAATGCATACCACATAGGTACATCTAAGTAGTGTACTATTTTGTGCCTGCTAATCTGTCAAGGGCCTAGATACTGTGAAAGTCCAGGCAAAAGTACTCACCGGCTGGTGTTCTATTCAGATACTTTTTTAAGTGCACCGTCGCGCATTTCTCTGCCTTCATAAGTGCATACCACATATCTACATCTAAGTAGTGTACTATTTTATACCTGTTAATCTGTCAAGGGCGTAGATACTGTGAAAGTCCAGGTAAAAGTACTCACCGGCTGGAGAGGTCTCGAGTCACTTCATCAACAGCGGGCAAACCAGAGGGCATGGGAGTGGGGAGGGGGGGAAGAGGGTGATGGCCGTACACCACGAAGAAGGGGGATTTAGCAGAGGATTCGGAGATTCTGAAATTGTACGAGAATTCGGCCCATGGTAGAAGATCTGCCCAGTCATCCTGGTGGGAGGAAACAAAATGTTGCAAATAGTCACCCAGGACCTGATTAATTCTTTCAACTTGCCCATTGGATTGGGGATGATAAGAAGAAGAGAAGTTTAATTTGATCTTGAGCTGATTACAGAGGGCTCTCCAGAATTTAGACACAAATTGAACGCCTCTATCCGAGACGATATGCGTGGGCAACCCGTGAAGGCGCAAAATGTGTATAAAAAATTGCTTCGCTAACTGAGGCGCCGAAGGAAGGCCTGGAAGAGGAATAAAATGTGCCATCTTGGAGAATCGATCAACGACCACCCAAACAACAGTGTTGCCATGGGATAAAGGCAAGTCAGTAATAAAGTCCATACCAATCTGTGACCAAGGTTGTTCAGGAACAGGCAGAGGATGAAGGAGACCAGCAGGCTTCTGGCGAGGGGGCTTATCCCGGGCACAGACAGTACAAGCCCGCACAAAATCAACAACATCAGTCTCCAGAGTAGGCCACCAATAAAATCGAGAGATGAGTTGGATGGATTTTTTGATGCCAGCATGGCCTGCGAGGTGGGAGGAGTGTCCCCACTTGAGAATCCTGAGGCGCTGGCATGGAGAAACGAAGGTCTTCCCTGGAGGAGTTTGTCTGATGGAAGCTGGAGAAGTGGAGATCAGACAGTCCGGAGGAATGATGTGTTGCGGGGAGGCTTCCACTTCAGAGGCATCTGAAGAACGAGAGAGGGCATCGGCACTAATGTTCTTTTCAGCAGGGCGAAAATGAATTTCAAAGTTAAAACGGGCAAAGAACAACGACCACCTAGCCTGGCGAGGGTTCAGCCGTTGGGCAGACTGGAGAAAAGAGAGATTCTTGTGGTCAGTGTATATAATAACTGGATATTTGGATCCCTCCAGCAGGTGCCTCCATTCCTCAAGCGACAATTTTATGGCCAGTAGTTCTCGATCACCAATGGAGTAGTTTTTCTCCGCCGGAGAGAAGGTCCTAGAAAAAAACCCACAAGTAACAGCATGCCCGGAAGAATTTTTTTGTAGAAGAACTGCTCCAGCTCCCACCGAGGAGGCGCCTACCTCCAATAAGAAGGGTTTAGATGGGTCAGGTCTGGAGAGTACGGGAGCAGAAGAAAAGGCAGACTTGAGATGTTTAAATGCGTCTTCCGCTTGAGGAGACCAGGATTTAGGATTGGCGTTTTTCTTGGTTAGAGCCACGATAGGAGCAACAATAGTAGAAAAGTGTGGAATAAATTGTCTGTAATAATTGGCGAACCCCAAAAAACGTTGGATAGCACGGAGTCCGGAGGGGCATGGCCAATCCAATAGGGCAGATAGTTTATCTGGGTCCATTTGTAGTTCCTGGCCAGAGACTAAGTATCCTAGGAAAGAGACATTTTTCCATTTTGGCATATAATTGATTGTCCCGAAGTCTCTGTAGAACCATGCGGACATGCTGGCGGTGTTCTTCTAGGTTAGCAGAAAAAATCAGAATATCGTCTAGGTAAACCACAACACAGGTATATAGAAGATCACGAAAATTTTTATTTACAAAGTCTTGGAAGACGGCAGGGGCGTTGCAAAGGCCAAAGGGCATAACCAGATATTCAAAGTGTCCATCTCTGGTGTTAAATGCGGTCTTCCATTCGTCCCCCTCCCTGATGCGGATGAGATTATAAGCACCTCTTAAGTCCAGCTTGGTAAAGATGTGGGCGCCTTGTAGGCGGTCAAAGAGTTCCGAGATAAGAGGTAGGGGGTAGCGTTTTTTTACAGTGATTTGATTAAGTCTACGGTAATCAATGCAAGGGCGTTGCTCCTGGCGGAGCTCCTGACGCCTTTCGGAAAAACGCATGTCAATGCGGGTGGCAAGATGAATAAGTTCATGCAGGTTAGCAGGAATTTCTTGTGCGGCCAGCACATCTTTAATGTTACTGGATAGGCCTTTTTTAAAGGTCGTGCAGAGGGCCTCGTTATTCCAGGACAATTCGGAGGCGAGAGTACGGAATTGGATGGCGTACTCACCAACAGAAGAATTACCCTGGACCAGGTTCAGTAGGGCAGTCTCGGCAGAAGAGGCTCGGGCAGGTTCCTCAAAGACACTTCGAATCTCCGTGAAGAAGGAGTGTACAGAGGCAGTGACAGGATCATTGCGATCCCAGAGCGGTGTGGCCTATGACAGGGCTTTCCCAGACAGAAGGCTGACTACGAAAGCCACCTTAGACCTTTCAGTTGGAAACTGGTCCGACATCATCTCCAAACGCAAGGAACATTGCGACAGAAAACCACGGCAAAACTTAGAGTCCCCATCAAATTTATCCGGCAAAGATAATCGGAGGCTGGATGCGGCCACTCGCTGCGGAGAGGTGCATGAGCTGGCGGAGGAGATGATTGCTGAAGCTGTGGTAGTAGCTGCTGTAGCATCACGGTCAGTTGAGACAGCTGGTGGCCTTGTTGCGCTATCTGTTGCGACTGCTGGGCGACCACCGTGGTGAGGTCGGCGACAACTGGCAGCGGGACCTCAGCGGGATCCATGGCCGGATCTACTGTCACGATTCGGCTGGCTGGAGGTGGATCCTCTGTGCCAGAGAGGGATTGGCGTGGACCGTGTCGGTGGACCGGTTCTAAGTTGCTACTGGTATTCACCAGAGTCCGCCGCAAAGCGGGATGGTCTTGCAGCGGCGGTAGCAACCAGGTCGTATTCACTGGCAACGGCTCAACCTCTCTGACTGCTGAGATAAGCGCGGTACAAGGGAGTAGACAAGAGCAAGGTCGGACGTAGCAGAAGGTCAGGGCAGGCAGCAAGGATCGTAGTCAGAGGCAACGGCAGGAGGTCTGGAACACAGGCTAGGAACACACAAGGAAACGCTTTCACTGGCACAATGGCAACAAGATCCGGCGAGGGAGTGCAGGGGAAGTGAGGTATAAGTAGGGAGTGCACAGGTGAAGATACTGATTAGGCCTGCTGCGCCAATCAGTGGCGCAGTGGCCCTTTAAATCGCGCGCGCACCCTAAGGAGCGGGGCCGCGCGCGCCGGGACAGCACAGGCGGGGAACGGGTCAGGTACGGGAGCCGAGATGCACATCGCGAGCGGGCGCGTCCCGCATCGCGAATCGCATCCCGGCTGGGAGCAATATCGCAGCGCACTCGGTCGGCAGGTCTGACCGGGGCGCTGTGAATAAGGAGCGGGGACCCGTAGCGCTCGGCGTCACAACTCCTTGTTAGATTTGGTCCTTTGTACCCACAAGCCGGGGCCCGGGACACTAAATCTTGGAAGTTAAAATTTTAATTTCAAAATCCTCAATTTCAATTTAAAAATCTTAAATTAAAAGTTTAAAAATCTTACATTTCAATGGCCTCCTCATGCTTCTGCCAACTCCAGGCTGTGCCATTCAGACACTATATGGTCTCCTCATACTTCTGCCAACTCCAGGCTGTGCCATTCAGACACTATATGGTCTCCTCATACTTCAGCCTACTCCAGGCTGTGCCATTCAGACACGATATGGTCTCATCGTGCTTCAGCTACCTCCAGGCTGTGTCATTCAGCCACTATATGGTCTCCTCATGCTTCAGCCACCTCCAGGATGTGCCATTCAATCACTATGTAGTCTCAACATGCTTCAGCCAACTCCAGGCTGTCCTATTCACACACTATATGGTCTCGTCATGCTTCAGCCCACTCCAGGCTGTGCCATTCAGACACCATATGGTTTTCCCATGCTAACACAAGGTACAATTAACCATGTACATTACATAGGTTAAAGAGGGACTCCGGGGACACACCATAATAGAGTCCGCCTGACAGGACAGCAAGGATAGAGGGGTGCAACGCCTGTACTGGACTGCCACACAGTATAGTAGAGTATAGTAGAGTATAAGTGTTACGCCGAGCGCTCCGGGTCCCCACTCCTCCCCGGAGCGCTCACAGCGTTCTCCTGTTCGCAGCGCCCCGGTTAGACCCGCTGACCGGGTGCGCTGCCATAATGTCCCTAGCCGGGATGCGCATCCCGACCCGCCTACCAGACTCACTTCTCGTCTGTGCTGCCCCGGCATACGTGGCCCCGCTCCCTAGAGCGCGCGCACACCGGGTCTTTGCGATTTAAAGGGCCGATGCGCCACTGATTGGCGCATGGGTTTTAATTAGTGTCTTCACCTGTGCACTTCCCTATATTACCTCACTTCCCCTGTACTTCCTTGCCGGATCTTGTTGCCATTGTGCCAGTGAAAGCGTTCCTTGTGTGTTCCTAGCCTGTGTTCCAGACCTCTTGCCGTTGCCCCTTACTACGATCCTTGCTGCCTGCCCTGACCTTCTGCTACGTCCGACCCTGCTCTTGTCTACTCCCTTGTACCGCGCCTATCTCAGCAGTCAGAAAGGTTGAGCCTTTGCCGGTGGTTACGACCTGGTTGCTACCGCCGCTGCAAGACCATCCCGCTTTGTGGCGGGCTCTGGTGAAAACCAGTAGCAACTTAGAACCGATCCACCGACACGGTCCACGCCAATCCCTCTCTGACACAGAGGATCCACCTCCAGCATGCCGAATCCTGACAGTAGATCCGGCCATGGATCTCACTGAGGTCCCGCTGCCAGTTGTCGCTGACCTTACCACGGTGGTCGCCCAGCAGTCGCAACAGATAGCGCAACAAGGCCACCAGTTGTCTCAACTGACTGTGATGCTACAGCAGCTTCTACCACAGCTTCAGCGACCATCTCCTCCGCCAGCTCCTGCACCTCCTCCCCAGCGAGTGGCCGCATCCAGCCTCCGTTTATCATTGCCGGACAATTTGATGGGGACTCTAAACTTTGCCGTGGTTTTCTCTCGCAATGTTTCCTGCATTTGGAGATGATGTCGGACCAATTTCCAACTGAAAGGTCAAAGGTGGCTTTCTTGGTCAGCCTTCTATCTGGGAAAGCCCTGTCATGGGCCACACTGCTCTGGGACCACAATGATCCTGTCACTGCCTCTGTACACTCTTTCTTCGCGGAGATTCGAAGTGTCTTCGAGGAACCAGCCCGAGCCTCTTCTGCCGAGACTGCCCTGCTGATCCTGGTCCAGGGTAATTCTTCTGTTGGCGAGTACGCCATCCAAATCCGTACTTTCGCCTCCGAATTGTCCTGGAATAACGAGGCCCTCTGCGCGACCTTCAAAAAAGGCCTATCCAGTAACATCAGTGGCCGCACGAGAAATCCCTGCTAACCTGCATGAACTTATTCATCTGGCCACCCGCATTGACATGCATTTTTCCAAAAGGCGTCAGGAGCTCCGCCAGGATATGGACTTTGTTCGCACAAGGCGGTTTCTCTCCCCGGCTCCTCTCTTCTCTGGTCCGCTGCAATCTGTTCCTGTGCCTTCCGCCATGGAGGCTGTGCAAGTAGACCGGTCTCGTCTGACACCTCAAGAGAGGACACGCCGCCGCATTGAGAACCTATGCCTGTACTGTGCCAGTACCGAACACTTCTTGAAGGATTGTCCTATCCGACCTCCACGTCAGGAAAGACGCACTCCGACTCCGCACAAAGGTGAGACAGCTCTAGGTGTGAACTCTGCTTCTCCACGTCTTACTGTGCCTGTGCGGATTTCTTCTTCTACCTTCTCCTTCTCAGCTGTGGCATTCTTGGATTCCGGATCTGCAGGAAATTTTATTTTGGCCTCTTTCGTTAACAGGTTCAACATCCCAGTGACCAGTCTCACCAGACCCCTCTACATCGCCTCTGTTAATGGTGAAAGATTGGACTGTACTGTGCGTTACCGCACGGAACCCCTCTTAATGTGCATTGGACCCCATCATGAAAAGATTGAATTTCTGGTCCTCTCTAACTGCACTTCTGAAATTCTTCTTGGACTACCTTGGCTTCAACGCCATTCCCCTACCCTCGATTGGACCACCGGGGAAATCAAGAACTGGGGTACTACTTGCCACAAAAAGTGTCTTATGTCTGCTCCCAGTCCTGTCAGTCAAAACCCTATGGCTCCTCCGATACCAGGTCTCCCCAAGGCCTATCTGGACTATGCTGATGTTTTTTTGCAAAAAACAAGCAGAGACTTTGCCTCCTCACAGGCCTTATGACTGTCCTATTGATCTCCTCTCTGGTACTACTCCACCCCGGGGCAGAATCTATCATCTGTCTGCTATGGAAACACAAGCCATGACGGAGTTCATCCAAGAAAATTTAAAAAGGGGATTTATCCGCAAGTCTTCCTCCCCTGCCCGAGCTGGATTCTTCTTCGTCTCCAAAAAAGACGGCTCCTTACGACCATGCATTGATTACCGCGGTCTTAATAAAATCACTATAAAAAAACGCTATCCCCTACCTCTTATCTCGGAACTCTTTGAACGCCTACGTGGCACCAACATCTTTACCAAATTGGATTTAAGAGGTGCATATAATCTCATCCGCATCAGGGAAGGGGACGAGTGGAATACCGCGTTTAACACCAGAGATGGACACTTTGAATATCTGGATATGCCTTTTGGGCTTTGCAACGCCCCTGCCGTCTTCCAGGACTTTGTAAATGAAATTTTTCGTGATCTATTATATACCTGTGTTGTGGTCTACCTGGACGATATTTAGATTTTTTCTTCTAACCTAGAAGAACACCGCCGGCATGTCCGCATGGTTCTTCAGAGACTTTGGGATAATCAGTTATATGCCAAAATGGAAAAATGTCTCTTTGAATGTCAATCTCTTTCCTTCCTAGGATATTTAGTCTCTGGCCAGGGACTCCAAATGGACCCGGACAAACTATCAGCCGTATTGGATTGGCCACGCCCCTCTGGACTCCGAGCTATCCAACGTTTCTTGGGGTTTGCCAATTACTACAGACAATTTATTCCACATTTTCCACTATTGTGGCCCCAATTGTGGCCCTAACCAAGAAAAACGCAAACCCTAAGTCCTGGCCTCCTTAGGCGGAAGAGGCGTTCAACCGTCTCAAAACTGCCTTTTCTTCTGCTCCCGTACTCTCCAGACCTGATCCATCTAAACCAGTGATTCCCAACCGCGGTGCCGCGGCACACGTGTGTGCCGTTCGCCACTGGCCATGGTGCCGCAGGATTTTGCTGTGATGTTTTTTTCCTTTTTTTTTTAAATATCCCGCCCCGGCCTGCGCGTTTATGACTGGCGGCGCAGGGGGGAAGGGAAGCCTGCGTGCGCACTGCGCACACAGCATCCCCCTCCCCACTGCGTCCCCTGTGTCCCCCTCCCCACTGCGTCCCCTGCGTCCCCCTCCCCACTGCGTCCCCTGCGTCCCCCTCCCCCTTCTTCCTTGCGGTGCTGTGGGCCGAAAATGGGTCCCTGGGGCGGAACGATCTTCACCTGCGCCGGACTCCCGTGCCTGCCGTGGACCTGCAAAGCTGCGCGGACCGGCTTGCTTAAGGTACTGTACCTTTTCCACCCCTCTTTTACCCCTTCTCAACCCTGTCCAACCCCCCCCCATCACCCGGGTCCACCGTATACCCCCCCCTGTCACCCATGTCCACGCCCCCTGTCACCCATGTCCACCCCCTCCTGTCACCCATGTTCACCCCCTCCTGTCACCCATGTTCACCCCCTCCTGTCACCCATGTTCACCCCCTCCTGTCACCCATGTTCACCCCCCCTGTCACCCATGTCCACACCCCCCTGTCACCCAGTCCGCCCCCCTCCTGTCACCCATGTTCACCCTCCTGTCATCCCTTTCACTCCCGTTCACCCCCTCCTGTCACCCATGTTCACCCCCTCCTGTCACCCATGTTCACCCCCTCCTGTCACCCATGTTCACCCCCTCCTGTCACCCATGTTCACCCTCCTGTCACCCATGTTCACCCCCTCCTGTCACCCATGTTCACCCCCTTCTGTCACCCATGTTCACCCTCCTGTCACCCATGTTCACCCTCCTCTCACCCATGTTAACCCCCTCCTGTCATCCCTTTCACTCCCATCCACCCTCCTGTCACCCATGTTCACCCCCATCCACCCTCCTGTCACCCATGTTCACCCTCCTGTCATCCCTTTCACTCCCATCCACCCTCCTGTCACCCATGTTCACCCTCCTGTCATCCCTTTCACTCTCATCCACCCTTCTGTCACCCATGTTCACCCTCCTGTCACCCATGTTCACCACACTCCTGTCACCCCTGTTCACACCCATGTTCACCCTCCTGTCATCCCTTTCACTCCCGTCCACCCCCTCCTGCACCCATGTTCACCCCCTCCTGTTATCCCTTTCACTCCCGTCCACCCCCCCTGTCCACCCTTCTGTCACCCATGTTCACCCTCCTGTCACCCATGTTCACCACCCTCCTGTCACCCCTGTTCACACCCATGTTCACCCTCCTGTCATCCCTTTCACTCCCGTCCACCCCCTCCTGTCACCCATGTTCACCCCCTCCTGTCATCCCTTTCACTCCCGTCCACCCCCCCTGTCCACCCTCCTGTCACCCATGTTCACCCTCATCCACCCTCCTGTCACCCCTGTCCACCACCCTCCTGTCACCCCTGTCCACCACCCTCCTGTCACCCCTGTCCACCCTTCTGTCATCCCTTTCACTCCCGTTCACCCCCCCTGTCCACCCTCCTGTCACCCATGTTCACCCTCATCCACCCTCCTGTCACCCCTGTCCACCACCCTCCTGTCACCCCTGTCCACCACCCTCCTGTCACCCCCGTCCAGCCTCCTGTCATCCCTGTCACCCCCGTCCACCCTTCTGTAATCCCTCTGTCATCCATGTTCACCCTCCTGTTGACCCATGTCCACTCCTCTACACCTTTCTGTCCACTCTTCTTCACCCCTGTCACCCATGTACGCTCCTCTATACCCCTCTGTCCACTCCTCTAAACCCCTCTGTACACTCCTCTACACCCCTTTGTCACCCATGTACGCTCCTCTACACCCCTCTGTCTGCTCCTCTACACCCCTGTCACCCATGTACGTTCCTCTACACCCCTCTGTCCGCTCCTCTACACCTCTCTGTCCACCCCTCTACACCCGTCACCCATGTACGCTCCTCTACACCCGTCACCCATGTACGCTCCTCTACACCCCTGTCACCCATGTACGCTCCTCTACACCCGTCACCCATGTACACTCCTCTACACCCCTCTGTCCACTCCTCTACACCCCTGTCACCCATGTCTGCTTCTCTACACCCCTGTCACCCATGTACACTCCTCTACACCCCTCTGTCACCCATGTACACCCTTGTCACCCATGTATGCTCCTCTGCACCCCTCTGTCTGCTCCTCTACACCTCTCTGTCCACTCCTCTACACCCCTGTCACCCATGTACGCTCCTCTACACCCCTCTCTCCACTCCTCTACACCCCTCTGTACACTCCTCTACACCCCTCTGTACGCTCCTCTACACCCCTCTGTACACTCCTCTACACCCCTGTCACCCATGTACGCTCCTCTGCATCCCTCTGTCTGCTCCTCTACACTCCTCTACACCCCCCTGTCCACTCCTCTACACCTCTGTCACACATGTACTCTCCTCTACACCCCTCTGTCCACTCCTCTACACCCCTGTCACCCATGTCTGCTTCTCTACACCCCTGTCACCCATGTACGCTCCTCTACACCCCTCTCTCCACTCCTCTACACCCCTCTGTACACTCCTCTACACCCCTGTCACCCATGTACGCTCCTCTACACCCCTCTCTCTACTCCTCTACACCCCTCTGTACACTCCTACACCCCTGTCACCCATGTATGCTCCTCTGCACCCCTCTGTCTGCTCCTCTACACCCCTGTCACCCATGTACACTCCTCTACACCCCTCTCTCCACTCCTCTACACCCCTGTCACCCATGTATGCTCCTCTACGCCCCTCTGTAAACTCCTCTACACCCCCCTGTCCACTCCTCTACACCTCTGTCACCCATGTACGCTCCTGTACACCTCTCTGTACACTCCTCTACACCCCTGTCACCCATGTACGCTCCTCTACACCCCTCTGTACACTCCTTTACACCCCTCTGTCACCCATGTACACCCCTCTGTCACCCATGTAAACTCCTCTACACCCCTCTGTCACCCATGTACACTCCTCTACACCCCTGTCACCCATGTACGCTCCTCTACACCCCTCTGTCCACTCCTCTACACCCCTGCCACCCATGTATGCTCCTCTACACCCCTCTGTCCACTCCTTTACACCCCTTTCACCCATGTATGCTCCTCTACACCCCTCTGTCCACTCCTCTACACCCCTCTGTCCACTCCTCTACACCTCTGTCACCCATGTACGCTCCTGTACACCCCTCTGTACGCTCCTCTAAACCCCTTTGTCACCCATGTCCACCCCTTTACATCCCTCTGTCACCCATGTACACTCTTCTACACCCCTCTGTCACCCATTTAAAAAAAAGTTCGGCGCCTAATAGATTTGTTTTGCAGGTTTAACGGTGAAGAATTGTGTGTGGAAGAAATCGTGATGATGGCCCGGACCAGATGGAGAAGAGAAGACAACATTGCAAATTAGAGAAGATGTCATTGGTGAGTTGCTGTATAAAGCAGCACTTTAAACTACATACCCACTGATAAATAGATATAGTGCATTCCTTTTTTTACCATTTACCCCTTTTTTTTTTTTTGCTCGTCAACCTCTGTAGCGGTGCCCCGCGGAATTTTTTTTTTTTTCGAGGTGTTCCCCGACCCGAAAAAGGTTGGGAAACACTGATCTAAACCCTTCTCACTGGAGGTAGACGCCTCCTCGGTGGGAGCTGGAGCTGTACTCCTACACAAAAATTCTTCCGGACATGCCGTTACTTGTGGTTTCTTTTCTAGGACCTTCTCTCCGGCGGAGAAAAACTACTCCATTGGTGATCGAGAACTACTGGCCATAAAACTGGCTCTCGAGGAATGGAGGCACCTGCTGGAGGGGTCCAAATACCCAGTTATTATATGCACCGATCACAAGAATCTCTCTTATCTTCAGTCTGCCCAAAGGCTGAACCCTCGCCAGGCTAGGTGGTCGTTGTTCTTTGCCCGTTTTAACTTTGAGATTCATTTTCGCCCCGTTGACAAGAACATTAGGGCTGACGCTCTCTCTCGTTCCTCGGATGCCTCTGAAATGGAAGCCTCCCCGCAACACATTATTCCTCCTGACTGTCTGATCTCCGCTTCTCCAGCTTCCATCAGACAAACTCCTCCAGGAAAGACCTTCGTCCCTCCACGCCAGCGCCTCAGGATTCTCAGGAGGGGACACTCCTCACACCTCGCCGGCCATGCTGGCATCAAAAAATCCGTCCAGCTCATCTCTCATTTTTATTGGTGGCCTACCCTGGAAGCAGATGTTGCTGATTTTGTTCGGGCTTGTACAGTCTGTGCCCGGGACAAGACTTCTCGCCAGAAGCCTGCCGGTCTCCTCCATCCTCTGCCTGTTCCTGCGACCATGGTCTCAGATTGCTATGGACTTTATTACAGACTTACCTTTATCCCATGGCAACACAGTTATTTGGGTGGTCGTTGATCGTTTCTCCAAGATGGCACATTTTATTCCTCTTCCAGGTCTTCCTTCTGTGCCTCAGTTGGCGAAACAATTTTTTGTGCACATTTTTCGCCTTCACGGGCTTCCTACGCATATCGTCTCGGATAGAGGCATTCAATTTGTGTCGAAATTCTGGAGGGACCTCTGTAATCAGCTTAAAATCAAATTAAACTTCTTGTCTTCTTATCATTACCAATCCAATGGACAAGTGGAAAGAGTTAATGAGGTTCTTGGTGACTATTTGCGACATTTTGTTTCCTCCCGCCAGGATGACTTGGCAGATCTCCTACCATGGGCCGAATTCTCGTACAATTTCAAAGTCTCTGAGTCTTCCGCTAAATCCCCATTCTTTGTGGTGTACGGCCGTCATCCTCTTCCCCCCCTCCCCACTCCCATGCCTTCTGGTTTGCCCGCTGTTGATGAGGTGACTCGGGACTTCTCCACCATCTGGAAAGAGACTCAAAAATCTCTCATACAGGCCTCATCCCGGATGAAGAAACATGCCAAAAAAAAAAGAAGAACTCCTCCTGTCTTTTCTCCTGGAGACAAAGTGTGGCTCTCCGCCAAGTATGTCCGCTTTTGTGTCCCCAGTTATAAACTGGGACCACGTTATCTTGATCCTTTTAAAATCAAATGCCAAATCAACCCTGTCTCCTACAAACTCCTTCTTCCTCCTTCTCTCCGTATTCCTAATGCTTTTCATGTCTCTCTCCTTAAACCACTCATCCTTAACCGCTTCTCTCCTAAGGTTGTTGCTCCTACTCCTGTCTCCGGGTCCTCTGACATCTTCTTGGTTAAAGAAATTCTGGCATCCAAGACGGTCAGAGGTAAAAAAATGTTTCTTGTAGATTGGGAGAATTGCGGCCCGGAGGAGAGGTCATGGGAACCTGAGGACAACATCCTTGACAAGGACCTTATCCACAAATTCTCAGGTTCTAAAAAGAGGGGGAGACTCAAAGGGGGGTACTGTTACGCCGAGCGCTCCGGGTCCCCGCTCCTCCCCGGAGCGCTCACAGTGTTCTCCTGACGCAGAGCCCTGGTCAGACTCGCTGACCGGGTGCGCTGCGATAATGTCCCTAGCCGGGATGCGATTCGCGATGCGGGACGCGCCCGCTCGCGGTGCGCATCCCGACCCGCTTACCAGACTCGCTTCCCGTCTGTGCTGCCCCGCGCGCCGGGTCTTTGCGATTTAAAGGGCCGGTGCGCCACTGATTGACGCATGGGTTTTAATTAGTGTCTTCACCTGTGCACTTCCCTATATTACCTCACCTCCCCTGCACTTCCTTGCCGGATCTTGTTGCCATTGTGCCAGTGAAAGCGTTCCTTGTGTGTTCCTAGCCTGTGTTCCAGACCTCTTGCCGTTGCCCCTGACTACGATCCTTGCTGCCTTCCCTGACCTTCTGCTACGTCCGACCCTGCTCCAGCCTGCCGAATCCTGACAATAAGCAGAGCAAACTACACCCTGGTCTACAAAACAGCATATTTGGCAGAAGGAACAGAGGAAGAACTATGGAATCCTGGTGCACAAGAACTCCAAGAGAACCAGACTCGGTTATTCACTGTAAACAAAAAACATGCTGCTGAATATGTATGTTTATTTATTTTTATTAGTAAATCAGGAAACCAAGCCATGATTCCAGGGTTTTTCCTTTGCTCTTTCTTTACCCCAGTGGTTCCAGATCGTGATATCATATCCATGTACAAGGCCAGCCTGATATGGCCGCATCCAGCTATAATTTTCAAGGCCTTCACGAGTAGTTGCATCTCACATAAAACTAAATGACGTGAGAACCTTTCTCAGGTTTACCCCCTGTGGTGCCCAACACTGTGCCTACACACTGTCCTGTGAGCAGCACTGTTCATTTTCCCTAGCTACTGCATTCACAAAAGAGCATAGGTGTGCAGCAAAGTCCCCTCTAATATCCAAACTAAGTCTTCTGGATTTAATTCATTACAATGGCAAATGTGTACACAGGCTTTGTTGCTGTTATAGAACAAATGGAGAGAGCACACCCAGTCCTTGTTAACACCATGATAGCCCAGTTTGATCTTAGCTATGTAGGCCCTCCTACTTCTGCCTATGTACAATATGAAATAATAATATAATAATACAACTGTGGTTAAAGAGGTTTTCTCGGACACTTATGTTGATGGTCTATTCTTAATATAAGCCATCAATTTCACTTTTGGCACCTCCACAGATCAGCTGATTGAAGGGACCTCGGCATATGTGTTGCAGCCTCTTCATTACTTACCAGGCACACCTCTGTGCATTCAGTAACAGCTGTACCTGGTATTGTAACTCATCCCATATAAGTGAATAGGACGGGGTAGCCCCTTCCTGGCATTGGAAACCCTATTAAAGCGCAACTGTCACAAAGAATATGCTTGAAAAGCTGCACACACAGTACACTAGGGCTTCACAGGCATATTCTGGGCATACCTTTATCAATAAATTAACCTGTTTTATACTTACAAAAACACAGTTTGATAATTGCTCCGGCAGTCAGGCAACAGTCGGAGAGGCGGAGCCTGGATCCGGCTCTGCTTCGGGCCGCACCGCCTCTCTCTGCTTACATCGCGCAGCTAATTGACAGCCGGCATGCACAGGAGAGCTACACAGGGCCGCCACAGGCAGGCAATCCCTGTGTGCTATTCAGCTGTGCTACATAAGCAGAGACTGTTGCCTGACTGCCAAAGCAATTATGAAACTGTTTTTGCAAGTAGAAAACAGCTGATTTTATTGACAAAGGTGTGCCAAGAATATGCTTGTGAAACCGTAGTGCACTGTATGTACTGGTTGTCTTCAGCACTTGTGTAAGTAAAGGGGTCTCTTATGCGTCACTTACCAGTCACTACTCTGAAACTCATTTCAGAAACTCATTCGGAATTGTGTATTGGGCATGCTCTGTTTCCAGAATTGCCAGGACCCCCTCAGTCCCTCAGTCCTTTAAAATATGCAATAAATTGGAGATTAGTTGCCTAAACCAAGTAGCGGATGGGAGACCTGGAAGACCATTCTCGAGATAAGCACTAGATGAAAGCTTATCTGGTTGTTCTATATTTTTGGGAAAACTTTACAATGATAAACATGATATTTTCCATTGATTTATGATTTTGATTTAAACTGAACTGTGTTGAAATAACAAGAGTTCTGATGACCAGTCGGTCTTCTGAGGTCTTGCTAAACTGAACAAAAAACACTCCAAGGAACTTTCATCCTGGTTTTGTAAAATAAATATTCAAGAAATAGCTGTCCCTTTTTGCTGTTGCAGTACAAATCCTGTGCATACGTTATGTGCTATATTCTGCATTGTAATAGTGTTCCATCTTGCACAGAGGATAAACATGCCTTCTCGGCTGCGGGCGGCTCTTGTTTGCTTTGTGGTTTGCACGTTAGCACATTAGATGACCAGGCCAGAGCTGTTTCAAGGAGATGAATAATCTGTTTGTCTGAGGAAGACTGAAGAAGAAGTGTGCGCTAATACCTGTTTATTAGTATATACTTATGAAGTATTTGAGTAAAATAAAATAAGAAAATCCAAAGGTCCTAGATATAGCACTTGGTTGGGCTCCTGTGGCTTAATTTATATAAAACACTTACTCATGTTTTCAAAATTTGGGTCTGGAAAGACTAACATTTAAATAGAGATGTTCATGCTGAGATAACTTTACCTGCCTCTGTTTAGCCAAATAATAAGTAATATTTATAGTGCTAGTATTTATATATCTAGAAAATAATTCTATTTGCAGTGCACAGATGCCCATGCTGCAATGTTGGGCACTAGCTATGCCAAAATTACAAATGAGAAATATCAGTCAGTTTATTAAACCTAGTATAACATTAAAATAACAACCAAATGAGTCAATTATTACATGCTCACATGACAGATTTTCACATGAATTTTTATGATTAATATATTTTAGAAAACTCTGTAAATTCCTCCCACAAAGTGTCCAATTTTTTAAAATGAAAATCTAGTTTTTTTTTCCATTTTTGCTGCAGATGGCCAAGTCAAGGATTAGCACCATTAAATAGGTCTAACTCTGCATCCTAAATCTGAAGCAGAATTCCCAGGAAATGCTTTGGATTTCATCTACAGATTGCTTGGCTGATTTTCCAATGAAAACATTTCTTGTGCCTGGGGCCATTCAGAGTGCAGGGGTCTTGTGGCTCTAGAGCCCAGCAGACTCCAAGCCACGCCTCTTTGACACTTGCACAGCTGATTGAACGGCTTTTTTGTGTGCGTTTTGCATATTTTTGCACAAATGGTGATTTATACAAACATGTTACAACTTCATTGCATTCACATTGCTTATATTTCGTAGTGATAGATGATTTATCAAATTAAACAATTTAAAACGTCTGCAAATCTTTTCGCAACCTCACTTCAGCTCGGACCATTTATATAGAATGTACACAAGACGTACGCAAACAGTGAGAAAAATAACTTGATTTACATAGACAATAATACATTCCCGCTATGGAAACCACTTTGACGGTATGATATGAATGCTTTTCTTGAAATCTGTGGTACGTTGTTGGCAATTTATTGGCTAACATGTGGGCCATTGGTGTACCTAGTATGGATTGGCCGATATCAATTTTTTAGGGCCGATACCGATAATCTGTGGAGGTTAAGCCCGATAGCCGATAATTTATACCGATATTCTGGTATAAGTTATCGCCAATTTCTCATCCCCCCCCCTGGGCGACGCCACTGCAGATCATTGATTTAAAGCGGGCTCTTTAAATCAATGAACTGCAGCAGCTTTTGCGGTGCCAGAGACCACCGCTGCCACCTGCTTCTCTCCCCCTGGCTGTCCTGGGGTCCTCCTGAGTCCTACCACCGCCGCTGCCCCCCCTGACTATCCTCTGCCCAGAGACCACCGCCCCCCGCTTCTCTCCCCCTGCCAGTCCTTAGTCCAACCACCGCCGCTGCCCCATTGCCTCCCCCATCCCCGGTTTTATAATTACCTGTTCCCGGGGTCCGTGCTACTTCTGGCTCCGGCGGCGTCCTCATCTGTCACTGTGCGCACTGACGGTGACATCGCGTTGAGGACGTCACTGTGCAGCACACAGCGTAACGCAGGACACCGCAGAAGCCAGAAGTAGTGCGGCCCCCGGGCCCCAGGAACAGGTAATTATAAAACCGGGGATGGGGGAGGCAATGGGGCAGCGGCGGTCTCTGGCCGGGGCGGTGCGGTGGGGGGTGCATTGCGGAAGGGGGTGCGGTGACTTCCTACCTTCCAATATAGCTACTTGGCTACCTGGCTACATACCTAACTACCTACTTACCCATTTACTTACCTAGCTGGCTACCTATTTACCTACCTGGTCTAGCTAGCTAGCTACCTACCTGGCTACATATCTACCTACCTACTTACATACCTAGCTACGGTATTTATCTTGGAGGGTCTACCTACCTGAGGACATACCTGCCTGGGGGGGCTACCTGATAAGGGAACTTATTACTGTGGGACATGCCTACCTAATAGGGGAACTGCCTGCCTACTGTGAGGAAAATACCTACTTAATGTCGGACCTACTAACCTACCCATTTTTACTGTGCAGTACACCAAGTGGGGGGGGGGGGGGATTTTATTAAAGTTTGGGGACCTATAGATGGGGAGATTGGGGATACAGCAGCACTCTCTCCCATCTATAGATATATAGTTATTATAAAATAAATGCCAATAAATGGGCACAACCTGGTTTGGAATATCATACCTATAACTAGGAATTGGCTGTTATGATTACATTTCAAGACATCAAAAAACCATAATACATCTTAAATTTTAAGCATCTTCTATTTATGTAACTTTATGTAAATTGGATGCAATAAATCTTAATTATTGTTAATAGTGAACAAATCATGGATTGAGTCTGCTATAAGACTCAGTGTTTTATTCTGGCTGCCATCCATTTATCAGATTTATCTGCCTTTAGAATACTCCTTCCTCCCAAGTATGTGAGCTTGCGAGGTCTTTCTGAGAGGCTATTGTTCTGAATTTAGAAATGGTAGAATGGTCTCATGAAAGATTAATGACTTCCTGTGGGCCTCTTGTACCTGTAATTACCCAAGTATGTACTAGGAAAGGAGGAAGGATGTCAAAGATTCTAGGCCAGGTATTTGTTGGCGAAGAATGAACCAAGTAGTCCCATTTCGGCTTTCAATGCCAGCAACACATCTGTGGTGAGCTAATATATCACACTTTATTTTTCATCGGCAGTAATGTTATCACTGCGCTGCTACATTGTGACTACATGGATTTCTATTAGAATGTAAAGCAATGACTCACCTTGTGCATGTGGCACGACGCTGACATACGGATCACCGGGACACAAGTTCCCACCACCGAGTCTGACATCTTACTCCTTCTGATTTCCATGCAAAATACCCTTTTTATTGTTGTTTCTGATTGATTTTGTACAGTTTGCCCTACAGTCAACTCCAAAGGGAGCTCCAAAGTCGAAAGGAAACCTTAGATGATGTGTGTGCTCGAGACTTACCATCCATCATTGAGCAGGGTTACAAGGCAGTGGCCACTAAAAAGGGGCCTAGATGATCTCTGCTATCTCTAGAACGTGTTACATAGTAACTTTCACATTAGCTCTTGCAGGTATGCATAAAATGTCTACAGGGGGATAATGTGGCGTTACACTTGTGTTATAAAATTTTCCATGCTCGAGCTAAACTACTGCCAATATCCATTGAACTTGCCTGAGACAGACAATGACTATTGATGATGTGCTAGACCTTCTGGAGAACACATTATAACAAAGTAGCAAATAAAACTGGATGTGTTCCTTTGGAATGCTTTGTTTTAATTAGCATGAAAGGTCATTGAAGAAGCAACGTTATCCTCTTACACCATTAGCTTGCTACTGTGTATCATTGCAGGGTACCCATGTCTGTTCTTGAAACAGCGACTAGCAATGTGACTGCAACGTAAAAGAAGATTAATGTTGTAGAACTTCATGGTTATTGTAAGGATTAGCTACAAACAAAACATTAAAGATTTAGTCCAATCACCCATAACATAACATAGCATGCCTAATATTTTGTTGTTTCCCTTGTTCTGTCAACTGCTGTGTCACATGGAAGCATGGACTCTACGAGACCTCTGAAGGAGTCCTATGGTATATGGCACCAAGGCGTTTTCCAGCACATCTTACAGAAGCTCAGTTAGATTCTGGAATGTAAATTACAAATTTAAACACATTGGGGGTCATATTCAAAACTCTTCATCAAAAATTTCGTAAACAAGTTTACATCAGATATTCAAAGTGTTTTACATGAGAATTATACAAGGTTTACACTAGTCACACCAGTTTTTCAAAAGTGGGTGTGGTTATGTAAATTTCATGTTTTACATGATATTTTCAAAGGGCTAAGAGTCCATTTTACATCAAAAATTTTACACCAGCTTTTTGCTAGTGCTAACATCTCAAAAGTGGTTGCAGGTTTTTTTTTTCTTTAGTTTTTAGGAGAAAAGGTGCTATGCAATCAATTATTGAAAAATAAATAATTATTGGAAAATGTTATTTAAAAAAAAAATATTTTTTTTTTTCATGGTCACTGTACCTGAACTCACATTTAATCCCTAGAAATGTTTTATTTATACAGTACTTGCTTGTCTAGTAATAATAGAATATTACATGAGATGCTTCTGCCAGAATTTTCCAGAATGTAAAATTGTCAATTTTGGTGCAAAAAAATAAAAATAAAAAATAAATCCAATATGGTGGCAACCCAAAAAATTTTGACACCAAATTTTGCAATTTTGGCGCAAAAAAAGTGGCACGGAAATTAACTCACATATTTTCATTTTTTTTTCAAAGCAGCACAAGAGACCCTTGAAAATGTGAGGAGAAAAAAAATTTACAGTAGTTTTTGAATATCTCCCCCTTTGTCATGTACCTCAACCTGTTTGTGAACAATTCTTGTAGTGTGGCTTGGGACATTGTCTTACAGAAAGGAGCTACTGGGATTAGGGTATACTAACCAAGAATCAATGGTTTCCCAGCAGAATATTGCCTAGATCAGTGGTCTCTAAACTGCAGCCCTCCAGATGTTGCAAAACTACAACTTCCGGCATGTCCAGACAGCTGTTGGCTGTTCAGGCGTGCTGAAAGTTGTAGTTTTGCAATATCTGAAGGGCCATGGTTTGGAGACCACTGGCCTAGATTATCACACTACCACTGCCATCTTGCCATCTACATTATGTCAAAAATGCATAATTCATCAGGCCCTTGTCTTTCATTGTTCCATGCAGGGCCAGCTCTGCCTATAGGCAAAATAGGCAGCCGCCTAGAGCACCCTCTTGATGGGGGATCTGCCTGCCACAAGAAAGTTAGACAACCTCTAAACCAGCAGCATGAGGAGGGGCCTTGTTACTGTGTGTCCTCCCAGTAGTAAGGTGGGGCATGTCAAAGGGTGGGCCAATGGGCGGAGTCAAGGGGGTGGCAAAATTAGCTTTTGCCTAGGGTGACAAAAATCCTTGCATCAGCCCTGGTTCCATGGTCCAGTTCTGATGGTTGCCCATTTTTCACTGTGGACAGGGGTGAACATGGACACTCTGACCATTGTGCAGCTACACAGCCCCATACACAGAGACTTGCCAGCCCAGAAAGAACCAAAAAATGCACAGCTATGCTGTACCACATGAGTGTTGAGAAGATGGTTTTGCAGGTCAGAGGCCTGAGCTCTGGGACCCCAAGGGAGTCCTTCTCTGGGAAATACAAAAAAAATGCATCCTGGGAGAAATTGTACAAGGAACTTTACCCTGAAAAAAGTGCTATCTCACAAAACGAAAAGAGAAATGTTGGCAAGCTTCCTCCAAAATATAAAGTACCACTATCATTTTTGAGCTTCTGTTTTACAGAGCTGTCATATGTGTCCCAGAAATATTCTGTCCCTCCCTATATAGTCCTTAATATAGCACTGCTATATGTGCTCCAGATATAAACTGTGTACCCCAGAAGTGTGGTTCTGTTGCCTAGAACTGCACTGTTGCTTAGCTCTCCTCTTGTGAAAATGGGGGCAATTTATCAAAACCTAGAGTTGCCCCTAGCGACCAATCAGATTGCTTCTTTCATTTTCAGAGGCCTTTTCAAAAATGAAAGGCGCAACCTGAATGGTTTGTAATATTGCTATGGGCAACTCAGCAACTTTTCCTCTAGGTTTTCATAAATCTCCCTCAATGTGTCTTTTTCAACCTCTTTCAGACTTACTGTTTCCTAGTCCTTATTCCAAGTTGTCTTTTTGTTCTCACTTGGACTACTGCTGGACTTCTACCAAGTCATTCTAAATGCCACATCATGTCCTATGTCTACACCTATCAGGCCATTCTCCTGTTCTTGGTTTAATCTGTTCCATGTCTACACTACTAAGACTACTACTACAATCTGATAATGCAGTATTTTTCATTGTAATTTTACTTTACTCTACCTCCACTACTACATGAGAGACATCTCTAACCAGTGCGGAAGTGTTGGCAGCAGGAACTAAATTTCTGCCCAAGCACAACCCATTCCAAAAGTGTCTCCATCACCACACTCAGGTTAAGGACCAAAAAGGAATAAAAAGTAGTCACGCTTGGGCAGATTCTTGTCTACTTCAGTAAAATTATAGGAGGGGATATCGAGGATGCTTGGGTGCATCCTAATCTAAGGTAGGTTTCTGAGGAACATACTATGGACTGCATGCTTTATTCCTCATTGACTCTGCTACTCCCCAAATAGCCCACAGGCAAGTTTTTAGGTACTTGAGCATTGGTGAATTATCAAAAGCACTGGAACAAATTCTTTCATGTCAGTTCTGTTTACTGCTCCCCCATATGCATGCCACTTTCATTCTACTCCGTTAAAGAGCACCTGTCATCAAACATATTTTCGCTTTTCATTAGGAGTGCTTCAATATGCTAAATCCATTATTCCTGATGATGTATCAAATACATTTTATTGACACATTAAAAACAATAAACAGCAAATGGACAGTGTGCAAGACGCGTTTCAGGAGTAACTTCTCCCTTTTTCAATTGCAAAGGAGGCTGTCTGAAGTATTACACATTCGTATATTTTAAATACAGTAATTTCTGGTGCCAAAAGAAGGGGTCAGGGGTCAGAGTGGATATCATCGTGACATAAATTCGATCATTTCAAATAGCACTTTTGCAGAACACTTGCACGTGGTGGTATAAAATAACACATGTACATATAAATAAACTTTTAAGAGAGTGAACAAAAGGAGTAAAAGGACATTTCCGACGATCGCTAGAAATCATTTCTGCAACCAAAAACCAGAAACCCTGTGGAAAAAGGTGGAAAAGAGCAATCATACGCATACAACTTCTTAACCACCCACTCAATGTACCACAAAGCAGTCAGAAAAATACTACAGTCACATTGGAGCATTCTGATGATGGACCCATTCTTGAAAGGCATACTGTACTACTCGCACGTCTGCAAGTCACATTCAGGAGAAATAAATCCCTAAAGAGTATTTTGGTTTTAAGCAAGCTTAAAGCACCAAAAAAAGACCACCTTCCTAAATGAAGGGATAAAGGGCTCATACAGATGCTCCTCCAGAAACTGTAAATGCGGCTTGAACATTAAAAATCGCTGCAAAGAATTTAGATCCGAGATTACTGGAGAAATATACAAAATCAAAACTATGAAGTCATGCAAATCATCATATGTGATCTATTTACTAGAGTGCACCTACGGCATTCAATATGTGGGACGTAACACCCAGACCTTGAGCGCCTGACTGAACAAACACCACTTTAAAGAGGTACTCCGGCCCTAAGACATCTTATAAGATGTCTTATCATGGGGGTCTCGCCACTGGGGACCCCCGTTATCTTGCATGCAGCACCCACCTCTTGGAGCTGCAGGCAGCGCTGCAGCCTTGGAGTTTGCCGGGTCACGACTACGGGGCCAGAGTATCCTGATGTCACTTCTCCACCCCCCGTGTGACTACACACCCCGTCCCTGCAATGCAGATCTTTGGAAGGGGGCGTGATAGTGCTGCGTGCAGCTCCCAGAGGTGGGTGCTGCATGCGAGATAGTGCGGGTCCCCAGCGGCGGGACCCCTGGGATCAGACATCTTATCCCCTATCCTTTGGATAAGGGATAAGATGTCTAAGGGCTGGAGTACCCCTTTAACCCCTTAAGGACCAGGCCATTTTACACCTTAGGACCAGAGCGTTTTTTGCACATCTGACCACTGTCACTTTAAACATTAATAACTCTGGAATGCTTTTAGTTATCATTCTGATTCCAAGATTATTTTTTCATGACATATTCTACTTTAACATAATGGTAAAATTTTGTGGTAACTTGCATCCTTTCTTGGTGAAAAATCCCCAAATCTGATGAAAAATTTAGCATTTTTCTAACTTTGAAACTCTCTGCTTGTAAGGAAAATGGATATTCCAAATAATTTTTTTTAATTCACATTTACAATATGTCTACTTTTTTGTCTGCATCATAAAATTGACGTGTTTTTACTTTTGGAAGACACCAGAGGGCTTCAAAGTTCAGCAGCAATTTTCCAATTTTTCACAAAATTTTCAAACTCACTATTTTTCAGGGACCAGTTCAGGTTTGAAGTGGATTTGAAGGGTCTTCATATTAGAAATTCCCCACAAATGACCCCATTATAAAAACTGCACTCCCCAAAGT